>NC_088649.1:2678436-2815936 GCF_964019385.1 Sycon ciliatum | reverse complement strand
GAAGCTTTCTGCATGAGGACAGAAATCCGTCCATGTCAATCCTCTCACCTCCTCATTCCTCACTCTCACTTTCTCCTTCATCGCCATACTCGTCTTCTTCTTCGTCATTCTCCACTTCATCAGGCCAGCGAAACTGCCAATACTGCAAATTCAGATCATCTCTGGCCATGGCACTTAGAGCATCGCGCAGCCGTGGAGACACTAGAGCACTTTCAGGCATCCACAGCTCCTTCAGAGACGAGCAGCTCTCGACAGCGGGGGCGAACAGCTTTGCTTCGTCGTCAGCACCTCGGAAATCATTCCTCGTAACTCTGAGCACGGAGAGCTTGGGCAGACTGGGCAGCAGGGACGCAAGCACCGGCAGAGCTCCCGACGAGAGGCAGTCGTCGTCCAGGTACAGCTTCTCTAGGCGTCGGCACTGACTCAGCTCACCACGAATGGTTTCCAGGAAATCTCCAGTTAGCTCATTGCGATGGAGTGAGAGGACCTGCAAACTCTCGTGTTGCTGTTGAATGATTCTACTGACGATCGTAGCCGAGTTCTGCTTCATCCCAACCTTGTTCAGCCACAGCCATCCCAGCCTCAGTGCTCCTAACAATGGTGCTAGCTGGGTTAGACCTTCCATATCCAGTACGTAGTCAAAGAGATAGACGTACTGGAGATCTGGGCAGCTGCTGCAGACTGTGGTGATGACGTCAAGGTTGACTGATGGATCGGTGCACTTTTGACCTCCAAAGTCCACTGCCAGCAGTCCTGTACAGCGGTGTGTGTTGCTGTGGACGGTGGCCATAGCATTGCTGCTGACCAGGTTCCAGCATGTGTAGAGTGCTTGCAGTGTTGACGTGTTGGATGCGATACACGCTGCGATATGGGCCGTGTGACGATCTGTTAGGTTGTTTCCTTGCACAAGTTGCAGGTTGATGAGCGTAAGATTGCGTAGTAGAGCCATGCCATCAGCCATGCATGCGTACCCGGTATCACCTATACCACAGTTCTGCAGGCTGATGCAGGTGATGAACTGGTGGTGGTGAATCATGACTGCGTTGATGGCCTGACAGTCGGAGGGCGAGAGAGGAACGCCGTCGAAATCTACTCCGTACTGCTTGATGATGGCTTGCATGCTGGGGATGTCTTCGATTCTGCTTTGCTTGTTGTTGACGTGCTCGGCGAAGATCCGGAAGGCGTAGAGGATTCGTTGTCTTCGTTCCGCGGCACTGACGTTGTCCTGGGCTGCGTTTGGCTGAGCTGGTTCGTCGTGTGGATGAACTGTAGGCAGATTCGACGTGGGAGTGACGGTGAAGCATCGAATGGCCGATCCAACTCCGACGTTGGTTAGGCAGTCGTGCAACATCTGTGTACTGGCACTGGGCACGCAATCCGTCCACATGGGTAGCAGTGAACGGACGAAACACTTGCAGGTGATTTTGGCGACGGTCGGGTCAATTTCTTGACGGACCACTTCAGGAGCAGACAATGCCAGGCCGATCCTGTCGCCTATCAATTCTTCTGCAAGACGCTCCGCATCTTCCAACAAAAGACAGGAGGACACGTGGTCGGCCCAATCCATGATGTGGTCGTGCGTTGTGAAGAGAAAATACGTGATGCTGTGCCCTTCTGCTCCTGTGACGTCCTTGCTGTCGTGATGTGGCTGAGTGGAGGGTGTGGACTGCGGATTGACAATGGCTTCAATCAGCGCATTGACGGAGTTGGTGTCCAGCTCAGTGGCCAGTAAGCGCCAAAACATGTTGAGGCTGCCCGTGAATGCTCCAAGGCGTTGCACAAGCCAGGCGACATCAGCTGCACTTGGACTGCGGCTAGCGAAGTAGCGAGATGCTAGAGCTTCCTGTAGTGCCAGATGGCTGAAACGCCATTGAGGATGGGCCTGTGACAGTGGCTTATCACAGGCAATGAGAAGACCAAGTGAACGAGCTGCTGATGATAGTGAAAACATGCTGAAATCAGCCTCCGTGAAGACGACCTTCCGCCGGATGAGCATGTGGAAAGCGAACTTGGCGAGATCAAGGAGGCTGTTCTGGATTCCGTCAGGGACATCATTCAACTTCTCGTATGGTTCAGTCTTCTTCAGGCCTTTCTCCGTCTTTGGTTGGATAGCGTTGAGTATCATGGAGTTGAAGATCTTGCCTAGCGTATCGGGTATGTCTCGCTGGTTGGAATAGAGCTGGCATATGCTGGTAGCGTACAGTGGAGTGCGCATGATTGCAGCCAGTTGAGGATTCCTCTTCAGCTTGTCCAGCAGACTGCACGCTTTCTCAGCTGAGAGGACCTTGTGGACGTACTTCTCTAACTCCTTCTGCTCGAAACCCAAGAGCTCGACGCGTCGGTGGAATACAACCTCTGGGTTGTGGATGAGATTCATTGCCTCCGTGGAATGGCGTGACGTTATGATGAGGCGCACACCTGGCAAGCGTTTTCCGGCGATGACATCCTGGACGTACGGGCTGCACTCGTCTAGTTTCGTTTCGTCCAAACCATCAAGTATGATGCAGACTCTCTCTGGATGGGCTTTCACGTACGCACAGATCTCAGATTGATCAGTATCCGAGATGATGTCGTGACTCCTCAAAGCCAGAAGCTCAGCAGCACACGTAGCTTGGCGCACGGAAGGCAAGCGGAGTTCAAGGGCGAACACCAGAGCCATATCTTGCCAAATGCGACCCAGTGCCCAGTCGTAAGGACCTTTCTTGGTAAACAGCAACGTCTTCCCCCCACCAGCGCAAGAGAGGGCAATGGTGCGGAACGTTTCCCTCCGCGGGGCTAGTCTCATGGACTTCTTTGCTTTGAGGATGTTGGCCAGCTTTATTTTGTGCAGTTTCTTTGCAGCTGAAGCAAGGGAGTGTGTGAGCTGCTCAATACCAGCACTGCTGCCTAGCTTGTCAGCATTCAGCTGCTGCACTCTTGCACTAAGCTCTTCAAGTGAGACAACATGCAAGTTTGCGTAGATCTCATCCATGCCCAAACTTCTCACCTCCTCTGTGCTGCTGTCTTCGACAGGAGTACGGACATTGGTGTAAATTGCACATAACGAATCACGCAGCTGTCTGACAGCCTTTGGCAGCGAAGACACCCTCCATCTTTGCGGTCTCTTTGTCTGAGGTCTGCCCTGGTTTGGTGATGGGCAAGATCTCTTCATGGTAGCCCACAGCTGCTTGAGCAGCCGCAGCTACAGTTGACGGTGACTTACTCTAAACTAGCAGTGATAGATGTGAGTGTACCAGATATGCAGACTAGAACAAGCAACTAACCAGCACACACACACGTCTAATCTATAGCTATGGCTGGTGCGCAAATTGTATCATATTCTTCTTCAGTATTCTGCTAGGAGTGATACTGTAGACGGTCAGTTGATAATTTCATTCAAACTCTGACAAACACACAGCAGTCTTGCTCTTGCTACTACAACACCACTACCCGTGACTGTACTACTACTACTAGTACTACAGCTGCTGACAATGCTACAGCCAGTAGCTACTATGGGGCTGTTAAGTGATGACGTCACAGTTCCTTCGATACGCATAGCAACGATCCCACTGGGGACAAACAAAAGTAGCGTCGTCTCCACCGAACCAGTTGTCAGTGGCAACATATAGGAATCGTGTACATTTCTTCGTTTCTTCTTTGCTGTTTTCAGTGAGTGTTTTGTTTTCTCTTTGTCCTTGATCTCGACGGCGTTGTCGTGCTCATTACCTTACTGAGACGTCTCTTGTGACTGTAGCCAGTGTCACGGAGGATTTTATTGGCGTGACGAGGTAGATCGCCGAGATCGAGCGTGAAAAACGCTCTGCATTAGTAGCTCCTGTAGAATGTCCTCTGGGATGGCGTATCCATGGTCAACAAAGCCAAGGTGCAAGACAGCATAAGAGATCGTGTAAACGATGTGAACTCCAAAAGGTAAGCTCCTGAACAAGTGGAAAGATATGTGTAGGACTCAGTATAGAGTCCATGCACTATATGATGTCCAGCACCCTATATAGAGTCCATTGGTCCAAAATCCACTATACAGAGTCCAGGAGTCCACTCAGTTTTGATCAGCTTCATCCTGCCGCGCAATCCCCTATAAGGAGTACACTTTTTCTACAAGTCCCCTATTCACGGTCCAGGGGTCCAGTTTATCCAGTCACGCCGTCCTGTGTGTTGTGCCCGAAACTGAAGTCACGACAAACACCTTTTCAGTTTTGCTTGCCTCGTGGCAGCGCATTCCTTTCTTCACTTCAGCCATGGCTGCCAGTTCTGCTGTGCAGTTGCTGACAGTAATCTGTCTCGAGGTAACCAAGCAGGATAAGGAGACGTTCAAAATCAAATCTGGAAAGCGTCTTGTGGTTCTCTGAAGACGTTTCATCAGTGCGCGGGATGAAAGCAGAAATTGCAGAACGAGAAATGTTCAGCACAGTTCAAATCTGACGAGTCAGGTACACTGACACTCTCTTTCGTTCGACGCCACAAGGATCCCCTGTTTGGCTGGCCATTGCTGCCAGTAAGGCGTTTGAACAGTTTCATCAGAGCGAGGGATGAAAGCAGAAAGCGGAGAACGAGAAAAGTTCAGCACACTTCCAATCTGACGAGTCAGATACACTGACACTCTCTTTCGTTCGACGCCACAAGGATACCCTGTTTGACTGGACAAGAGCTGCCTGTACCACCGTGTCAAAAGGCTGTCCAACTACATGGCAGGACGATGTCTGAGGTAAGGAAGCTTTTACTCGTTTCGATTGGTCTGCTGTTCTGTCGTTATGCTTGAATTTTTTTCCATTTTCAAGGATCGTATCGCGTTTGTTTGATGTTGCTTGAATGAATGCCCTAAAAGTAATCAACCACTTCGTAATAGTCCTCAAGGACTGCGAGGACTTTGCATCAATCGTATACGATCGTCTAGCTATCATCAATTATTATTTTATTTCATGAGAAATGTATTTTTATCCCTGTGATAATTATGTGAACTCCACGACACTCTTCCTCTACTAGGCTCTAGTATGATGTCAAATACAATGGGATCCACAAACGCAGTGCCAGTGTACTAGTAGTAGTAGTAGGAGGATTTCTCGTATGCCGATGACAAGAAAAAGCTTCTCAAGCTAATACATGTACCGTAAAGTACCGCCAGAGCGCCCCACCATCTCGTCCTTTCGTGGCCGCCTTGTGGAGGTGGATTCCTGTCTGTAGGTCATACGACACGGACCTTGTACAAACATTGCACATTGTGCAGTCAATCCGTACCCAGTTTACCTTCGAGCTCCACATAAAAGCATACCAAGTTAGTGTGACCTTAGTACACGCGCGCACGAAGGTTCTCACATCGTACAAACTTAGTAGCATTCTGCCATACGATTTTCTTCCCTTGGCTGTAAAATCAAGGTGGGGCGCTCTCGCGAGACGGGGCGCTCTGGCGGTACTTTACGGTACTCGTATTCCATGAAGTAACCGTTTTGATGTCACAAACATGACATTGTGTCAGTGAAACTGCCTCGTGACAACAAATCATTGCATTTCCATCTTGGGGAAGACTGACTGACGGCAACGCTGTACAGATTGTTCAAATCATCTCATTTCAATTTAGTTGCAGTGAAGTGAAACACTGTGTACACTACATGTATGGTGGTGTGTCTGTGCATCTTGAGTGTGCACAAACGATCTTACTGTAAGACATGTTATTATAACGAGTCGCAAATTTAACGATTGTCCAAAATTCATAGGTTAACGAGAAGATATGTTAACGATCTTGCAGTATTCTGCCATATCCACACACAGCATAATATGAATCAGTACGGCCTCAACGGATCTTGAAGAAATGTCATCCGTTAAAACGTTAGATTTGCTTCCTCGTAATAGTATACATGTCTTACATTATTCCTCGTATTACTAATAGATTATTGTCCCCACCGTCACCTGTTCACAGGTCTTTGAGTGGATGGATTCGTTGAGAACTTGGTAGTTGTGTGCTTCCATGCATCATTACGGTAATACGCGTATCCTTGTGCTATCTATTTGTTGCAGGTGTGCTGATTCAGAAGATTGCGGAACTGAGTGCTGCTGAACATTTGCATGGCCATGAGCAATGGTGAAGCTTGCTATTGCACTCTCAGCATGTCCTAGTATTATGCTGACTACTGCACTATGTTACTCTCTTACGCTACTACACGTATGTAAACGTGCGCGCATCCGCCCATGTATGCATTCGTTTCGTATAATTATTTGTTATCCCTCTTGACTTTACGTGTAAATGGGTGGACGTTTGCATGGCTGTTGGAGTTACGTGTGTATTGTGTCTCTACTCTTTTCTTGCTGTTTTCCTGGCGTTGTATAAGTTTGTGTGTGTGTGTGTGTGTTTGTGTGCGTGCGTGCGCGTGCACAATAATTTGAAAACAAATAATTAATCCTTGGCTCTCCATTATTCTCTTTCGATTCTTGGGTTTTTTCTAGGTATTTTCTTGGCGTTGTGTGGGTATGTGCATGTGTGTGTGTGTGTGTGCGTGCACAATAATTTGGCAACACTACATGATTGAGATATTGTAATTTGCAGTGTCTGCGAAAAGACCACTTGATTTGAGGATGGTGTTTGTAGGGTTTTTCATGTAATGAAGTGGCTGCAGTGGCGCCTCAATACTTATTTTTTATCTTGAGAAGTGAATGATGTAAAGGATTAAAGGAAGAGGCCGTTTTCTGGTTAATATTCACTGCTTACAGCAGATCCTTTGTCTAATTTCGAACTCTGGATAGGGGATGCCTAATTCGCTGGACTTTATACAGGGAGTGTTGTAAAGACTCCTTATAGTTGATTTCAAAGTTTGGACTCCATACAGTTGATTTTGGACCAATGGACTCTATATAGGGGTGAAGCCAATTGGCTGGACTCTATACAGGGAGTGATGTCCATCTAAACTTTGAGCTCACAGTTGATTCCAAGTTTGGACTCTGTACAGTGGATTTTGGACCAATGGACTCTATATAGGGGTTGGACATCATATAGGGGCTGGACGCTCTACTGAGTCCAACATATGTTTAGTATTTACAAACTCTCTCTTCATCCATCGATTGCCGCTATGCATTGCATTTTGTCTTCACAGATAATCTGGACAAATAAATTATATTGTAACTGGAGAGTGCAATCGTGCTTGGGACCCATCCCAATGTCATCACATGGCTGTGGTGACTAGTGTATACCTGGGAGAATTTTTCCTCAACTGAGACGGAGTGTAGATGGATGGATTATGAGAAATGCGAAGATGTGGAGTAAGTTGTGTCGAAGAAATGTGTAATAAAATAAAATTTACTTTACACTCAAACATACACTGTACATGTACATGTAACATCATGATAATGATTCCATCTTCATTATCTCCGCAACAGGTACGCCATACGCACCGAATACATGGTGTGTGTGCACGTGCGCGCTTGCGTGCGCGCGTACATGCACACACTCTCATGCGTGGCCGAGTTGGCCGGATGAACAGACCACGCATTTGCACGAGGTGTCCGTCATGTCATTGGAGTGCTGTACTTTATGACTCAGGGGCGTAGGAGGGGTTTTGGAAGTGGTACGACCGAAGGTCGGTGCGGCGGAAGGCCGTGTTGGAGGGGGTCCGGACCCCCCCCCCCCGGGAATTCTGGCGCAGTGTGCAGTCGAGTCGAGTACAGTACTCAGTACGACTGCAGATGCATAACAGATCTACGAGTCTAGAAAAAGGTCTGATGCGCATATGCAAATATCGATGGATCCTGATTTTTTTATTACGGTTTTGCACGTTCCAGACGGACCACACTTTTCGAAAAGTGGTGCGGCCATGGTCGTACCAGTCGTAGCGGGTGCTACGCCCCTGTGACTTTATTCCAAAATAGTATGTCGTGCCCCTGTCAAATGGAGTTTGTGTCTATGCTCAGCGGGTATCGGGCCATGACGCCACACTGCAGTCAGCGCTGGAATTAAAATAGCACTTCATGGATTATTTTAACTAATTTCCTTTGCGTTTACTTTGTTGAGCCCGTGGTTTCATTTCTGTGTTCTGTTATGATTGGCCTCTGGAAATAATCGGAGTGGATGTCATTTTTTGTCATATGTGTGTGCCTTGTGCAACAGGTTCAAGGCTAGATGCACTTCACATTCGGCGTGGGATCTCGGCGTCTCGGACCTGATAACGTCTTGGTTGGATGGGTGATCAAGGATGATACTACTCGGCACACCAATGTACATGTCAATGTAGTTTTTACTTTTTCAGAGCTGCACTATTTACGTCTTGATGCTTACTTCGGTGCTAGTGTTGTGTCCGTGTGTTGCTACAATGTCATTATCTGTATTGTATTCCGTCTGCTTATACATGTGTCTTTATGAAGTGTTTGCCATGGCGGCGATGTGTCTTGTCGATCAATAGTGTTGTGAAACCTATCACTATTCATGCTTTGCTGGCTACTTGCTCGCTCCGCGCCGTGCACGCTACTAGGTCTTGTAGTATATAGCTCGATGCTTTGCATCGATCGCTGGTTGTTGTTGTTCTTGTTGCTTCTCTGTTGTTTGAGCTTGGTCCTAGAGTGAAGCTTTGGTCTTCTTGTGTGGTGAGGGTGAGGAATGGGTATCTGGACTCCTGGTATATTTCCGTAAAGAACCTGGAATTGTAGAATCCTGAGAGTATGTCTGGCCCACTCCCCGGTCATGACATTAGCGTGTTTCCCCCGGATTATTTCTATCATCCTGTGTGTTCTTTGGCTGAGCGAGCACATGCACGAGTGTGCAGCTATAACCCTGTGTATCTTTGGTTACACTTTGTTCTGCAATGCATGTACCTTGTAACAGTCTGTGCTTGCACTGCTTTGTGTGGCCTGCGTATTTCAAGACTATTCAGTGCACCAGACCCAGGTTGGTTTGGTTGCCGGATGATCTCTTGTTGCGTCGCTCTGTGTTTTGTATTAATCAATTTTTGGGCTTGAGAATTGAGCTGGTGTGTGGTTCCCAATATGAAAACATCATGCTGGTGCTCTGTGTTTCGATTATCGACTGTCCGAGCAGTCACGATTCATTACCAGAACGGTCAATACTGTAGTCTCTTCACGTGTTTGTGTTTTCGCCGGGGGAATTAGCGGTGACGTTGCACATAGAACGGCAGTGTTGCATCACTGGACGACCCTGCCTTTGCATCTGACTTCATTTCCCCAGGATCTGGTGCAGATACATCAGACAGTCACTTCCTGTAAACACGCAAACAGCAAAAGAAGAGATCCCGCAAATCAGGAAAAACCATTGCGGAAAATATCGAGTAGATCATACACCATTCAATAATCTGGAGTAATTACAGTGAGACAAACACTTCAAACAGTGCTCTCTCTCTCTCTCTCTCTCCATCCTTCCAAAATACCCTGGAACAATTCCCTGGAATTATTTTATTTTATATTCTCAGCACATCATTCTGAACAACTTCTTCCATGGGTCTTCAATCACCACGGAGGGCGAGAATACAGCTAAGTCATGCAGTCTACGGGAGGTGCGGGCTGTCATGGATATAGAGGCTGATATTGTGCCAGCGTGAGGGCAGAGACAGAAAGAAGACACTGATTTCTTGAACAACTCACCTACATATAATCGAATCCACAGGGAGCGCTCGTACTTTGATCCATCAGGAGGCGAAGAATCTTCAAAGCACTCTCAAACACGGAGTTTTACAGTGGGCAGCCAATTTCACAGCCATTATGAAGGCCCTCGACGACTACAGGAGATTTGTAGAGGAAAGAACAAGGAGTAAAGAGCGACAACAATCGCTTGACGAAAAAGCAAAGAAAAACTGTTCTCTCTCCAGTCATTTAGATGCTGTTGCCCTTCACAACTGGTTCCATCCAGAGGACGCGACTTTTGTTTGTCCCCAGTGCTCTCCGTTGCTATGCGTATCGAAGGGGCCGTGACGTCACACTTAACAGCCCCATTCTACTGTATGAGTGTGTGCGAGTAGGTTCAACGGTTTCTCCCTTGCTACTGTAACTGTCCTGTTCTATACTGCAACACTCTACAGCACTGTCTACTGTAGTGCATTGTGTGTGTGTGTGTGTGTGTGTGTGTGTGTGTGTGTGTGTGTGTGTGTGTGTGTGTGTGTGTGTGTGTGTCCCGTCTTCAGAGCTGATCGGTCTTGAGTCATAGACATGTCGACAGTCTTTGACGTCACAAAGGCGTCTCTCTTGTCATTTTGCAGAATGCACCTGTCATGATTGACCAGCAGACATTAGACAGCCAACTCAAACTCAGACTACACCTTACACACTGGTTCACGTATAAACAGTATCATGAACAGCAGTAGCACAACCAGCCGCACTGCCCGCAGTGCTGCTAACATCAGTACCTGTAGCAGCAGTGTCGTCACATGCATTGCACTGCCAGGCACAGCACAGTAATCAGTACGGAGGATTAGCAAGACGAAATTCGCGTTCGCGTTCGCAAATATTTTTCAGTTCGCGAACTGGATTGCGTACTTTCGCATTTTTCGTTCGGAAAAGTAGTCGGAACAGGATCGCGGGTTCGTGCCAGGGCAGTCATAAATTTACCACGCTGTATTGTCTGTACGCAATGTACGTCGTGTCAACGTCATGCAAGTGCGAATTCTGTCTGCTAATCCTTCTCATAACGCGAATTCCGTCACTGAGTTCGACTTTCCCTGGAGAGCGAACGCGAACGCAAATTTCGTCTTGCTAATCCTCCGTATTAGTGGTAGTTGTAGTAGCAACTAACTTTCCTACGCTATAATCCATGTACTGTGTGTGTGCGTGGTCGCTTGAAAGGTAATGATTGACTGTCACTTGACCCGCTGTCTGTTGCCAAGTGTGCTGCCAGTCCTGCAACTACTGTCACGTGACACGCTTGCATTAATTAAATTTTTATCTATTTTCTAAACTAACTTGCAAGAGAACTGGGACTCCACCGTCCTGTTAATGACTGGCATGAGCTGGAGAACAGGATTATTATACAGAAATCAGTGTCTTGTCCGTGAGCTTGCATGACAGGAGCATCAGACTCTCTTCTATTACTAGCTAGACTATAGGACCAACAGACTCCCATCCGTGAACGTATGTGTCACTTACTACAGTAGCAGGTGATCTGCACTGAGCAACATCAGTAGACATGCCGGGGTGTGAGCCCGCCTCTCAGTACCGGGAGTACAGCTCATCCCGGGACTGACTAGCAGGTGATCTGCACTGAGCAACATCAGTAGACATGCAGTGGTGTGAGTCCGGCTCTCAGCGCCGGTAGTACAGCTCACTCCGGGACTGACTAGCAGATGATCTGCACTGAGCAACATCAGTAGACACTGCCCACGCACCACACTTTCCAACGACTACGTAACTTTCTTCCAAACCTGCAGTCTTTTGTTTTCTTTCTTTTTATCCTGTCTGCGTGGTTGGGATCGTGGTTGGGATCCGTTCAGGCAAAATTTAATTTCGCTTGTTTGGTGCTGTCAGCCATGGCCGCGGCGCAAACCCTGGGCTTCTAGCACTTCTAGCCGCCTGGTCCAGCGGCTGTCCAACCAGGCTGCTATCCACAATGGAACGCACGTGACTCCAGCTCACATCAGCTACGGCAAGGGTTGCTTTGCATTCCAGGGTGCTCAGCTTTGGAACAACACCCTACACTGCAGACAGTACTCGTACTGTCGACCGTCGAAGAATGAATAGGCTAGAATTTTACCAGGTGCAGGAATCCCTTTTTTACACTGTGGCTCAACAGTATAATTATACAGATCTGATCGGATTAGGTTACGACTAGTCCTGGGGACTTACTGCAGACACAAAAACGAGCACTAAATGACGGTTTTCGAAAAGGTGGAACACAGAGCACTAAATGATCGCTAAATATTGGACGCTCGTGCACTGTAATACGAAACAGTGGTAGCGACTTCGGCACATGGTTGTTAGGAAAGGCTTTGCTCCCCACACTGGCTTGAGTAGGCTGGAGAAGATTGTGCCTGGAGAGGATCACTTACATAGTGCTCTCCAGCCCAAACATCACCAGGGATGCAAACTTACTTACAGCTCGACAAACATCTCGTGACCACCAGATAGCAGCGTGAGTCAGTGTCGCTCCTGGACGGCGAGAGCAGACGTCGAGGACCACAACCCTGTCACCTCTAAGCCAACTAGTCGCAAGCCTGCGCTTGGCACAACAGTACGGAATAGTGGTTGCGACTCCGGCGATGATTGTTAGGAAAGGGTTTGCTCCCGACACTGGAGCTCGCGCTATTCCGCCGACTTGACTTGACACTTGACTGACTCACGACTGCCATCCGAAGCACACGCGAGAAGTCCATCGAACCTTCGACTCTGCAAACCTGAAAGAAATCATCACTTCCTACTGCCTAGCTGAGCAGGGAGTGGTGCTTTCTTGCAGGTTAGCAGAGTCGAAGGTTCGGGCAAGGAAGTGATTACAAGTGGAAGGAAAACGTTGCAGTACAGTTGGAGAGTTCTTAGAAACACACACCGCATTTATTATGTTAAACACTTTGCTGTATAGTTTACTTCGAAGTAGTACAAAAGCCCCCCCCCCCCCCCCCCTCCCCTCAGTTATGGTCCGTATGGAACACACTACAGATTGACAGTAGATCTACTGTCGGCCGTCGAAGATTGAATAGAGTAGAATTTTACCAGGTGTACGATAGTCTACAGAGTATAGTACACGGTGGCTCAACTGCGTAGACAGTTCTGCATGAGTAAAAATAGGAAGGGTCTAAGCTACACGGACCCTGAACCCGCAGTTCTTCAACACCAGACAGAACTGTAGCCAGTATGATCCGTGTCATTGCTCAGCTCTACCTGTTCAAAACACGCATGATACATTACATACAGTACACAGGTATCACGTGACTATACTCTAGTATCACACTGCATGTGTTTGACATATCAGACCAGATTACTATGTTAAATAACAGTATTCCTGGTGACATGATGGCTGTCTACATTACGTTTCTCACCTCATTCTTTGTAACTAATTACTTGCTTCATCTTTGCCTAACCTTTCGTTCCTACATGTATACTATAAAGGAAATCAGCAGCCTGCGACCTGTTTATCAATGACGTAATTCTACCTGTTTATCAATGACGTAATTCTACCTGCTCATCAATGACGTAATTCCACCTGCACCACATGCGCTCTCTGGCTGACCTCATCACACCAGCAACACGACTACAAGTAGTAGATACTGACAAAATAGAATTTCCTCCACGCAGCGCTGTTTCCACAATCATTTAAAAGGTTTCATAAGTGAAGGATAAGAATACTGAATAAATGGCTAGAATTATTTAGGATTTTTTACAGAGAATAACTGTGAATACAAGGAAGAGCGATTCCTCGTTTTTAGGTGACAGACGTGCTAAGTGCTAACACATGGATAAGAGGTGGAAGATTACACTGCTACTCGCCATAGCTGTACTGACGACAAACATTGTATATAAACATGTACATATGATGCTGAAGGAGAAACAGATTCTAGAATTCTGAAATACAAGTAGCATACTGAATATACAGCTGACAGCACTGCAGGTAGCCAGGAGACAGGTCCCTGGCGCAATACAGTGTACCACAAGTAGCGCTGTGTTTATGTTCAACAATTTATTGCCAGTATATTGTCAGAACGTGTGACATTTGTCACAACACTGACGCATGATTCTGACATTGAATAAACTGACTTTTCCTCTATCACGTACATAGTACACACACTGTATTGGCATACACTACCTGTATACCCAACAATCCTAGCTCTCTACTTGCCATGATTGTGTTGCATACACTACCTGTATACCTAACAATCCTAGCTCTCTACTTGCCATGATTGTGTTGCATACACTACCTGTATACCCAACAATCCTAGCTCTCTACTTGCCATGATTGTGTTGCATACACTACACATGTAATATAGACCATTGAGATGTTTCATAATTCCAGTCGATATTGCTATAATTCCTGTCCAGACTTCATAGTGTGATATTTGTACCATGACGTCATTGTCAGTTACATGTACAATCATGTACAGTGAGTATGGTTTATAAAGTGACCGGGTGTAATGATATACCGGCTATAATGATCGAACTCGCCAAAATCAAAATCAAATCACAAAATATACAGTTAAAATATCACTATACACATTATTATCGGCTATACCGATATATCGCTTATTGTGATGGGCTTCAGGAAGCAAACCATATCAAATGCACAGGAAAATATCGTATATACTGATCAAGAGTGATGATCACAAAACAATTGTTCTTCAAATTTAGTTCATTTCTTCCAAAACTGATCCAGTGTTGCCTGGATGCATCTGGCAGCAGACGTGATTGAGAGAAAATTCTTCCCTGTAAAGGCTGTATGCTGTAAGCAGCCATATGTACACGTGGCTGCTTTTCATGCTTTTTCCAGCGTGTATACATCATTTCATGCACAGTCATGTGCCATGTGTCAGTCATACATGCAAATCGGCTATAGTGATGCACCGGATATAGTGATAAATAATTGAAAATCAAAGGGCGCGTTATATCCACTATTTACTGTAGCTCTGTTGCGCGCGCATCAGACCTAACAAGGTGGTAACAGCTAACTGTACACACACACTGCTCTACACTAGACTGTACTAGACATACAGTTTAAGTCACGTGTGCGGATAGGGGAAATCCCCTATACTACCTGTACAAGTACAGAACGGTGGAACGATGCTGGCAAAGGCAGTGAGTGTAATGCCATTGGATCTTTATTGTTTGTCAATGCACGTTGTTCAATACGCAACTGGAACTCTGTCAGGATTTCTGACACGTCCATTACAGCAGTGTATGTTGCAGAACGTTATTTGGGTGTCATTCTGGACAGGAAACTTCGCTCTGGGCAGGGTACACTAAATCTATCTGTGCGGTAGTCTTCAAACATTTGTCTGATAGAACTTTGAATATTGCGTACCGCCTATAGCTTATCAGTAGAGCAGTCGACCAGTAATCGAGAGTCCCTGCGTTCGTTCAATCTCCACTATGTACAGGTATATGTCACCAAGGTCTTTTCAGCTCAAGTCCGTAGAAGGCTTCAAATCTGTACACCCTGTAACTCACATTCATAGTTCTCTTATGCCTTGTGAGAGTGAGAGTGGTCACTACCATCATCAACTTCCATAGCGTATGTACAGTGTACATTTACATGATGACGTCACAGGTGGTTGTTCTCAGATAGGTGAAGATTGGTGGAAAGGAGTTTATTAGTTTGACGGGTAGAAAAGAGAGAAAAAATGTGTAAAGAAAAGAATTGATGATCATCACTATAAATAGAAGCAGGTGCCTTGTCTCTAAGTCAGCCATGCTCTAACCACTGATTAGCTATGGTGTAGTCGTCATCCAGGCAAACACTGTTCAACATTATTCTTCAGACTTGGACACCCACAGTCCGTCCTATGAAACCACACACAGTCTGGTGGTGCGCAGTAGCCCTCAATGCACGCACGCACTGTGCACACACAAACTAGTACGACAACAGCCACAAAATTGACTCTCGTACCTAACAACGTTGGTTTTGATGTGAACACTGATGATTGTCGTTGTGAACACTGATGATTGTCGTTGTGATTGTCAATTGATGTAACAGTTGCATACAAATATCAGTATTTACTGTTACTAATATTTCTTTATAGCTAGCTCAATACACCATCCATTCAGCTAGATGGTTCATTTTGTTTTCTGCATTGTACTCCATAAGGGCCCCGGGGGCAGTCCGAAATTTTTTACTTACACTGGCCACCCGGGATTTATTCGTTGTTTCGGGTCACATCACTCGTCAGTGTACGCCAGTGTCTGTCAGTTGTTTTGTTTTGTTTTGGTTTCAGCTATGCATACTTGTACATGTAGCATGTCATGTATGCATGTATGCATGTTTGCATGTATGCATGTATGCATGTATGCATGTATGCATGTATGCATGTATGCATGTATGCATGTATGCATGTATGCATGTAGCACGTCATTCACTATAATTATAAGCCTTTTCTACTCTATCGAGTATCCAAGCTGTCGTCCATCAGAAATCACGCTAGTCGATCAAATCTCACTGTAACCAAGTCATTGTCCGGTCAGCACCAGATCTCGGCCTTGCTGGAAAACGAGCTGTGCCTGCTGAGAAGCTCCCATCAAAACATCCGATGGGCAATGACTCAGCGACGAGGTGGCGGAACCGGTGCTGGTTCAGCGGTAAGGATGGAACGCTACAGGCTCTGTTGACTTCTAGTTTCCGTCTCCTCAATACCAGCAGCCTACATCCGATATGACGTCAAAATAAATAAAAGGAGCAACGGCGAGAATGAGGGTTAGAGATTGTCAGAGACGAATTATCAGTCAATGAATGAAGTAGTGTTTGACGAGGGTAGTACTGAACTACATATTATCACAGTCCATTGTCCAGATCCAAGCTGTGTTCATCAACCCAGTGAATGTTAGAGACGGGACTACATGATGTATTTACCTACTTTTCAGTATGGTGTGTGATGGTTGAGATGTCCGTATTGACTACAGACCTTGTGTGTTGTACAGTGTAAACCTTGATCGATCTCCACCTGGAGTAGGTCCAGTGTGACTACGACCATGAGCAACGTGTGTGTAAACAAAACCAACCTGTACACCAGTATAGCAGCAGTCAACGGAGAACAGGGACTGACTAAGGGATTGCATATCATTCACCATCCACATCACACCATCGCCTGCGGGGGCCATGCTGAGAACGCATTTCAAGGAGCTGTCCAAACATACCAGACTTTGACATACGCTTGTCATACATTTGTGCTATGTGTTCAAACTAGCCTAATCCATTCTCCCTGATGATGCCTGCTACTTTGTAGCAATCTATGTGGTGTGTGTTGGCAGGTATCAGGGTAGTGGAGATGACTTGATGGTGGCACTGCTGCTCTTGCCGTGACTAATGATCATACATGTACTGTAGATACTGGAAATGTAACAGATGTCTTCCCAGTACAACTCTCCACTATATACACTGGAGAGTAGTGAACACTAAATGTGATGTACACTTGACATCCACAACAAACAGATCATGAGTACAAAGATGGAGGAAGCGAACAACGTTCTTCTTTCTGAAACTGAGTGGGTTGGAAATCATCACACCCTGCGCTTCTGCTTCAAGATTCACAACTGTATCTATACAATTTGTGCTACATGCTACACACACAAACAGACAGGTCAATGCATTTTTTACTAGCAAACACAGCCCTGCTGATAATCAGGGAAAGAGGACAACTGAAGTGACACTGGACAACAAAGGGGAGTAGGAGCGATGGGCCGATGTGGTTAGCGAGGCTCATCCGACCGGAGGTCTCGGAATCATAGCCTACGACCAGGCATAGCTAGGGATGAGTGACATAAAGATAACACAATAGAAATTGGACGGTTCGCGTTCCCGGCCGGGCAAGAACCATCTTTCCGCTTCGGTGGGACTCCACCGGCCTATGTTCAAGCGTCAGGTGCGGCTCCTAAACGATGGGGAGGATAGATCAGATCTCGGTGCCAACCAGAGGCCAAAGCCCGAAATCCTATTTGCCCCATCCACGAGTGACATAGCTGGTGGGTATTTAAACTAGCGCTATCTGAAGTAGCAACCATCTATATTATATGAATGTCAGTCTCAACGAGGTGGCAGGAAAAGTACTGGGTGAACAGTATCGCCTTCAACACGCAAATGACCCGTTACCAATGGTAGTCTCAGCTTTCACATACATACGCATACTTGTTACTGAGGCAGACAGGTGTTGAAAATGTATTCGTAAATCCTACTAGATTTGTACTGCTGGGGACAACTACCAAACAAACATAACCTAAAAAATAGATAACACTCTTGTAGCGACACAATCAGCATACGTTATTGTTACAGTACTTCTGTGATATTTCCACTATTGTCACATTGTCTTGAGTAGCAGACAATTCTCGCACATCCTACAAATTTTCTGTGGTGAGGTGTGACTTTTGTAGCTGTAGGTTATCTCTGTTTGTGTAAATCACACCAGTAGAGAACTTCCCCTATATATAGTCATGTAGTCTTGTAGTCTCTAATTTCACATTTCATTTTCATTCTTTATGATGGTTCTGATGACCGAAACGTTTGATCATTCACTTGAAAACGTTCACCACGGTATGATTCGCAACTGTGGAGTGATAGCCAGAGTTTGCAAAGGCGCTCCATGGGATGCAGTAAAACTTGCCGCTGGAGTAGTTTATAGCTTATGCATAGCTTCGTAGCAGGTCACTATCTCATCACGTGATCTCATTACCGTAATGTCTGCTAATCCGACCGACCGGAGTGTCTTGTGCCAGCCACATACTAGTAAGTAGAGGTATAAATATTACTACTTCATCTCTGGGCTCAGTGGAACCAGAGGAGAATGTTGGGAGAGTGGGTGTTAGCCAACCATGGTGATAAAGATACGTAGAGTGATATGAAAGAGTAGCAACAGCAAAACTATCAGCAACTCATGCTATTGTCTTTAATTCTTTGTTGCCATCTTCCAGAGGTCCATCGAATAGTACGGTAATAGGTTCTAATTTGACCGGACGAGACCACACGACGCTTGCAGACCACAGCATGAACAGTTCACCAGCCACACTCCACGAAAGCAGTATTACTCCTGACAAGTCTTGTTTCGTGAAAGGAATTCGGGTGGACACACCCATTCCCATAGCGCTGCACATCCGAACCAGTTCCGTTATTTTTACAACGTTTCGGCACTTGGCTATCGTCAGGTCATTGTTATTACCTGACGATGGCCAAGTGCCGAAACGTTGTAAAAATAACGGAACTGGTTCGGATGTGCAGCGTTATGGGAATGGGTGTGTCCACCCGAATTCCTTTCACAGATGAAGCTGCAGGAAGCCTCAGCCCTTCTTCAAAGTCTTGAGTTTCGTTCCATAAAGATGGCGGGGAACTCATCCGTGGAGTGTGGCTGGTGAACTGTTCATGCTGTGGTCTGCAAGCGTCGTGTGGTCTCGTCGGGTCAAATAAGAAACCTGTTAGTGTCTTTGTGCAATGTGCTGATCAGGACTTTTCAGAACAGTAAGGAAGCGATTCAGCAAAGTTCAAAAGATTGGTGTTGCAAATGCTCAGACACATAAGATATGGAAGCTCTTTTTAAAGACTGACATTCCATACGTTAGTATGACGGTATGTATTGCCAGCATAAACCTACTGTGTGCGATGAACTTTGCATAGTGACGTAGGCGATGATGGGCGTCTCCTGTCAAGATGTTTCCACTGTGAGTTGTAGGATTGAGAGTTTAGCAGATCAGTAGATGACTACACACACTAACCTACTGTACACAGATGCAAGTGAATAGTTTAGCAATGCCGGTGACCTGTGTAATGATAGAGAATTTCTCTGTCATTCTGCTAGTCTAGTGCATACATGTCAGTATGGGAGACAGTGCTAATGTCCCCACTGCATGACTGTAGCTGATCAGGGATGATGCGCATTCTCACACTGCCCGGCATTGGAATATTCCTAATCATCAACAGATCAAAATTAATCATCAACAGCTGGCATGACAGGTCAAATCTTCAACAGATCTCATGACAGATCAAGTCATCATCAACAGCTCTTATGACAGATCAAATCTTGGACAGATCACAAGACGTATCAGTTATGAGAACACATCTTACCAGCAATGAAGTACATTCTACACGGTCCACGTGGTGCACTGTAAAAACACGTGGTTAGTTGCCCCCTGGTGGTGTTGTTGATAGTCCTGGACTGTCTTTCACTAGCGTCTTATCCTTTTATCATTCATTTTTACAGAACACACAACGTGGAAGTAATTTTGTGTGTAAAAATGTGTGAGTGTGTGTGCGCTAGTGTGTGTGTGCTCGCGTGTGTGTGTGTGTGTGTGTGTGCTCGTGGGTGTGTGTGTGTTTGTGTGTGTGTGTGTGCTCGTGTGTGTATATGCGTGTGTGTGTTCGTGGATGCGCGCGTGTGTGTGCTCGTGTATGTATGCGCTTGTGTGTGTGCGTGTGTGTGTGTGCTCGTGTGTGTGCGATCGTGTGCGTGTGTGTGTGTGTGTGTGTGTGTGTGCGCGCGCGCTTGTGTGTGTGTGCTCGTGTGTGTGTGCTCGTGTTTGTGTGCTTGTGTGTGTGTGTGTGCTTGTCTGTGTGTGCGTGTGCGTGTGTGTGTGTGTGTGTGTGTGTGTGTGTGTGTGTGTGTGTGTGTGTGTGCTCGTGTATGGTCTTGTGTGCTCGTGTGTTCATGTTTGTATGTTTATGTGTGCACGTTCGTGTTTGTGTCTTTGTGTTGGTTTCATTCATAGATGATCTAGGAGTGCATGAACCGTTAAAAGTCTCTGTTGCAAAGGCAGTCTGTGTTGCCGGTCTCCTGTATTGCTATATAGAACATAGGTTGTGTAGTAACATATCACTGCAGATCATACACTGACCAGGTAGACAGAGAGATGTTCAAATTTCTTGCAGTACTGCATGGTCACACAGTCTAATCTAGACTAGTAACTAAGTTACGTATTCTCACAGCTACTAGTACACTGTATCATGTATTATTCTAGAAATCATCATTCACTTTAACAGATATTCACATACAGATGCATTCCTGTGATCATGGCTGAACATGTGTGTGTGTGTGCGTGTGTGTGTGTGTGTGTGTGTGTGTGTGTGTGTGTGTGTGTGTGTGTGCCCTTGCGAACACCCTTGGTGTGCCCGAGGACATTGGTCACATCGTGCGGGAACGGTGTTTGTGCTGGCTTGGACACGTGGCACGGATGGAAGATCCCGGGTTGCCAAAGTGTGTTCTCTTCAGTGATCTGCCTGCCCCGCGTCCCGCACATGGTCCACGCAAGAGGTGGAGGGACGTCATTATGGATGACGTTGCGTCGGTTGAGCCACGGGTACCAACATGTTGATGGTATGGTGCAGCACAGAACAGTCCGGAGTGGCGTACTTTTCCCCGTCGACCACCCAAGGCACCCTCTGCTGCTGGCTACGGTTCGGCCTGCGGCCGCATGTTTTGTCGAAGCGGCGACCTGAACCGCCATCAGTCATCCTGCGTGGACTGGAAAAATAACAATGCGCTATCATTGCTACGCAATGGGCAAGGTCAAAGTCAAGGTGAGGGTGCGTGTGTTTGTGTGTATGTGTGTGTATGTGTGTGTGTGTGTGTGTGTGTGTGTGTGTGTGTGCGTGTGTGTGTGTGTGTGTGTGTGTGTGTATGTGTGTGTGTGTGTTTACCATGATGAGCAGTTATAACTAAATCTGATGAAAACCCAAAATTATTTGTTACAAATACCTCCCACTATCATCGTGGTTGTGTAGTTTGTTAAATGGATGGTATGCACTCTCCTTGTGGCATTTCTTGTTATCGAGGTTCAGTGACGATTTTCCACTGATAATGGTCACAAGAATACGTTCTGGATTGCAAACGGAATGCTTCAAGTAAGTTGTTCTTTTTGTTCGTGTACATAACAACACAGCTAAGTATTTTTTAAACACTCCTTCTACATGTACGTGGTATTGCTCCATCCTTGCGGTGTTGAGCATGTGTGTGTGCGCATGCGTGTGTGCACACTTGTCTGTGTGCGTGACTGTGAGTGGGCATGTGCGTGCATATGTGTCTGTCCACACACACAAACACACGCACACACACACACACTCACACACACACATACACACACACGCGCGCGCACACACACACACATACACACACACACACACACCTATTTTGACCTTCTGACACCCATCATCCAGTGGATGATAGCGATGAAGCCATAGCAACTAACTTGTGCTGGGATTGCATCATTCAACAGCTTGCAAAGTTGAAATTTTTAATAAAAACAACTAACGTTTGTCGCAAGTGGCTAGCCTGTCGCGCGCGCGAGACTCATCATGGGCGCGCTGGAGCTCCGGAGCTGCATGCAGCAAATGCGAAGCGCGACACACGAGCGCGAACAAACTGTGTCACGTGTGTGTCGAGTCTGACCGTCGATTATTTATTTTCGTTCTACTCGACAATTCCAAAAATCAGTGCCATTCATTGGCTTTAGCTTTGCCCTTGAACTTGAAATCTCGTGCCTTATTCTTTCTTGGGGACTGGTGTTGGATATTGAACGGGCGGAGTGACCGCCGGGATGATGGATGAAGGAGATGATGGCCTAAACTTGGCTGCGCGCATTCTCATTTTCGCGTGGCCTGCCACTAGTGTTTCGCAGATTCACAAAGGGTGTCACAGGCATAGCTGGAGGAAGAAAGGTGAGAGAATCGGTTGCACAGTGCAGATCAACCCAACCATTTGGTTGTTTTAATTTTACTTCGCACAGTCAAACGGGATGACCACCCAATAAAATTTCCGAACGTGACATTTTTTTAATTTATTGAATTTCCCGCATTATACCACAGTTTGTTGTTCAGGTTATTTCGCTTCAACTTTTGAGGTATGAATTCCTTAACTTTAGACTCGACATGCAAGCTCCATACTGACCAGGCTGTGTCAACATCAGGTCACGGCTTGTTTGACTTTGTCCGTTAGGCCGTGTTTGCATAGATATTGTGATGGCGTCAAAGACAGTTAAAGATTGTGTTGGTCGTGTGTCGGGGGTATTGTCCCCGCTGAAACTGAATGCAAGTTTAAGAAAGACTAGGTCTAGTGAGTTATGATCAGAAGTGTCCTGTGGGTCTAGCCCTCAGCCCCTCTGCGGCAAGCAGTAAACTATATTTACAGCAAAAAGCGCAAAACAAGACTTGATTTTTACGCGGCTCTTTTCACCGTGATAATTATTGTACACGTGTTATGAAAATTTGAATTACTCATTGCAACTGGTGGGTGAATCATTCAAAAATGCAAACGTGCTCGCTGTTGAGTGCAGCCATGTGAATCCACACAGTCACTTTTTCTCGTAAATCACTCGCTGTAAAACGTGCAAGTGGCTGTGGTGTGAATCGCCTATAACCGACTGTCCACAGTTGTCGAAGTATTTTCCAGCACTCACTGTACTTTATTAGAGAGGTTGCGCATAACGTAGTTACGTTAGTTAAAAAAATGTAGTCGATCTACGGAAAGTCTTACGTAAACTGCATGCGCATCTGGGTTCCGCCATACGGAGTTTTCAAATCATAGCAGACTCAGCGGAGGACGTTCAGGTTGGTTGTAACTCTTGAGTTTCATGCCGTTAGGCAATCATCAGACAACTGATACTCGGGTCTACCTAACAGTGAGTCAGTATGCATATAAATACATAGGGCCACAAGCATACACAAATTTAGCGCAAAATCTGGTGTAAGGTATGGGGAGAACAGCTGGCGCGGGCCACGGCGCGACAGTATAAGTGCCAGGAGGGTGGCGGGCAACAGGCAGGTGTGAGCATGAAAGCGCGGAAAGAAGCGATGGGGAGGCAGTGTACAGCAGATGGGTGGAGGTGCCAGGAGGATGGCGGGCAATGGGCCAGTGAGATCGCTAGCGGGTCTTTGGGTGATGGGCAGGCGTGGGCGTACTATTGACATCATGGATGTGTCCTCACAACAAGGCTCCACTATGAGCATGGCAAACTTTACAAAGTAAGCCTTTCAGTGCAAGTCTTGGTGGCATGGTGTCTTTTGGGTGTTTTCTTAGGTTTCAAGATACATGGAGCTACATTGTGTTTGTGTGTGTGTGTGTATGTACGCGTGCGTGCGCGTGTGTGTGTGTGTGTGTTTGGTTCCAAGAGACGTGGAGCTACAATGTGTGTTTGTGTGTACGCGTGCGTGTGTGTGTGTGTGTGTACGCGTGCGTGTGTGTGTGTGTGTGTGTGTGTGTGTGTGCGTGTGTTTGGCACACGCCGTGTACTCTCTGGTGCAGGTACTACACGAATGCGAAACGCGACAAACTCTACAACGTCATTAGCCTGGAGTTCACCAAGACTAAGTTGGAGCCTCTAGTTGAGTCACCCATTCTGGTACGTCAGCAATCCTACATACACTTGAGAGGATCAAAAGCGTTTCTGCTGTAACTCTGAGTTTCACGGTTTAAACCGATCATCAGACAGCAAGTTGGACTACAATTTTCAGAAGATATGATTGATATAGGCTGCAATCAATCAATCCTATGCATGTAACGTTACATGTAGTACACTCTTATCTGTTGTATCCGGGCGGTCCGGGACCGGGGGCTCTGCCCTTCATTTGGAAATGTTCGTAATCATGTACATCTTGATGTGGAAGGCACGTAGATCTGGCATATTACGTCACTCCTGGTTTTTCCACAAATTGGTAGAAAAGTAGTAATATATCCACTAAAACTCACTCACAGGGTTCCCCGTAGACCAAGATGCCCGTAACTTGGAGGTCCGGATAGGAGCCGTGAGAAATAAGTGCACTGTAGTTGAGCACTCCACTGCACTACTGTCTCCCCTGTATGCCGTGTTGGGGGGTTTGGTGGGCGTTTGAGGCTCATGTCATACATGATCATGCTTAGGCTCGTTCTGAGAAAGTATGGATTTTTAACTCCTGATTGGTTTGTGCAATGTGTTTATATTGGTTTATCAATGCCCCATCACAAGCTGTATAGTATGTATTCGTAACCGTGTACGAATTGCTCATTTGTCTTTTCTTCTTCCTACTGCTTGCTTGCTGAGGCTGCTGTTGCTGTTGTTGTTGTTGTTGTTGTTGTTGTTGTTGTTGTTGTTGTTGTTGTTGTTGTTGTTGTTGTTGTTGTTGTTGTTGTTGTTGTTGTTGTTGTTGTTGTTGTTGTTGTTGTTGTTGTTGTTGTTGTTGTTGTTGTTGTTGTTGTTGTTGTTGTTGTTGCACGCAGGTACGTCATTTGGATTGGGTGGACTTGGTGTGGCCGGAAATATTGCGCGCTTTGCAGCAGGAGGCCACCAACCGACTGGTCGACATGAAATATCCCAAAGTGCAAAAGTATGTGTTTTGTTTGTTCTTGTTGATGGTGCTGCTGCTGCTGCTGCTGCCGCCGTTGTTGCTGTTACTGGCCGACTGCTGGTGCTGTTGATAGTACTCCAGGTGTAGCTGCCCTATTGCTGGTGCTTGTGGTGCTGCTGCTGTTGTTGGCTTACTGATTGTGCTGCTGTTGCTGTTGCTGGCTGCCCTACTGCTGGTGGTTGTGCTGGCGCTGCTGTTGCTGGTCTACTGTTGTTGTTGGCTTACTGATTGTGTGGCTGTTGCTGTTGCTGGTCTACTGCTGTTACTTGTGCTGTTCCTGTTGCTGGCTTACTGATGGAGCTGCTGTTGTTGTTGCTGGTCTCCTGCTGTTGCTTGTGGTGATGCCGTGCTGTCACAGGTACTGCCTGATGAGCGTCGGTGGCTGCTACACAGATTTCCGTATCGACTTTGGTGGCACATCCGTCTGGTATCATATTCTCAAGGGTGGAAAGGTCAGCATTCCCTGTCTGTTTGTCTGCACGCTTGTCTGTTTTTG
The DNA here is from genome assembly GCF_964019385.1 of Sycon ciliatum. Lineage (NCBI taxonomy): Eukaryota > Metazoa > Porifera > Calcarea > Leucosolenida > Sycettidae > Sycon > Sycon ciliatum. The sequence goes on along the minus strand of NC_088649.1, from coordinate 2,790,533 downwards.
TGTCACACACATGCACACAGTATATAGATGGACGATGGGTGTAGATACAGACATACATCTGTCTGTATGTCTGTCTGTCTGTATGTCTGTTTATCTGTCTGTCTGTCTGTCTGTTTCTCTACCCATCATCCATCCGTACTTGTATGTATATTTACCTCTCTGTCCATCATTCTGATTGACAAGCTCCTTATAATCCCGAATGTGTCTTGTAGCAGAACCTGAGAAGGAAGTGGAATGAGAAGAAGAAAGCTGGCATTGGCTTAAGTGTACAGCATTTCACTGATTAGAAGTCGCACTTGATGATAAGTCGCAACAGGTCTGAGCCAAGTTGTTTCAATACAGTACATTCACATATTACGTAGGAAGAAGTCACGCTCGATTGTAAGTCACATCACCTCCTTTAGGGGTCTTCCGTAATTTTCGAAAAATTAAAAATCCGTCCTCGTGCAAAATTGTCTCTGACCCACCCACCCACCCCCATTTTTTTCCGTTAAGTTTTTGATTTTACCGATGCCCAGCTGGAAAATAATAACTCCTGACCCCATGTTTTCTGACTGCACCTACATTGTATGTCAAGTACTAGTAGCTAAGTACAGTGAGTAGTAGGTCAACCGACGGACATGCACGTCCTACAACTACATGAAAAGTCTGAAAAGTCATGTATAGTAGATACTGGTGTTTGCGACAATCGATCCTACACTACGTCTACAGCAGGGAGTCGTAAATACCGGTATTTTACGACTCCATGGTCTACATTACACTACACAGTGCAACACGTGTATGAAAGTCCCGGCCTGGAGCAAAAAAAAAAAGTACGAAAAATCAAAAAAATTAATTCCGCCAGCACTCTTGACCACCCACCCCCTTTTTGCCTGAGGACGGATTTTTTAATTTTTCGAAAAATACGGACGACTCCTTACCTGTTCATTGGTTGATGGAAAGATGCAAACGGGAAAACGTCTGAAGAAAAAATTGACTGGCGCCACCAGGACTCGAGCCAGGGGCCTTCACTTGAGGGCAGCGGTGCTCTAACCCTTCTGTTGCAAACCACCAGTTCTCAAGTGGGAAAGGCCTTCTCGCTTATGGCATTGTATTCATTGCAATGTTGTATTGTGACTCGGCCGTAGCGCTGATGTTGCTGCATGGCATACGCTATATGCGCTGTGTTCAGTTTACAGTATACGCTGTTATGTCATGTTTTATATGTGTATGTTTTTCATACACATCTACACTGTTTTGCATGCTATAAATACCTGCTGCTGTTATTACTGTTCATTATTGTTATAGTCCATCGAACTGAAATATACTGTCAAGAATAAAATAGTTGTCCTCGTGCCGTGTGGTCGTTCGTTCCTGACACTTTAGAGAACCAGAGGTTTCACAACACCTTCTTTGCCGTTGAGGTTCAGTGTAAAAACGTGTGACTAACTCTACTGTTTACAATGCGGCCGTCTGTGTGTGTGTGTGTGTGTGTGTGTGTGTGTGTGTGTGTGTGTGTGTGTGTGTATGTGTGTGTGTTTGTGTGTGCGTGCGTGTGTGTGTGTGTGTGCGTGTGTGCGTGTGTTTGTTGTGCACTGCAGGTTTTCTGGCTGATTCCTCCGACCCCAATCAATCTTCAGGTCTATGAGCAGTGGGTGTTGTGGGGTAAACAGCAGGATATCTTCCTGGGTGACATGGTCGAGACGTGTGCCCGCGTCGAATTGAAACCAGGCTGGACTTTTGTCATTCCTACTGGTGAGTGAGTGTGAGTGAGATTGTGTAAGTGTGTGTATGTATGTGCCAGCTAGTTCGGTTGGTGGGTGCACTTATGCCTGATTGTGTTGGGTCTGTTGCCAACGGGCTCGGCTGCTTGAAGGTGTAATGCGTGTGTGTGTGTGTGTGTGTGCATGTATGTGTGTGTGTGTGTGTGTGTGTGTGTGTGTGTGTGTGTATGTGTGTGGTTGTGTGTGTGTGTGTGTGTGTGTGTGTGTGTGTGTGTGTGTGTGTGTGTTTGTTCGTTGACAGGCTGGATTCATGCAGTTCACACTCCTGTGGATTGGCTAGTGTTTGGTGGAAACTTTCTGCACAGTTTCAACATAAGCGGTCAGCTTGCCGTGGCGGACATTGAAGAAACTACTAAGGTACGTGAGCTGTGCTGTGCATGTCTGTCATATCTTCTACAGCTCTACCACGCCAATGCCTTGTGTGAGCTTTCCAAGGCTTAGAGTTGTGCATGAAGGTTTCTGTTTTGTTATGCTCCTACGTCGTTCATCGATGTTGTCGTGTAACTGTGCGTGTATGTGTCTCTGTTTCTCTATGCCTCTGTCTCTGTCTGTCTCTGTGTGTGTGTGTGTGTGTGTGTGTGTGTGTGTGTGTCTCTCTCTCTCTCTCTCTCTCTCTCTCTCTCTCTCTCTCTCTCTCTCTCTCTCTCCATCTCTCTCTCTCCATCTCTCTCTCTCCATCTCTCTCTCTCTCCATCTCTCTCTCTCTCTCTCTCTCTCTCTCTCTCTCTCTCTCTCTCTCTCTCTCTCTCTCTCTCTCTCTCTCTCTCTCTCTCTCTCTCTCTCTCTCTCTCTCTCTCTCTCTCTCTCTCTCTCTCTCTCTCTCTCTCTCTCTCTCTCTCTCTCTGTCTCTCTCTCTCCATCTCTCTCTCTCCATCTCTCTCTCTCTCCATCTCTCTCTCTCTCTCTCTCTCTCTCTCTCTCTCTCTCTCTCTCTCTCTCTCTCTCTCTCTCTCTCTCTCTCTCTCTCTCTCTCTCTCTCTCTCTCTCTATCACTCTCTCTCTCTCTATCACTCTCTCTCTCTCTCTCTCTCTCTCTCTCTCTCTCTCTCTCTCTCTCTCTCTCTCTCTCTCTCTCTCTCTCTCTCTCTCTCTCTCTCTCTCTCTCTCCATCTCTCTCTCTCCATCTCCGTACACTTCACTTTGTACCACTATGATTCCCTCTGTGTCTTAAAAATACAAAATGTGGGGAATCGATCTCCATGTGGCCGTGGCTGTTGAATTTATTTTCCTGAGAACGAGAAAGTATTCTGCCTCTGCTGCTATGTCCTTTGTCGACGTGAGCTGCGGGTCATTCGCGTTGTTTTTAGACGCGCGAGCCAAATAACGCGAGCTGAACTTTCGCGTCACGTCAGAAATAACGTGAATCTTAACCTCTCTAATAAAAGCTCAATATGGAAGATGTGTATATGCAATATTTATGTTTGTACCATCATCAACAATAATAGAAAACAGGATCACTGCACTTCGGAGTATCCAAACATAAATATGTAGTTATCCTGTCAAGCAAGATTACATAACCCCATGTACTCTTGTGTCAAAGCACAGGATCTTATTCTTACAAGGGAAGAGGCTGCACAGTACACGTATTATCACAATTTATCAGACGTATTCGGAATCTGTGGTGGACAAAGCCCCATTAGACCTTGTACAGACTAGTGCAAAGAAAAACGTGTGATGCGTTGATTCGCCGTACACATGTCGTAATAATCACTGGTGCGTGGAACATTGCATCATAAAAATGACGTCAACTTGAAAATCTGTGGTGACAGCAGGGTGTGCGGGAGTTTCACACTCTTCGGGGGTTATATACTCTAATTTCAGAAATTTTAGGTGCTCACTATTTTTCAGTATGAGGGCAAAAGGCCAGGTTAGGCGAACAGAACTTTTAGGTGTAGAGAAGCAGTTCCCTATTGGATTATGTGTGTTAGTGTTTGTTCGGTGTATTGAAACTTTAGGTATGAAACAGACGAACCAAACGTACGGAAAAAAAAGTACACCAACAATTTGTGATATTACAGTACTATTGTTGTTGGGTGTTGCCGGTTGAATGCTGTTCACGGCAGCTATCCTATGCCTAAATATGGGCTTGTATATTCTGATTGTCTGATCGCTGACAGATACGGACGCAGCGAAGCTCTCTCCTGCGCCCGCATGCGCCGAGATCCCACTGCTGTCAACGGATGACACTGCAGCCCAGTCGCCAGCGACGGCGGCAGCTGCTGCTGCTGCTGCTTCGTCAGGAGATGGGAACAGCTCACAAGGCGGCAAGCCACCTCCATCACCGCCATCCTGCCTGCTCTCGGACATGGCCTGTCTCAGCTCGTATGAGATTGATGGCTTGCGACGGCTGCTGGCCGAGCTGAACGTTTCCACGACGATGGTGAGGGCGTGTCCCGAGGAGCTGGGGGATCCTGGGGAGCTCATGTCGACCGTGGAGGTAAGTTGTCGTGTGTGATGTGTGGGTAAAACCGAAGTTACCGAAAATAAATCTCCACCTAAATTTTCCGGTTTTACAGTAGCCTATCTTCAGGGACATACATATGGGACATACATAACTATTGGCGTAGATTTGCTTAATCGTTATGCCTTGTATTCTCTTGTCAAATGTACACCGTAGATTCTGTTGAACGAGTATGAAAGCTAGTATTCTCCTCTGCAATGTACAAGCATTTTCCTGTGCAATGTATGCTGTATATTCTGTTGAATGAGTATGAATTCTCCTGTGCAACGTGCGCTGTAGATTCTGTTGAACGAGTATGAAAGCCGGTTTCGCGAGGACAAGGCCACTGGACATTTTATGCTCATACCGGGTATACAATCTGAGGTATGGTGGTGATTGCTGTGTGGTACTGCTGCTGCTGCTATTGCTGCTAATAGTGCAGCTATTGCTGCTGCTGCTTCTGCTGTTGCTGATGTTGCTCTCCTCTCCATCCCCACCATCTGCCTGTGGAATATTTGACAGTGGCAACATGTACATGTACATGTAGTAACAGGTATATGTTCATGGTGTTTCTTTCCTTCTGCGTGTGTAGAATCTGCGTGTGTCGCCCGCACCAATACCTGACAACATTGTGGAAATAGTTGCAGTTGAAACAGAGATTGTATGCAAGTCCTCAGCTGCTACTGCATCTCCAAGAAAGACAGCAGGTAAGCTACAATGACAGGGGCGTCACAGGGCGGTTGGGAGTGGTACAACGGGGGTGTCCCCCGGTAGAAAAAAATTCGGATTTTTCGGCCAACAGGGCACGTTTTAGCGCTCCACAGCCACAAAGGAGGGTTCTCCTAGCACTTATCAGACAACCCCACTCGTACTCCAGCTCCAAAAATACTTCTCATAGATTTGTTGGTCGTACTTCGTAGTTAGCCAAAGCAAAAAGGAAGCCATTGCCCTCGAAAAAATCGCAAAATCCGAAGTACAAGCGTGCTGCTTGCCGCACGTTCTAGCGCCAGCCGCTGTGCAAAAACGTATGTTATTACCACAATGACGATGATATTGCTTTCACAATAATGACCACAACCTAACTGGGTTATCAGTAGGAGCAGTGACACAGCCTTACTGCTCCAAGTAGGATTTAGAAGAGAGTGAAGGGAGAGCAGACCTGGCCGGTCCAAGCAAGGAAGTAATCGGCATCAGAGGTGAGCACGCAGCATCGCAGATTGTCTCGAATTGCGCATCACACCAGCGGCAAAATTGCTCCTGTGCATGCAAGTGGATTTCCTTGCACTTCGCAGTTTGGGAAATGCTCGATTATGATAATTCTGCGTGCGAGTGCACTAGCCCTGAACATACATGTAGGTGACCCGTTTGTGGTGTCTCATAGCCTACCTCACGACCTTCTGCTTTCTTTCTGCATCACTTGTATCTTGCAGGTATATCATCTCGTGACGACCACATTGAAGTCTGAATTTGAAGTGCGAAGATGCTTCAGCAACCACATCGTACTTTTCCATTGCTTTCATTGTGCTTCTACTGTGCATGTGTGTAATTTGTGGGGTATACATGTGATGACATTGTATGCTGGCGACACGGTCAGATTTTGTCCATGCGTGTAACGTACACCTGCATGTTATGCATCGAAAAGGATCTGCCACTTGCGATCCAGGGACAAGTATCAGGTCAGCTTTGTCTTGTGTGGGCTGCACCAGATTGCTGTTCACTTTTCCATCTGTTGGATATGTGACTTTCTGCAAGTCTCTGGTGTATGGTGGCCACTTCTTTGCTTGTCACTTTGTATGATATTACATTCTGTATTCGCTGCTTCCATGGCGTGGTCTGCAAACTGCAATCCTTGGGCAAATGTCATGTTTGCTATGTTGTGCTTTGGCCATCAGCTTGTCTACACGTTGTAGTTGAATTATTTTGTTCCACAACTGACTTCCTGAAGTACGGTGGCCACTGCTTTGCATGGCATTTTACATGAAGAATTTCCTGTTTGTGTCGTGTGCATGTGCGTATGTGTGCCGTGTGCATCCGCGTGTTTGTGTATCTGTGTGCGGGGTAAGCGAGGTGGAGAGGGCTGGTATGTATCAGTGTGTTATCGTACTCTCATGCCTACATACAGTACATCGCGCGCGTGTTCATCATGTTTACCTTCGGGGTTGGGGTGGGGAGGGAACGGAAAAAGAACTGAAATTATCCATATAAAAATCGCTCTGTGAGCGCTTCTGAAAAACCTTTACTGGCGCTGCCCCGTCGTAAAAGTAAGAAATTAAAACTGGCCCATTAGAGAGGTTAAAGGGGCACTCCGGCTTCATTTTCGACGCCGAGTTTTCGATGCCAAGACGAAGGTTAGTGAAAGAGAAGACCCCTCGAACAAGAACGAGTCTCCAGAAGCGATCGAGTCGAGCAGGCAGACGACTTTTGAATTTCGCCGAACGAGCGCTGATGACGTAATGAGGGATTAGCTTGCCAGTGGAAATGCATCTGCGCACATACATTTCACATACTTTTTGGCCAATTTTCAATCGAAGAGGAGGTTGTTTTCTATGTTCTCTCAACGTCGTGAGCGATCCCGTCTTCTATACCCTTCCAGGTACCCTGAAGGTCCTCCAGAGGAGAATTTATCTCCAGCAAAGCGTTGTTGATCCGCTAAATTCGTCTCGAGACATATTCAACCAGTGCAGTGCTGATAAATGTAGAATATTAAATCTGTGATAATTGTCGACGATGGAGAGAGAGGTTGATAGCCGCTGTCGCAGGGAAAGTGAAGCTGCTGAAAGTAACGACGGGGGGTAATCATGCAGTTTAGGGTCCCAAATTATTTCGCACTTTCCCAGTGTTCAGTGTACTGTCACACGCGTTTTCAGTGTACTTTCACTATGCTTCTTCTTTTCTCGTGTGAAAGTTTTGTTTCCTTTGTCAAAGTTTTGTTTCCTGTGGATTCTGCCTGGCTCACGCATCATCTCTGACGGCTGGGCCGCATACGCGCAGATCAGGAACATCGACGGTGGCGTATACCAGCACGATGTCGTCGTCCACGACGACAACTTTGTTGATCCGGACGACCGAACGATCCACACCAACAACGTGGAAAACATGTGGATGCGGGCGAAGCGCCAGCTGAAGCGCAACTTCGGCACCTCGCGAGAGTTGTTCCCGACGTACCTCTGCGAGTTCGTGTGGAGACAGAGAGTTCGCGCGGAAGACAACACGTTCGGCTCCCTGCTCCGCAGTGTTCACCAGCAGTACCCAGTCTGATCTGTCCTCGGTTTTCATGAAAATAAAGTTCATGATCTGAAAGTACACTGAAAACGCGTGTGACAGCACACTGAACACTGGGAAAGTGCGAAATAATTTGGGACCCTAAACTGCATGATTACCCGACGGGGAGCTTGTTAGCATCACATGTGCATCCAGACTTCAAAGCAGCTTGACGGAATCGGGGAGTACTGACTATTTGTCTCGCCCTCAGTTTAGTGAATTTTATGACCAGAAATTATTCGATCAGGATCCCTTCTACAAGATGTGTAGTGTAGTACAGGTGATTTCTGAACTTGACGATATGGAGACGGACCAGTAGACCTACCAACAACGTGTACCTGCAGGAAATTCACCCAAGGCTATTGCTATCCTCTTCAGTGGCTGTTGTTTTTTAGTAAAAATATGTTCACTTCTCTCAACATACTCCTGCATGGCAGTAAGAAGGTGCGCTGTGGAATTCAACGCCACAATCTTCGCCCAGCTGTGGATGAAGCATGGTCAAGTCATGGCAGTACATATACTTGAAACAGATGAGAAATTGAAGTTTCTTTTGTGATGGGAAGTTTGACAGCCCCAGTGACCGAGTGAAGCGTTGTCTTTTGCCGTGGCACAAATTGCTGAAGAATCCGAGATGGTCTTGGAATTATGCACATGGATACTACCAAAAATAATGGTGGCATGAACCATTGTGGAATAGGACAGCTCACAGAGAATACTGGAATAGCTCAAGTATCTCTAGGTGATTGTAAATCCTGTTCTGGCTGATAGATTTGGCCTGCTGCGCCCGTCCATGTACAATGATGGTAACATGCATTTCTGTTTTCTACATATTTGCCGGCTACTAGACTGTGGTATTACAGTTGCAGGTCCCTTATATAGAAATATGTTCAACCCCCCCCCCCCCCCCCCCTCCTACATACCCACATTATAAATATTAACTAACAATTTCACTGTTGGACTCGCCGGCGGCTAGAGAGCAAAGGATTAATTTATAGCAAAGAAAAGGACCAGGGAACTACAAGTTACACTATAATGTCCATGAACTATTTCACTGTATTTAAATTTTGTTTGATACCCTGAGAACTCTGAAACTTTGCAGCACCGTGGATTATATGTGGATACAACATTTATGGAAGGAAAAGTGGAATAATGTCTAACACATAATGTCATTGTTCAAATAATTACAGCACTGAATTGTTGAGATTACGAGCACATTCCAATCAGCATTCTACATAAGCGGTGGCAATCGTTAGGAATAGGTCGGGAGTTGTCAGAGTGCTCTAGTATTATGAGAGAATGTTTCGTTTGTCTAATCGACGGCTCGTTTGAAGCCAGAGTTGTTTGAACTTGTTTCAGTCGACTGGATTCTAGACAGTCGAAGGAAAACTATGAAGTATACACCAGACGTAGTCCGTAAGGTATCTCGTGAGAATTCTGTCGGTACCGTCAGGTATCAGCTTGCAAAGATGGCTCCTCTCTGTTTCTTGAAAGCCTGTCTAGTTGGACTCTGGCTCCAGCGATTCCCTTCTCAGAGCAGATACCATACCCAATACGGTCAATGCATATTGGACAGACCTGTGTACACAACAGAAATAGTGGAGAGAAATCTCTCAGCTCATAAACACATCAGTGAAGTTTGAACTGCCGTTGTTTGTGGCCATCAGTAAAAACCTATCGACTATAAGAATAATGTGCAAAGAAACCTCTATAACTAGAGCTAGGGCCATGGAATTATAAAGCATCTAACTTAGGGAACTGCCAATTCTGGTCTGAGTTGCGTTCGAGGCCTGCAATTCATGATGGCTATCGTATGTTGCATTGACCAGAGATCATATAAAACTTCCAAATGCCACATTGAAACGCGCACCACTTTCGAGTACTTTGGTATCCCCCACCAAATGGGCATTCGTTCCCGGGGTGACAGGCGTCACCATTCGTTATGCCTGGATCAGATTTCATTGACCCCAACTGTCATGAAGAATCATTTTTACTTTGACTGGATTTCAGTACAAGTTGTAGAACTGCAGAGTCAATTTTGTTGTATTTGGGCAACCATTTCTCTAGGAACGCTCTATTTGGAAAATAATTTTTTTTTATAAAATGCATATCCAAATTCCACATCTACCCAAATCGGAATACTTGATCACGTATTCAGTACTACACGGAACGTTTAGAAAATGCCAGGGAATAGGAATTTGCTAACGAGAACTCCAGGCCAGGGTACTAGCATACGAACAAAACAAGATAAAAACTCACCAGTATACTTGTAATTGTAGTAATTCATGTCGGTGTAATATTCACGATAAGCAACAAGCCACCCTCCGATTTGGTCAAGCTGCTTTGAAGTCTGGTTGTTCAGGTGATACAAACGGGCTCCCCGTTGTTACTTCCAGCAGCTTCACTCTCCCTGCGACAGCGGCTATCAGCCTCTCTCTCCATCGTCGGCAATTATCACAGATTCAACATTCTACATTTATCAGCACTGCACTGGGTGAATATGTCTCGGGACGAATTTAGCGGATCAACAACGCTTTGCTGGGGATAAATTCTCCTCTGGAGGACCCTCAGGGTACCTGGAAGGGTATAGAAGACGGGATCGCTCACAACGTTGAGAGAACATAGAAAACAACCTCCTCTTCGATTGAAAATTGGCCAAAAAGTGTGTGAAATGTATGTGCGCAGATGCATTTCCACTGGCAAGCTAATCCCTCATTACGTCATCAGCGCTCGCTCGGCGAAATAGACCGATCCCCTTATTATTGTCTGGGTTCGAGCAAGGGGGCAACTCCGCAGTCGCGTGGGATCCTGCTGCACACACGCGACCAACCTCACCTCGGCTGTGCGCGACTTCTCGCATGCGAAGTGCAGAGCACACGAGATCTACATGCAGTGCAAGCCTGTCTACAAAAAAATGCCACAAGGACTTTTGATTTGAGCTGTTTTGTTTTTGTTTAGACGTCTTCCTTTTTACGACTTCAGGATGCCTTCTCAGAACATTGCTGCGTTCCTCACTGTCAGAACAGGAGGACGAAGCAAACAAGTCATTTCACTCCTTTCCTCGTGTGGAGCCACTGCGGCCTGGAGCAAGCGGATCCAGGCTATTCCCCGTGAGGAAGGACGTAGTTTTAGGGTCACTCTGAATATTTGAGTTGCAGCGATCATTTCGATCCCGAAATCGAAATCGTTTTGCCCAGCTCTACAAGGACAGGATGAGTCCAGGAAACCAAACAGCTGTCCTACGGTACCAGGTTTGCTTTTCGCAAGAGAGTGGAGTCTGGACGCCCTGCTCCCCATGATCGCAAAACAGTATTTGCTGAGCCTAGTGCAGTTCGGTCATGGAAGTGCAGCGTCTGCATCACGAGCTCCCCATGCTCGCAAACCAGTATTTTGCTGAGAGGCAACGGCACTTTGAGTTGGAAAGGAACCTGGCTTAGTGCAGTTTGGTCCTGTAGTGGAAGTGCAGCATCTGCATCAGGAGTTGGCAGCAAGTAGAGCTCGTGTACAGAGTCTCGTGGAGCAGTTGGACGATGTGAGGACTGGGGTGAAGAAAGCCGAAAAACAGCTTACGTACAATAACATAAAGAAAGACTCTGAGCCGCTCCAGTTTCTGACTGGTTTGCCTTCAGGTGTTTGGACCGCTCTGTGGGACTTCTTTGAGCCTAGCTGAGAAAATGTAATGCGCCGCGCCAGATCTGCGAAGACGGAAGCTGAGGGACGGCGGATACAGTTGGAGGTGGCCGTAAATCGCCAATGAGCATGTAATGGAGGATCAGCTGCTATTGGCATTGATGTGTCTAAGCCTGGGCCGAATGGAACAGAAGCTGGCATGCGTGGCACAAGTTAACCATCCGTTTCACGGTATATAGCTAGCTGAGCTGGAAAGATGTCTTGTTCCTCCGTTTGGGCATGATTCCCATCTGGGTGAGCTGGCGAGATGTTCAGTCATCAATGCCATGTACCGCAAGACATTCTGCAATGGGGATGAAGCAGCTCTATTTTGCCATGCACTTAGGGTTCTCGCACCGGCACAGCACAACAAGACCCAACAGATCCTTGCGCTCTTATTTTCTCCCATGGTAACATTGCCGGTCACAACACCCAGTAGCCAGTCGCAGATGCAACCAAATCAACCAGGTTTTTTTTCCAATACTGAAACCAAAGGTATACCAATATTTGCATCGAATGCAGTGATGATTTCAATACTGTTCACTAGTACAACACATTACCAGACTGGCATATAATCATGATAATATTATCCATTTCGCAATCACTGTCATTGCTTTCTTAGATCTCCAATCATCAATATCGGACCATAAACCGTCTACTAGTATCATCTTATATTATTTCATCATTAGTATCCTGCTACTATCCTCCTTTAACAATGAGCTAGAAGAAACGAAACAGCTGTCTAGAGGCGTAAATAATATCTGTCAACGGAAGTGTCCTTGCTGTGCTGGTGTGTTTATGCTTCGTGCATTAGTTCGGCCAAGAGCGCATGGTGGTGGCGGGTTGAGGATGTAGTACAGCGGAGTATGACCGAAAGCTCTGTCACGATGTATTTTATTAGGAAGGTATAGAAACGGAAAAAAACTGTATCTTCATCTTGGGCGTAAACAGCCCGTCTCACATTAAATATACTAGAAAATAGTTCACTCTGAACATGCAGTCTTCCTAAGAGATAGAGGGGGGGGGGGGGGGTATATTCATAGGTTCGAAAGAACCGCACACACACTTTGCTGCAGACAGCGGCAAGCTTTGGCCCTCGTGCTTCGAAGAGGGAGCAATCCACTGCGCTACGCTTGCGATTAACAGCAAGCTTCAAACTTTTCAAAGGTACGACTCATCACTGGCTCTGGGGTAATGTTCCTGGAACAAATGCCCCATTGCCGACTGAGGGCCAGGGAGCACGCAATCTGCCTTCCTGGGCGAGAAGTGTTCCACCACAAGAAGCAGCACGAATACATGCTGACAAAGACCACCATCACCACCAGCCGGCACACAGCACACTGTTCTTCAAACACCATCCACTCCGTCCATGTGTTTGCACTATCCTCCTCTAGCTCTTCACGCTCAACAAATACCACGCACTGCTCATCGGTTTTTTTGCTTCCTCTGGGTTGGCTAGCCCTTCGACTTGACAAAACAGCGATCACCACTGCACTGCTATCGTCACCTCATAGCAGTCGCTTCCACCAGTGGCTTTTCCTGTCTTTGCAAGGTGTCCAAGGATGGCTGCTGTTGTCACTACAGGCAAATCAGAAGTACTTTAGTGGCTGATGTCCAACCAGATCGTTGGAAAATCGATTTTTCCACTTCAGGGCTGCTGATCGCGATCGCGACTTGGTGACTTGGCAACACCACGGTTACCTTCATAGAAGATGGCTCTGGAGAGGAAAAGGCAGACCAGAAAAAGGTTACTATTGTCTTCAGCACCGATCTCAAGGAGAAAGAAATACGGTCTGCTAAAGCCTAGGCACAAAATAAATCTCAAAACACGATTCACGATTCGAATATTTCCACAACAACAAAACTCACCTCTGGAGTAACTCCTGTTTGTGGCCCGAGATCGTTCCCTCCCGCGCCTTGAAAAAATCCTACAGCTGCATCACAGTCCATGTCTCTCTCGGAGACTCTGCTCCTACCAGCAGGAGGTTCAGCACCGCTCGAAGCCATCGCAAACTACTTGAACTAAGCAGAAGACATTCCAAAACAAACCTGAAACACACTGTCAAAGATGCTCACGGTCACGTTCAAAAACTAGCTCGATCGCGAGTGAGGTTGCCCCCGTGCTCGAACCCAGTATAATAAGGGGATCGGTCTATTCAAAAGTCGTCTTCCTGCTCGACTCGATCGCTTCTGGAGACTCGTTCTTGTTCGAGGCGTCTTCTCTTTCACCAACCTTCGTCTTGGCATCGAAAACTCGGCGTCGAAAATGAAGCCGGAGTGCCCCTTTAAAGGGAAACTGAACGCCAAAAATAAGTATGGCTTATCCGAAGGAGAATTGGGCACTGATTCCGATGAGCTATGTCTCGAGCCGATCAGAGAAGAGGAACCGTGTCAAATTTCATAAATAACACCTTCCATATTTGGAAATTGGGCTTGATGACGTGCGTACTGCTTAGCTGTCACCATGCTGTGCATGCTCTGCAGTGTAATTGAATGGAAGAAAACAATTACTTTGGTGTTTTGCAGCTCTATTCCGTTCCCTGACGGTACCCAAATCTAGATGTAGGAGTCTGTTGAGCAGGAGAGTGACACATGTCTTCCCGAAGGCTGTCCAGCCTGCAGTGGTGATGAAGAAGACACGAATATCACCCCAAGATCGATTGTAGCGAATTGGAAAACTCATGGTGAATTTGCTTCCACTCCAAGGCAATGTCGAGGTATGAAGGGTGCTTGTACTGCCTTCCAAAGTGCAGCGGAGATGAACATGGCTTTGCATAGCTGTTGCTCTACGCCAACTTACCTACTCTTGCTGGTTCCGTAGTGGTATATTGCAAATTTCGTGGACGAACAATTCGAGTCACTAGTGGCTAGTGAGCACCACTAACAGGTGAGATTTTTCAATTTGATAAAAATTGTTTTTGTTTGAGAACTGACGGTGGCAGTCATTTGACTCAGTATAGGTGTCTCTGCTGCTTCTTTCCCTTCATTGGTAGGGTTGTGCTTGATAGTACAAGTGCTTGAAGTAAAATAAAATAAATAGAACATGTGGAACATAAATCTAATCAAGCATCAGTACATGTATTGCGAATTTCAACTTCAAAGCACATAAAATCACAATGATCACAAAGTTTATGGAATCAGGAGGACTCCGTGTGTTCAACGAACACAATACACACATTCTATTTTGCGCGCACACATGTACACATGTGTGTGCGTGCACCCCCACCCCATCCCACAGACACACGCATGCAACGCGCACATCCATACACATGTGTGTGAACCCCCCCCCCCCCCACACACACACTCCTACCCATACAATATGCGTCTACCCCCAGCCCCCCCCCCACACACACGTGTGCACAGACGGATACACAAACACACACACACACACACACACACAAGATACTTGTAAGTGTACATGGTCTTCCTGGTGCAGATGCTGGGCCAGCACAATGGAAAATACCTCCATCAAGATGCTTGATCAAGTGTTGTGATAATGGCACTGTTTGTTTGTTTTTACAAAGATGTGTGGGAAGGATTACAATGCGTTATAATTCATAATATTATTGTTCTTTGCCTTGTACTGTGCAGACCAGAATGCTTCGCCATCAACTCCTGGCTTTCCATCGGCATGGTGTTCAGCTGCAGCGGCATCTGGTCCGGGGAGTACGTTGCTGGATGGCTGCACTGACACAGGATGGGTTTGCGTTGGCAATGCAATACGGCAGTCATCGCACATTATGAGCTACACGTTTATGTAATTTATATTGTCGCTCGTCCAGCAACGTCAAGGCTCTGCATGTAAACACAGGAGAACACCATAATAATTTTACTACTCAGGGGATAATAAGTATAGAATCAGACATGGATGTCAGGGCAGTATCGTTGATTCAGGCCCGAGAGCGGCCCAAGGCCGAAGGCCGCGGGCCGCTCGAGGGCCGGAATCAACGATACCTGCCCTGACATCCATGTCTGATTGTGTTTCACACTGCCACCCACGCACGACAGCACAAGTGAAACCCAGAACGCTCTCCTCAGCAGAACGTGCACGTGCAAGTGCACCTAGAACGCACCTAGCAGCGCAAACAAAGCCACTGTACTGCACTAATCTGCATAAATCGAACTTGAAATACATCAACTAGAAACACCGAGTGCCTGCCTGCCCAAGTTCTCAAGTCCTTTATGGCACTCGTTGCACAACAATGGCAGAAACTCACAAGCTGAAGTTCCACCTCCGTGCGCTCCGGCTGAAGTTTCGTTGTGAAGTTTCGTTCTGAAGTTTCATGTCAAGCAAGGTGAAGTTTCAACTCAAGCAAGGTAAAGTTTCATCTCAAGCAAGGTGAAGTTTCAGGTTGGTACGCTCTCGGGCTTTGTTGATTCAGGCCCTCGAGCGGCCCGCGGCCTTCGGCCTTGGGCCGCTCTCGGGCCTGAATCAACAAAGCCCTCGAGCGTACCAACCTGAAACTCAGAAGCTGAATCCTCCACGTCCCCGACCACCACCCCTAGAGGTTTCTTCCTTTTATACCTTCATGGCGGCGTGTTCAGTTTCACCTCCACACGCTCTCGGGACGTGCTGATTGGTCAAGGGCCTGAAATGCCACCGCATGGATACATGGACCGGATATCAGGCTTTTTCTTTCTCTCTTGAGTTGTTCCACCTCGATCAGGTAAGTCTCTCCACATGCGAGTATACTCATCACGTGATCATTCATGTTCTCCTACGGTGCCATTCAACTTTTCAAGCCCAAGGGCCTGAATGGCTGGGCATGATCAGAGGTTCATGCCCTGCCTGTGAGCGCTCTGATTGGCTCAAACCGTGGCAACGATCACGTGGCAAGTGTGAATTATAATTTTGGATTATCAATTTCTTGACATTTATGAGTTCCTGTCTAAACCATGTCGTGATATTGATTGCTATCTGCTCACAAAGTACCTCGTATTGTAACAATACTCTGCTTAATCACTACCCTCTGCCAATTATTAGATTCGCACAATATTCACAACATATGCAACACAATGCTGTCTATTGACACTACTTCGAACTGAAATGCTCACTACTCGTCTCCCGTTTTCAACTCCCTCTACCTTATGAATACTCTACTTTACTGGTTTCGTTTCTACCCTTTCCATTGCTGCCAGCCCCCAGTCTTTTTCAGTGGACAGCACCATATTGAAATTT
Source organism: Sycon ciliatum (assembly GCF_964019385.1). NCBI lineage: Eukaryota > Metazoa > Porifera > Calcarea > Leucosolenida > Sycettidae > Sycon > Sycon ciliatum. The sequence continues at coordinate 2,774,224 of NC_088649.1, read as the reverse complement.
TTGTGATTTGATGTACACATACTTTGAAATTGAAATTCGAATTACATGATCAGATTTTTGTTCCACATGTTCTATTTATTTCGACTTCAAGCACAACCCTATCGATGAAGGGAAAGAAGCCGCAGAGAGACACCTACTGAGTCTAATGACTGCCACCGTCTGTTCTCAAACAAGAACATTTTTTGTCAAATTGAAAAATCTCACCTGTTAGTGTTGCTCACTAGCCACTAGTGACTCAAATTGTTCGTCCACGAAATTTGCAATATACCACTACGGAACCAGCAAGAGTAGGTAAGTTGGCGTAGAACAACAGCTATGCAAAGCCATGTTCATCTCCGCTTCACTTTGGAAGGCAGTACAAGCACCCTTCATACCTCGACATTGCCTTGGAGTGGAAGCAAATTCACCATGAGTTTTTCAATTCGCTACAATCGATCTTGGGGTGTTATTCGTGTCTTCTTTTATTATTATTATTATTATTTATTCACAATCACGTGGCACTAGCCAATGAAATGGTGATGTGGGCGATAGCCAGCCATGGCGGTAATACAGCTAGAGGGGGGGAAAGAAAAAGAATGAAAGGGGAACTGAAAAGCAAAAGAAGCTAGGGCAGGGCTGGATATCAACTAGTATGTTGCATTCTGCAGTAGCTGTGTGAATGTATTGTAACATTGGCAGGATTTTAGATGTTGTGGGAGGAGAGACCAATGGCGGTAAGCAAGGAAGAGAGGAGATGTTTGCATAGAGGCAGACCGCGCAATAGGGAAGCGGAGAGAGTTTCTGGTGCGCATGTCTTGAGATTGAGCAAACCAGCTTAGGCAGGAGAGAGCATGAAGAGGAGCAATGCCCAGCTTAATTTTATGAATTGTCTGGCATGCCAAAAAACGCACGCGGACCGAGAGCGGCACAGCAGAAGCAAGGCGGTATAAGTCTGCGCTTGGAGTCAGGCGAGGAAGCCGAAATAATATTTTCAAAAGACGCCTATGCATAACTTCGAGTCGAGCAATCAGTGTTTTAGAAATGCCAGCCCAAATTATGCAGCAGTAATCAAAAATAGGCAGAATGTAAGATGTGTAGATAACATGGCGACAGTCGGTGTGCAGGTGGGTGATGTGTGATGAGAGAAATCCCATTACTGAGCTAACACGGCTGTCTAAATTTTCGATCTGGGATTTCCAGGTTAAGTGTTGGTCAATAATGACGCCAAGATGCTTGTGTTTTTCAACGATGCAGAGCGGGGTTGTGGTGCCTGGAAAGGTGAAGGGACTGGTTACTAATGAAGATAGGTCACAGGAACAACTGGGGGGGATACACATTACAGCAGTTTTCGAAGAGTTGGGTTGCAATTTCCATTTTTCCATCCAATGAATAACGCCATCTATGTTAGACTGTAACTTGGCACTAGCCTCGGGGAGAGTGGGTGCTGTCACAAGTAGTGCTGTATCATCAGCATATAGTGATGTGTGATCCATTTCTGCCAGATCGTTTACATACATAAGGAAGAGGAGAGGCCCCAGGATTGATCCCTGAGGAACTCCAGACCGTACATGCCCTTTGGCAGACAGAGCAGAGCCGACACGCACCCTTTGCTGTCTGCCCGTCAGGTAAGTACTGAGCCACGTGAAGCAAGTACCATGGATTCCATGGCGCGACAGCTTGTATAGGAGCCCGCGTGTCCATACGGTGTCGAAGGCCTTGCTTAGATCAAAGAAACATAGCATGCTGTAATGGCCGTTCTCACGAACAGAAGACATCGATTGAACAAGTCTGAGAAGCTGCCAGGACGTAGAGTCGCCTTTTCGGAATCCAGACTGGGACGGATGTAGAACAGGAGACAGGTAAGTGTATAAGTGGTTGTACATAATACGTTCACACAGCTTGGAGATTGTTGACAATAACGAAATCTTTACTTCTTCATCAGCACTGCAGGCTGGACAGCCTTCGGGAAGACATGTGTCACTCTCCTGCTCAACAGATTCCTACATCTAGATTTGGGTACCGTCAGGGAACGAAATAGAGCTGCAAAACACCAAAGTAATTGTTTTCTTCCATTCAATTACACTGCTGAGCATGCACAGCATGGTGACAGCTAAGCAGTACGCACGTCATCAAGCCCATTTTCCAAATATGGAAGGTGTTATTTATGAAATTTGACATGGTTCCTCTTCTCTGATCGGCTCGAGACATAGCTCATCGGAATCAGTGCCCAATTCTCCTTCGGATAAGCCATACTTATTTTTGGCGTTCAGTTTCCCTTTAAGATGCACGTTATTTCTGGATTGACGCGCAATTTCACGTCAAATTTGGCGTAAAACTCCAAATTTCGACGTGAGCAGCAGGTCACTCGCATTGATTTTTCGACGTGCGAGCAAATAACGCGAGCTGAACTTTCGCGTCACGTCAGAAATAACGTGCATCTTAACCTCTCTATTGTCCCCCCAAATGTGAACTGATCCACCTAAATCGCGAATGACGGGACCCGAAGGCACCAGTAGCACGAGGTCGGGAGGGCACAGGATCACAGCACATCATAGGGTAACACCATCACTAGTACATGGTATCGGTGGCAGTGTAACTTTGCTAGTCACATAGTTACTTCCATCGGATATCCAACATGGGAGTTCATCGACGACCATGGCCTGTGGACCAGCGTCCCCAGCTGCATCCACAGGTAGGAACCTGATTGATTGATTGATTTTATTTGGATTCGTGAGACCAAACGAGCAGCAGGAGTGCTCAATAACAGGGTAGCGAATGGTTGAGTTGTGCTTTGTGACAATGTAGTGTGTGTGGAGGCCCAATACGATGTAAGGGGATGGGAGGAGAGAAGGCCAGCGGAGAGTCAAACTCAGAAGAGGGAGGAGAGAATAACTGAAGTACACATTTACTGTGCGAATTCAAATAAACCAGACAAACAGCAAAACGAGTACACAGCTCACGAGAATAAAGAGGACTGGAGCACAGAATTGAACTGCTGAAGTCGTACACAGCTGACGAGAACAAAGACAGGAGCACAGAAATGAACGGGAGGCAGTCTACGAAGTGGTGGTACCATCGGTGCATGCACCACGGTACATTATCCGGTACATTATCACATTATCGGCTTTGCAAAGTTCGTGGGTACTGAATACCATGGTATAGCCAACTGTGTAGCAGTCTACAACGACTTACGTGTAGGGAATGGCATCTCGGCGGAATGCTGGGATGTTGCCCACGGCTCGGCGGAATGCTGGGATGTTACCCATGGCTCGGCGGAATGCTGGGATGTTACCCATGGCTCGGCGGAATGCTGGGATGTTACCCATGGCTCGGCGGAATGCTGGGATGTTGCCCATGGCTCGGCGGAATGCTGGGATGTTGCCCATGGCTCGGCGGAATGCTGGGATGTTACCCATGGTTCGGCGGAATGCTGGGATGTTACCCATGGTTCGGCGGAATGCTGGGATGTTGCCCACGGCTCGGCGGAATGCTGGGATGTTACCCATGGCTCGGCGGAATGCTGGGATGTTGCCCATGGCTCGGCGGAATGCTGGGATGTTACCCATGGCTCGGCGGAATGCTGGGATGTTACCCATGGCTCGCACCGTGTCAGGTACAGCTGTATATGGTTCCATAACAGGCAACCGTGAGATGCCGGTCGGCATTGGCCTGCTCGGCTTCTGGCTATTGGTTGTTGTAGGCCCAGACTGCCCTGAAGGCGAGTTGCTCCGCAGTTGCGAACAAACAGTGCCTGCAGAGCAGGACTGGCACGGTTATGAACGCATCGCCATACCAGCACGAGCAGTTTCTGGCGATATACCTCGTCCATGCGATGCACAGAGAGCCTCTCCAAGTGATCACTGACCCTGGTAAATCGTGGTCGTCCGAACACCGCCCTTGCTGCGCGGTTTTGGGCCACCTGCAAGCGGTTTAGCTGGTTGTGGGTCAAGCCGGAGCCATATGCTGACGATCCATATATCAAATCCGGCATGATGACAGATAAGAAGTACTTGCTTCGACTAGCTAGAGTGAGGCAGCGTCGCGCCCGCCACAGACTACCGATCTTCCTAGCAGTGCGTGAGATGCACCGATCAACTTGCGGTTGCCAGGCCATTCGTTCATCGATTAAGACGTCGAGGTATTTCGCGCCGGTGGTGTGCGGAAGGACATCATTTCGACAGCGTACAACCACGTCCGGCTGCTGCCCACTGCTGCTGGTAAAAACCAATACATTGCTCTTCTTTGCATTTAACACAAGACCACGAGCGTCCAGCCGACTTGAGAGGGAGGTAAGCACCATCAGACACCTCTTGCGCTGTCCGTCTCGCACATGTCAGGGCGATGTCATCCGCAGTGATGATGCCGGCGCAGATTCCGAGGGGATATCTCTGGTGTATGGAGAACAGCATGGGTCCTAGTACAGAGCCCTGCGGCACACCACAAGTGCACCCTCGTGCTACTGCTGCGTTCGGGTCACGTCATTCGCGATTTAGGTGGATCAGTTCACATTTGGGGGTACAATGAGCCACGGTTTTAATTTCTTACTCTTACGACGGGGCAGCGCCAGTAAAGGTTTTTCTGAGCCGCTCACGTTCACAGAGCGGTTCAAGTTATATGGATAATGTAAATAATACTAATATGCTACCTGTGGTGTGGTGCAAGCTCAGCACTGAGCTAAATCAAACAATGCTACATACAGCCTACACAGCCTCTAATGGCCCTCTATACAGTGCTGCGATGGCAGAACTTCACATCACTGGCCTTTCTTCGGCCTCCAGCTATGCGTGTCACACCCTTTGTGAATAAAACACCAGTGGCAGGCCACGCGAAAATGAGAATGCGCGCAGCCAAGATTAGGCCATCATCTAATTCATCAATCATCCTGGCGGTCACTCCGCCCGTTCAATATCCAACACCAGTCCCCAAGAAAGAATAAGGCACGAGATTTCAAGTTCAAGGGCAAAGCTAAAGCCAATGAATGGCACTGATTTTTGGAATTGTCGAGCAGAACGAAAATAAATAATCGAAGGCGATCGTGACGGTCAGATTCGACACACACGCGCGTGACACAGTTTGGGTCGCGCTCGCGCGTGTGTGGCGCCTCGCATTTGCTGCAGCTCGAGCGCGCCCATGATGAGTCTCGCGCTTGCGACAGGCTAGCCAAAAGTAATCTTTTTTTACGAATTCTGTGACGTCATGTTTTGGAAGAATGTCCCAACAGTCATTCGCGTATTATTATGAATGGTCCCGGACACCTCAACACCAACAACATGCATCAGATACGTGCAGTCAAATGAGCACGGAGGAGCGAACAAATCGAAAGAGCAGAGAAATCAGCAGTGAATGAATTAAGTAGTGTTGTTCGAGGGTAGTATTGATCAATAACTACTAGTACATGTTAACACAGTCCGTTGTCCAGATCCAAGCTGTGTACATCAACCCAGTGAATGTTAGAGATGGGACTACATGATGTATTTACCTACTTTTCAGTATGGTGTGTGATGGTTGAGATGTCCGTATTGACTACAGACCTTGTGTGTTGTACAGTGTAAACCTTGATCGATCTCGACCTGGAGTAGGTGCAGTGTGACTACGACCATGAGCAACGTGTGTGTAAACAAAACCAACCTGGACACCAGTATAGCAGCAGTCAACGGAGAACAGGGACTGACTAAGGGATTGCATATCATTCACCATCCACATCACACCATCGCCTGCGGGGACCATGCTGAGAACGCATTGCACGGAGCTGTCCAAACATACCAGACTTTGACATCCGCTTGTCATTCATCCGTGCTATGTGTCCAAGCTAGCCCAATGCATTCTCCCTGATGATGCCTGCTACTTTGTAGCAATCTATGTGGTGTGTGTTGGCAGGTAGCAGGGTAGTGGAGATGACTTGATGGTGGCACTGCTGCTCTTGCCGTGACTAATGATCATACATGTACTGTAGATACTGGAAATGTAACAGATGTCTTCCCAGTACAACTCTCCACTATATACACTGGAGAGTAGTGAACACTAAATGTGATGTGCACTTGACATCGACAACAAACAGATCATGAGTACAAAGATAGAGGAAACGAACAACGTTCTTCTTTCTGAAATTGAGTGGTTTGGTAATCATCACATCCTGCGCTTCTGCTGCAAGATTCACAACTGTGTCTATAGAGTTTATGCTGCATGCTACACACACAGGTCAATCCATGGCTAGGGATAACGGATATAGCTGGTTGGTATATCGGCTAGCGCTATCTGATGTAGCAATCAGCTATGTATGAATGTCAGTCTCAACGAGGTGACAGGAAAAGGACTGGGTGAACAGTATCGTCTTCAACAAGCAAATGACCCGTTACCAATGGTAGTCTCAGCTTTCACATACATGCGCATACTTGTTACTGAGGCAGACAGGTGTTGAAAATGTATTCGTAAATCCTACTAGATTTGTACTGCTGGGGACAACTACCAAACAAACATAACCTAAAAAATAGATAACACTCTTGTAGCGACACAATCAGCATACGTTATTGTTACAGTACTTCTGTGATATTTCCACTATTGTCACATTGTCTTGAGTAGCAGACAATTCTCGCACATCCTACCAATGTTCTGTGGTGAGGTGTGAATTTTGTAGCTGTAGGTTATCTCTGTTTGTGTAAATCACACCAGTAGAGAACTTCCCCTATATATAGTCATGTAGTCTTGTAGTCTCTAATTTCACATTTCATTTTCATTCTTTATGATGGTTCTGATGACCGAAACGTTTGATCATTCACTTGAAAACGTTCACCACGGTATGATTCGCAACTGTGGAGTGATAGCCAGAGTTTGCAAAGGCGCTCCATGGGATGCAGTAAAACTTGCCGCTGGAGTAGTTTACAGCTTATGCATAGCTTCGTAGCGGGTCACTATCTCATCACGTGATCTCATTACGGTAATGTCTGCTAACCCGACCGACCGGAGTGTCTTGTGCAAGCTATATACTAGTAAGTAGAGGTATAAATATTACTACTTCATCTCTAGGCTCAGTGGAAACAGAGGAGAATGTTGGGAGAGTGGGTGTTAGCCAACCATGGGGATAAAGATAAGTAGAGTGATATGAAAGAGTAGCAGCAGCAAAACTATCAGCAACTCCTGCTATTGTCTTTAATTCTTTGTTGCCATCTTCCAGAGGTCCATCGAATTGTACGGTAATAGGTTCTAATTTGACCGGACGAGACCACACGACGCTTGCAGACCACAGCATGAACAATTCACCAGCCACACTCCACGAAAGCAGTATTACTCCTGACAAGTCTTGTTTCGTGAAAGGAATTCGAGTGGACACACCCATTCCCACAGCGCTGCACATCCGAACCAGTTTCGTTATTTTTACAACGTTTCGGCACTTGGCTATCGTCAGGTCATTGTTATTACCTGACGATGGCCAAGTGCCGAAACGTTGTAAAAATAACGGAACTGGTTCGGATGTGCAGCGTTATGGGAATGGGTGTATCCACACGAATTCCTTTCACAGATGAAGCTGCAGGAAGCCTCAGCCCTTCTTCAAAGTCTTGTTTCGTTTCATAAAGATGGCGGAGAACTCATCCGTGGAGTGTGGCTGGTGAACTGTTCATGCTGTGGTCTGCAAGCGTCGTGTGGTCTCGTCGGGTCAAATAAGAAACCTGTTAGTGTCTTTGTGCAATGTGCTGATCAGGACTTTTCAGAACAGTATGGAAGCGATTCAGCAAAGTTCAAAAGATTGGTGTTGCAAATGCTCAGACACACAAGATATGGAAGCTCTTTTAAAGACTGACATTCCATACGTTAGTATGACGGTATGTATTGCCAGCATAAACCTACTGTGTGCGATGAACTTTGCATAGTGACGTAGGCGAGGATGGGCGTCTCCTGTCAAGATCTTTCCACTGTGAGTTGTAGGATTGAGAGTTTAGCAGATCAGTAGATGACTACACACACTAACCTACTGTACACAGATGCAAGTGAATAGTTTAGCAATGCCGGTGACCTGTGTAATGATAGAGAATTTCTCTGTCATTCTGCTAGTCTAGTGCATACATGTCAGTATGGGAGACAGTGCTACTGTCCTCACTGCATGACTGTAGCTGATCAGGGATGATGCGCATTCTCACCCTGCCCGGCATTGGAATATACCAAATCATCAGCAAATCAAATCATCAACAGCTGGCATGACAGGTCAAATATTCAACAGATATCATGACAGATCAAATCATCATCAACAGCTCTTATGACAGATCAAATCATGGACAGATCACAAGACGTATCAGTCATGAGAACACATCTTACCAGCAATGAAGTACATTCTACACGGTCCACGTGGTCCACTGTAAAAACACGTGGTTAGTTGCCCCCTGGTGGTGTTGTTGACAGTCCTGGACTGTCTTTCACTAGCGTCTTATCCTTTTATCATTCATTTTTACACAACACACAACATGGAAGTATTTGTGTGTAAAAAATGTGCTCGTGTGTGTGCGCTAGTGTGTGTGTGCTCGTGTGTGTGTGTGTGTGTGCGTGTGTGTTCGTGTGTGTACATGCGTGTATATGCGTGTGTGTGCTCGTGTGTGTATGCGTGTGTGTGTGTGTGCTCGTGTGTGTGTGTGCGCTCGTGGGTGTGTGTGTGTGCTTGAGTGTGCATGTGGGTGTGTGCATTTGTGTGTGTGTGTGTGTGTGTTCTTGTGTGTGTGTGCTTGCGTATGTGAGCGCTTGTGTGTATGTGCGCGCTCGTGTAGGCTCGTGTATAGTCTTGTGTGCTGGTGTGTTCATGTTTGTGTGTGTGTGTGTGTGTGTGTGTGTGTGTGTGTGTGTGTGTGTGTGTGTGTGTGTGTGTGTGTGTGTGTGTGTGTGTGTGTGTGTGTGTGTGTGTGTGTGTGTGTGTGTGTGTGTGTGTGTGTGTGTGTGTGTGTGTGTGTACCCTTGCAAAGACCCTTGGTGTGCCTGAGGACATTGGTCACATTGTATGGGAATGGCGTTTGCGCTGGCTTGGACAAGTGGCAAGAATGGAAGATCACCGGTTGCCAAAGTGTGTTCTCTTCAGTGAACTGTCTGCCCCGCGCACCGCGCATGGTCCACGCAAGAGGTGGAGGGACGTCAATATGGATGACTTTGCGTCGGTTGAGCCACGGGTACCAACATGTGGATGGTAAGATGCAGCCCAACACCATCCGGAGTGGCGTACCATTCCCCGCCGACCACCCTAGGCGCCCTCTGCGCTGGCTACGGTTGCGCCTGCGGCCGCATGTTCCATCGATGCGGCGACCTGAAACGCCATCAGTCATTCTGTCGTGGACTGGAGAAATAACAAAGCGCTATCATTGCTACGCAATGGGCAAGGTCAAGGTCAAGGTGCGTGTTTTGTGTGTGTGTGTATGTGTGCGCATGTGTGTATGTGTGTGTGTGTATGTGTGTGTGTATGTGTGTGTGTATGTGTGTGCGTGTGTGTGTGTGCGTGTGTGTGTGTGTATGTGTATGTGTTTACTATGATGAGCAGTTATGACTAAAGCTGATGAAAACCCAAAATAATTTGTTACAAATACCTCCCACTATCATCGTGGTTGTGTAGTTTGTAAAATGGATGGTATGCACTCTCCTTGTGACATTTCTTGTTATCGAGGTTCAGTGACGATTTTTCCACTGATAATGGTCATAAAAAAACGTTCTGGATTGCAAACGAAATGCTTCGAGTAAGTTGTTCTTTTTGTTCGTGTACATAACCACACAGCTAAGTATTTTTTAAACACTCCTTCTACATGTACGTGGTATTGCTCCATCCTTGCGGTGTTGAGCATGTGTGTGTGTGCGCATGCGTGTGTGCACACATGTCTGTGTGCGTGACTGTTAGTGTGCATGTACGTGCATATGTGTCTGTCCACACACACAAACACACGCGCACACACACACACACGCGCACACACACACACACATACACACACACACACACACAGTCACACACCTATTTTGACCTTCTGTCTGACACCCATCATCCAGTGGATGATAGCGATGAAGCCATAGCAACTAACTTGTGCTGGGATTGCATCATTCAACAGCTTGCAAAGCTGAAAATTTTAATAAAAACAACTTTTGTCGCAAGCAAGTGGCTAGCCTGTCGCGCGCGCGAGACTCATCATGGCCATTCATGGGCGCGCTGGAGCTCTAGAGCTGCATGCAGCAAAATTATTTTCACACGAGCGCGAACAAACTGTGTCACGTGTGTGTCGAATCTGACCGTCGATTATTTTATTAATTTTCGTTCTACTCGACAATTCCAAAAATCAGTGCCATTCATTGGCTTTAGCTTTGCCCTTGAACTTGAAATCTCGTACCTTATTATTTCTTGGGGACTGATGTTGGATATTGAACGGGCGGAGTGACCGCCGGGATGATGGATGAAGGAGATGATGGCCTAATCTAGGCTGCGCGCATTCTCATTTTCGCGTGGCCTGCCACTAGTGTTTCGCAGATTCACAAAGGGTGTCACAGGCATAGCTGGAGGAAGAAAGGTGAGAGAATCGGTTGCACAGTGCAGATCAACCCAACCATTTGGTTGTTTTAATTTTACTTCGCACAGTCAAACGGGATGACCACCCAATAAAATTTCCGAACGTGACATTTTTCTAATTTATTGATTTTCCCGCATTATACCACAGTTTGTTGTTCAGGTTATTTCGCTTCAACTTTTGAGGTATGAATTCCTTAACTTTAGACTCGACATGCAAGCTACATACTGACAAGGCTGTGTCAACATCAGGTCACGGCTTGTTTGACTTTGTCCGTTAGGCCGTGTTTGCATCTGATATTGTGATGGCGTCAAAGACAGTTAAAGATTGTGTTGGTCGTGTGTCGGGGGTATTGTCCCCGCCGAAACTGAATGCAAGTTTAAGAAAGACTAGGTCTAGTGAGTTATGATCAGAAGTGTCCTGTGGGTCTAGCCCTCAGCCCCTCTGCGGCAAGCAGTAAACTATATTTACGCCAAAAAGCGCAAAACAAGACTTGATTTTTTACGCGGCTCTTTTCACCGTGATAATTATTGTACGCGTGTTATGAAAAGTTGAAATACTCATGGCAACTGGTGGATGAATCATTCAAAAATGCAAACCTGCCCGCTTTTGAGTGCAGCCATGTGAATCCACACAGTCACTTTTTCTCGTAAATCACTCGCCGTAAAACGTGCAAGTGGCTGTCGTGTGAATCGCCTATAACCGACTGTCCACAGTTGTCGAAGTATTTTCCTGCACTCACTGTACTTTATTAGAGAGGTTCCGCATAACGTAGTTACGTTAGTTCAAAAAATGTAGTCGATCTACGGAAAGTCTTACGTAAACTGCATGCGCATCTGGGTTCCACCATACGGAGTTTTCAAATCATAGCAGACTCAGCGGAGGACGTTTAGGTTGGTTGTAACTCTTGAGTTTCATGCCGTTAGGCAATCATCAGACAACTGATACTCGGGTCTACCTAACAGTGAGTCAGTATGCTTCTAAATACATAGGGCCACAAGCATAAACAAATTTAGCGCTAAATCTGGTGTAAGGTATGGGGAGAACAGCTGGCGCGGGCCACGGCGCGACAGTATAAGTGCCAGGAGGGTAGCGGGCAACAGGCAGGTGTGAGCATGAAAGCGCGGAAAGAGGCGATGGGGAGGCAGTGTACAGCAGATGGGTGGAGGTGCCAGGAGGATGGCGGGCAATGGGCCAGTGAGATCGCTAGCGGGTCTTTGGGTGATGGGCAGGCGTGGGTGTACTATTGACATCATGGATGTGTCCTCACAACAAGGCTCCACCATGAGCATGGCAAACTTTACAAAGTAAGCCTTTCAGTGCAAGTCTTGGTGTCATGGTGTCTTTTGAGTGTTTTCTTAGGTTCGAAGAGACTTGGAGCTACATTGTGTGTTTGTGTGTGTGTGTGTGTGTGTGTGTGTGTACGCGTGCGTGTGTGTGTGTGTGTGTGTGTGTGTGTGTGTGTGTGTGTGTGTGTTTGGCACACGCCATGTACTCTCTTGTGCAGGTACTACACGAATGCGAAACGCGACAAACTCTACAACGTCATTAGCCTGGAGTTCACCAAGACTAAGTTGGAGCCTCTAGTGCAGTCACCCAGTCTGGTACGTCAGCAATCCTACATACACTTGAGAGGATCAAAAGCGTTTCTGCTGTAACTCTGAGTTTCACGGTTTTAACCGATCATCAAACAGCTACTTGGACTACAATTTTCAGAAGATATGATTGATATAGGCTGCAATCAATCAATCCTATGCATGTAACGTTACATGTAGTACACTCTTATCTGTTGTATCCGGGCGGTCCGGGACCGGGGGCTCTGCCCTTCATTTGAAAATGTTCGTAATCACGTACATCTTGATGTGGAAGGCACGTAGATCTGGCATATTACGTCACTCCTGGTATTTCCACAAATTGGTAGAAAAGTAGTAATATATCCACTAAAACTCACTCACAGGGTTCCCCGTAGACCAAGATGCCCGTAACTTGGAGGTCCGGATAGGAGCCGTGAGAAATGAGTGCACTGTAGTTGAGCACTCCACTGCACTACTGTCTCCCCTGTATGCCGTGTTGGGGGGTTTGGTGGGCGTTTGAGGCTCATGTCATACATGATCATGCTTAGGCTCGTTTTGAGAAAGTATGGATTTTTAACTCCTGATTGGTTTGTGCAATGTGTTTATATTGGTTTATCAATGCCCCATCACAAGCTGTATAGTATGTAATCGCAACCGTGAACGAATTGCTCATTTGTCTTTTCTTCTTCCTACTGCTTGCTTGCTGCGGCTGCTGTTGCTGTTGTTGTTGTTGCACGCAGGTACGTCATTTGGATTGGGTGGACTTGGTGTGGCCGGAAATATTGCGCGCTTTGCAGCAGGAGCCCACCAACCGACTGGTCGACATGAAATATCCCAAAGTGCAAAAGTATGTGTTTTGTTTGTTCTTGTTGATGGTGCTGCTGCTCCTGCTGCTGCCGCCGGTGTTGCTGTTACTGGCCGACTGCTGGTGCTGTTGATAGTACTACAGGTGTAGCTGCCCTATTGCTGGTGCTTGTGGTGCTGCTGCTGTTGTTGGCTTACTGATTGTGCTGCTGTTGATGTTGCTGGCTGCCCTACTGCTGGTGGTTGTGCTGGCGCTGCTGTTGCTGGTTTACTGTTGTTGTTGGCTTACTGATTGTGTGGCTGTTGCTGTTGCTGGTCTACTGCTGTTACTTGTGCTGTTGCTGTTGCTGGCTTACTGATGGAGCTTCTGTTGTTGTTGCTGGTCTCCTGCTGTTGCTTGTCGTGATGCCGTGCTGTCACAGGTACTGCCTGATGAGCGTCGGTGGCTGCTACACAGATTTCCGTATCGACTTTGGTGGCACATCCGTCTGGTATCATATTCTCAAGGGTGGAAAGGTCAGCATTCCCTGTCTGTTTGTCTGCACGCCTGTCTGTTTTTGTGTCACACACATGCACACAGTATATAGATGGACGATGGGTGTAGATACAGACATACATCTGTCTGTCTCTCTGTATGTCTGTTTATCTGTCTGTCTGTCTGTATGTCTGTTTATCTGTCTGTCTGTTTATCTGTCTGTCTGTCTGTCTGTTTCTCTACCCATCATCCATCCGTACTTGTATGTATATTTACCTCTCTGTCCATCCTTCTGACTGACAAGCTCCTTATAATCACGAATGTGTCTTGTAGCAGAACCTGAGAAGGAAGTGGAATGAGAAGAAGAAAGCTGGCATTGGCTTAAGTGTACAGCATTTCACTGATTAGAAGTCGCACTTGATGATGAGTCGCAACAGGTCTGAGCCAAGTTGTTTCAATACAGTACATTCACATATTACGTAGGAAGAAGTCACGCTCGATCGTAAGTCACACCACCTTCTTTTCATTGGTTGAGGGAAAGATACAAACGGGAAAACGTCTGAAGAAAAAATTGACTGGCGCCACCAGGACTCGAGCCAGGGGCTTTCACTTGAGGGCAGCAGTGCTCTAACCCTTCTGTTGCAAACCACCAGTTCTCAAGTGGGAAAGGCCTTCTCGCTTATGGCATTGTATTCATTGCAATGTTGTATTGCGACTCGGCCGTAGCGCTGATGTTGCTGCATGGCATACGCTATATGCGCTGTGTGCAGTTTACAGTACACGCTGTAATGTCATGTTTTATATGTGTATGTTTTTCATACACATCTACACTGTTTTGCATGCTATAAATACCTGCTGTTATTACTGTTCATTATTGTTATAGTCCATCGAAGTCAAATATACTGTCAAGAATAAAATAGTTGTCCTCGTGCCGTGTGGTCGTTCGTTCCTGACACTTTAGAGAACCAGAGGTTTCACAACACCTTCTTTGCCGTTGAGGTTCAGTGTAAAAAGGTGTGACTAACTGCACTGTTTACAATGCGGCCGTGTGTGTGTGTGTGTGTGTGTGTGTGTATGTGTGTGTGTGTGTGTGTGCATGTGTGTGTGTGTGTGTGTGTGTGTGCGTGTGTGTTTGTTGAGCACTGCAGGTTTTCTGGCTGATTCCTCCGACCCCAATCAATCTTCAGATCTATGAGCAGTGGGTGTTGTCCGGTAAACAGCAGGATATCTTCCTGGGTGACGTGGTCGAGACGTGTGCCCACGTCGAATTGAAACCAGGCTGGACTTTTGTCATTCCTACTGGTGAGTGAGTGTGTGTGAGTGTGTTAGTGTGTGTATGTGTGTGCCAGCTAGTTCGGTTGTAGGGTGCACTTATGCCTGATTGTGTTGGGTCTGTTGCCAACGGGCTCGGCTGCTTGAAGGTGTAATGTGTGTGTGTGTGTGTGTGTGTGTGTGTGTGTGTGTGCATGTATGTGTGTGTGTGTGTGTGTACGTGTGTGCATGTGTACGCGCGAGTGTATGTTTGTGTGTGTGTGTGTGTGTGTGTGTGTTTGTTCGTTGACAGGCTGGATTCATGCAGTTCACACTCCTGTGGATTCGCTAGTGTTTGGTGGAAACTTTCTGCACACGGTTTCAACATAAGAGGTCAGCTTGCCGTGGCGGACATTGAAGAAACTAATAAGGTACGTGACCTGTGGTGTGCATGTCTGTGATATCTTCTACAACTCTACCACGGCAATGCCTTGTGTGAGCTTTCCAAGGCTTGGAGTTGTGCATGAAGGTTTCTGTTTTGTTATGCTCCTATCGTTCATCGATGTTGCCGTGGAACGGTGTGTGTATGTGTCTCTGTCTCTCTATGCCTCTGTCTCTGTCTCTCTCTCTCTCTCTCTCTCTCTCTCTCTCTCTCTCTCTCTCTCTCTCTCTCTCTCTCTCTCTCTCTCTCTCTCTCTCTCTCTCTCTCCATCTCTCTCTCTTCATCTCCGTACACTTCACCTTGTACCACTATGACTCCTTCTGTGTCTTAAAAATACAAAATGTGGGGAAATGATCTCCATGTGGCCGTGGCTGTTGAATTTATTTTCCTGAGAACGAGAAAGTATTCTGTCTCTGCTGCTATGTCCTTTGTCGATGTGATTTCGACGTGAGCTGCGGGTCATTAGCGTTGTTTTTAGACGCGCGAGCCAAATAAAGCGAGCTGAACTTTCGCGTCACGTCAGAAATAACGTGAATCTTAACCTCTCTAATAAAAGCTCAATATGGAAGATGTGTATATGCAATATTTATGTTTGTACCATCATCAACAATAATAGAAAACAGGATCACTGCACTTCGGAGTATCCAAACATAAATATGTAGTTATCCTGTCAAGCAAGATTACATAACCCCATGTACTCTTGTGTCAAAGCACAGGATCTTATTCTTACAAGGGAAGAGGCTGCACAGTACACGTATTATCACAATTTATCAGACGTATTGGGAATCTGTGGTGGACAAAGCCCCATTAGACCTTGTACAGACTAGTGCAAAGAAAAACGTGTGATGCGTTGATTCGCCGTACACATGTCGTAATAATCACTGGTGCGTGGAACATTGCATCATAAAAATGACGTCAACTTGAAATTCTGTGGTGACAGCAGGGTGTGCGGGAGTTTCACACTCTTCGGGGGTTATATACTCTAATTTCAGAAATTTTAGGTGCTCACTATTTTTCAGTATGAGGGCAAAAGGCCAGGTTAGGCGAACAGAACTTTTAGGTGCAGAGAAGCAGTTCCCTATTGGATTATGTGTGTTAGTGTTTGTTCGGTGTATTGAAATTTTAGGTATGAAACAGATGCACCAAACGTACCGAAAAAAAAGTACACCAACAATTTGTGAAATTACAGCACTCTTGTTGTTGGGTGTTGCCGGTTGAATGCTGTTCACGGCAGGTATCCTATGCCTAAATATGGGCTTGTATATTCTGATTGTCTGATCGCTGACAGATACGGACGCAGCGAAGCTCTCTACTGCGCCCGCATGCGCCGAGATCCCACTGCTGTCAACGGATGACACTGCAGCCCAGTCGCCAGCGACGGCGGCAGCTGCTGCTGCTTCGTCAGGAGATGGGAACAGCTCAAGGCGGCAAGCCACCTCCATCACCGCCATCCTGCCTGCTCTCGGACATGGCCTGTCTCAGCTCGTATGAGATTGATGGCTTGCGACGGCTGCTGGTCGAGCTGAACGTTTCCACGACGATGGTGAGGGCGTGTCCCGAGGAGCTGGGGGATCCTGGGGAGCTCATGTCAACCGTGGAGGTAAGTTGTCGTGTGTGATGTGCGGGTAAAACCGAAGTTACCGAAAATAAATCTCCACCTAAATTTTCCGGTTTTACAGTAGCCTATCTTCAGGGACATACATAACTATTGGCGTAGATTTGCTTAATCGTTATGCCTTGTATTCTCTTGTCAAATGTACACCGTAGATTCTGTTGAACGAGTATGAAAGCCTGTATTCTCCTCTGCAATGTACAAGCATTTTCCTGTGCAATGTATGCTGTATATTCTGTTGAATGAGTATGAATTCTCCTGTGCAAAGTGCGCTGTAGATTCTGTTGAACGAGTATGAAAGCCGGTTTCGCGAGGACAAGGCCACTGGACATTTTATGCTCATACCGGGAATACAATCTGAGGTATGGTGTGGTGAATTGCTGTGTGGTACTGCTGCTGCTGCTATTGCTGCTAATAGTGCAGCTATTGCTTCTGCTGCTTCTGCTGTTGCTGATGTTGCTCTCCTCTCCATCCCCACCATCTGCCTGTGGAATATTTGACAGTGGCAACATGTACATGTACATGTAGTAACAGGTATATGTTCATGGTGTTTCTTTCCTTCTGCGTGTGTAGAATCTGCGTGTGTCGCCCGCACCAATACCTGACAACATTGTGGAAATAGTTGCAGTTGAAACAGAGATTGTATGCAAGTCCTCAGCTGCTACTGCATCTCCAAGAAAGACAGCAGGTGAGCTACAATGACAGGGGCGTCACAGGGCGGTTGGGAGTGGTACAACGGGGGTGTCCCCCGGGAGGAAAAAATTCGGATTTTTCGGCCAACAGGGCACGTTTTAGCGCTCTACAGCCACAAAGGAGGGTTCTCCTAGCAATTATCAGACAACCCCACTCGTACTCCAGCTCCAAAAATACTTCTCATAGATTTTTTGGTCGTACTTCGTAGGTATCCAAAGCAAAAAGGAAGCCATTGCCCTCGAAAAAATCGCAAAATCCAAAGTACAAGCGTGCTGCTTGCTGCACGTTCTAGCGCCAGCCGCTGTGCAAAAACGTATGTTATTACCACAATGACGATGATATTGCTTTCACAACAATGACCGCAACCTAACTGGGTTATCAGTAGGAGCAGTAACACAGCCTTACTGCTCCAAGTAGGATTTAGAAGAGAGTGAAGGGAGAGCAGACCGAGCCGGTCTAAGCAAGGAAGTAATCGGCATCAGAGGTGAGCACGCAGCATCGCAGATTGTCTCGAATTGCGCATCACACCAGCGGCAAAATTGCTCCTGTGCATGCAAGTGGATTTCCTTGCACTTCTCAGTTTGGGAAATGCTCGATTATGATAATTCTGCGTGCGAGTGCACTAGCCCTGAACATACATGTAGGTAACCCGTTTGTGGTGTCTCATAGCCTACCTCACGACCTTCTGCTTTCTTTCTGCATCACTTGTTTCTTGCAGGTATATCATCTCGTGACGACCACATTGAAGTCTGAATTTGAAGTGCGAAGATGCTTCAGCAACCACATCGTACTTTTCCATTGCTTTCATTGTGCTTCTACTGTGCATGTGTGTAACTTGTGGGGTATACATGTGATGACATTGTATGCTGGCGACACGGTCAGATTTTGTCCATGCGTGTAACGTTCACCTGCATGTTATGCATCGAAAAGGATCTGCCACTTGCGATCCTGGGACAAGTATCAGGTCAGCTTTGTCTTGTGTGGGCTGCACCAGATTGCTGTTCACTTTTCTATCTGTTGGATATGTGACTTTCTGCAAGTCTCTGGTGTATGGTGGCCACTTCTTTGCTTGTCACTTTGTATGATATTAAATTCTGTATTTTCGCTGCTTCCATGGCGTGGTCTGCAAACTGCAATCCTTGGGCAAATGTCATGTTTGCTATGTTGTGCTTTGGCCGTCAGCTTGTCTACACGTTGTAGTTGAATTATTTTGTTCCACAACTTCCTGAAGTACGGTGGCCACTGCTTTGCATGGCATTTTACATGAAGAATTTCCTGTTTGTGTCGTGTGCATGTGCGTATGTGTGCCGTGTGCATGCGCGTGTTTGTGTATCTGTGTGCGGGGTAAGCGAAGTGGGGAGGGCTGGTATGTATCAGTGTGTTATCGTACTCTCATGCCTACATACAGTACATCGCGCGCGTGTTCATCATGTTTACCTTCGGGGTTGGGGTGGGGAGGGAACGGAAAAAGAACTGAAATTATCCATATAAAAATCGCTCTGTGAGCTCTTCTGAAAAACCTTTACTGGCGCTGCCCCGTCTTAAAAGTAAGAAATTAAAACTGGCCCATTAGAGACGTTAAGATGCACGTTATTTCCGACGTCACACGCAATTTCACGTCAAATTTGGCGTAAAACTCCAAATTTCGACGTGGGCAGCAGGTCACTCGCAATGATTTTTCGACGTGCGAGCAAATAACGCGAGCTGAACTTTCGCGTCACGTCCAAAATAACGTGCATCTTAACCTCTCTATTGTCCCCCCAAATGTGAACTGATCCACCTAAATCGCGAATGACGGGACCCGGACTCGCCAGTAGCACGAGGTTGGGAGGGCACAGGATCACAGCACATCATAGGGTAACACCATCACTAGTACATGGTATCAGTGGCAGTGTAACTTTGCTAGTCACATAGTTACTTCCATCGGATATCCAACATGGGAGTTCATCGACGACCATGGCCTGTGGACCAGCGTCCCCAGCTGCATCCACAGGTAGGAACCTGATTGATTGATTGATTTTATTTGGATTCGCAAGACCAAACGAGCAGGAGTGCTCAATAACAGGGTGGCGAATGGTTGAGTTGTGCTATGTGACAATGTAGTGTGTGCGGAGGCCCAATACGATGTAAGGGGATGGGAGGAGAGAAGGCCAGCGGAGAGTCAAACTCAGAAGAGGGAGAAGAGAATAACTGAAGTACACATTTACTGTGCGAATTCAAATAAACCAGACAAACAGCAAAACGAGTACACAGCTCACGAGAATAAAGAGGACTGGAGCACAGAATTGAACTGCTGAAGTACACAGCTGACGAGAATAAAGACAGGAGCACAGAAATGAACGGGAGGCAGTCTAGGCTGAGCTGGTTGTGGGTCAAGCCGGAGCCATATGCTGACGATCCATATATCAAATCCGGCATGATAACAGATAGGAAGTACTTGCTTCGACTAGCTAGAGTGAGGCAGCGTCGCGCCCGCCACAGACTACCGATCTTCCTAGCAGTGCGTGAGATGCACCGGTCAACTTCCGGTTGCCAGGCCATTTGTTCATTGATTAAGACGCTGAGGTATTTCGCGCTGGTGGTGTGCGGAAGGACATCATTTCGACAGCGTACAACCACGTCCGGCTGCTGCCCACTGCTGCTGGTAAAAACCAATACATTCTTCTCTTCTTTGCATTTAATACAAGACCACGAGCGTCCAGCTGACTTGAGAGGGAGGTAACCGCCAAGCTGAGCACATCAGACACCTCTTGCGCTGTCCGTCTTGCACATGTCAGGGCGATGTCATCCGCAAACTGCAGTGATGATGCCGGCGCAGATTCCGAGGGGATACCTCTGGTGTATGGAGAACAGCATGGGTCCTAGTACAGAGCCCTGCGGCACACCACAAGTGCATCCTCGTGCTACTGCTGCGTTCGGGTCACGTCATTCGCGATTTACGTGGATCAGTTCACATTTGGGGGTACAATGAGCCACGGTTTTAATTTCTTACTTTTACGACGGGGCAGCGCCAGTACAGGTTTTTCTGAACCGCTCACGTTCACAGAGCGGTTCAAGTAATATGGATAATGTAAATAATACTCAATATGCTACCTGTGGTGTGGTGCAAGCTCAGCACTGAGCTAAATCAAACAATGCTACATACAGCCTACACAGCCTCTGATGGCCCTCTATACAGTGCTGCGATGGCAGAACTTCTGAAGTTCACATCACCTTTCTTCCTCCAGCTATGCCCGTGACACCCTTTGTGAATCAAACACTAGTGGCAGGCCACGCGAAAATGAGAATGCGCGCAGCCAAGATTAGGCCATCATCTCCTTCATCCATCATCCCGGCGGTCACTCCGCCCGTTCATTATCCAACACCAGTCCCCAAGAAAGAATAAGGCACGAGATTTCAAGTTCAAGGGCAAAGCTAAAGGCTAAAGGCGTAAAGCCAATGAATGGCACTGATTTTTGGAATTGTCGAGTAGAACGATAAATAATCGAAGGCGCGTATCATGACGGTCAGATTCGACACACACGTGACACAGTTTGGGTCGCGCTCGCGCGTGTGTCGCGCTTCGCATTTGCTGCAGCGCGCCCATGATGAGTCTCGCGCTTGCGACAGGCTAGCCAAAAGTAACACGTTTACTAGTAACTAGTAAACGTGTTACTTTTGGCTAGCCTGTCGCAAGCGCGAGACTCATCATGGGCGCGCTCGAGCTGCAGCAAATGCGAAGCGCGACACACGCGCGAGCGCGACCCAAACTGTGTCACGTGTGTGTCGAATCTGACCGTCATGATCGCCTTCGATTATTTTTCGTTCTACTCGACAATTCCAAAAATCAGTGCCATTCATTGGCTTTACGACATAATTCTTCCAAAACATGACGTCACAGAATTCGTAAAAAAAGACAACTGTTGTCTTTTTTTACGAATTCTGTGACGTCATGTTTTGGAAGAATTATGTCCCAACAGTCATTGTATGGCTTGAAAGTGATGACGTCAAAAACGGCCAGGGAGAAGTAAGTTGACATCAGATTTCTATTTTGGATCCACTAAGGTGTGACTTTGCTATTGCCTCAGTATGTGGGTGCATAGCAACCCACTCATGTCGTATGCAGGGGTGACTTTTACTTCGCCACCAGTTGTAACCCCGCCCCCAGTAGCCAAATCAGTCAGTTTCACTGGTTACATCACCTTGCTGTGAGTAAGACGGCTTGAAATGTGCTTGGATCCATACAAAAACTGGATCCAAATGGATCCAATTTTTGAATTTTTGAAATTGTTGCTATGCTGTGACGTAGCACTTTCAAGCCCTATTATTATGAATGGTCCCGGACACCTCAACACCACCAACATGCATCAGATACACGGCATGTAGTCAAATGAGCACGAAGGAGCGAACAAATCGAAAGAGCAGAGAAATCAGCAGTGAATGAATGAAGTAGTGTTGGGCGAGAGTAGTACTGATCAGCACTACTATACATGTTCACACTATTGACCTACTTTTCAGTATGGTGTGTGATGGCACTAATGGTTGAGATGTCCGTATTGACTACAGACTTTGTGTGTTGTACAGTGTAAACCTTGATCGATCTCGACCTGGAGTAGGTCCAGTGTGACTACGACCATGAGCAACGTGTGTGTTAACAAAACCAACTTGTACACCAGTATAGCAGCAGTCAACGGAGAACAGGGACTGACTAAGGGATTGCATATCATTCACCATCCACATCACACCATCGCCTGCGGGGACCATGCTGAGAACGCATTGCACGGAGCTGTCCAAACATACAGTAAATAGTGGATATAACGTGCCCCTTTGATTTTCGATAATTTATCACTATATCCGGTGCATCACTATAGCCGATTTGCATGTATGACTGACACATGGCACATGACTGTGCATGAATTGATGCGTCCATGCTGGAAAAAGCATGAAAAGCAGCCACGTGTACATGTGGCTGCTTACAGCATACAGGGAAGAATTTTCCCTCAATCACGCCTGCTGCCAGATGCATCCAGGCAACACTGGATCAGTTTTGGAAGAAATGAACTAAATTTGAAGAACAATTGTTTTGTGATCATCACTCTTGATCAGTATATACGATATTTTCCTGTGCATTTGATATGGTTTGCTTCCTGAAGCCCATCACAATAAGCGATATATCGGTATAGCCGATAATAGTGTGTATAGTGATATTTTCGCTGTATTTTTTCTGATTTGATTTTGATTTTGGCGAGTTCTATCATTATAGCCGGTATATCGTTACACCCGGTCACTTTATAAACGATACTCACTGTACCAGACTTTGACATACGCTTGTCATACATCCGTGCTATGTGTCCAAACTAGCCTAATCCATTCTCCCTGATGATGCCTGCTACTTTGTAGCAATCTATGTGGTGTGTGTTGGCAGGTATCAGGGTAGTGGAGATGACTTGATGGTGGCACTGCTGCTCTTGCCGTGACTAATGATCATACATGTACTGTAGATACTGGAAATGTAACAGATGTCTTCCCAGTACAACTCTCCACTATATACACTGGAGAGTAGTGAACACTAAATGTGATGTACACTTGACATCCACAACAAACAGATCATGAGTACAAAGATAGAGGAAACAAACAACGTTCTTCTCTCTGAAACTGAGTGGGTTGGAAATCACACCCTGCACTTCTGCTGCAAGACTCACAACTTTCTCCATACAGTTTATGCTACAATCTACACGCGCGCGCGCGCACACACACACACACACGCGCGCGCACACACACACACACACACACACACCATGTACCATGTACCATGTACCATATATACGCCCGGCGCAAGAGAAACACGCAAATCTGCAAATACACTGATGTTCACCCACAGTTCTCTTATAGCAACGATAGCGAACAAGATCTGAATGAGACAGATTAAGACTTGCGCCAGATAACTGTCTAAACCACACAACTGGCGAAGCCATTTGAATGGACCACCAATCAGTGCACACACACACACACACACACACACACACACACACGCACGCACACACACACACACACACACACACACCCATTGGACCATTGGACGCCCA
This sequence comes from Sycon ciliatum, assembly GCF_964019385.1. Lineage (NCBI taxonomy): Eukaryota > Metazoa > Porifera > Calcarea > Leucosolenida > Sycettidae > Sycon > Sycon ciliatum. The sequence goes on along the minus strand of NC_088649.1, from coordinate 2,750,815 downwards.
TCGCCGGAGGCGATGATATCGATGCTACAGCAGAAGCCATAGCAGCTTGTGCTGGGATTGTACCATTCAACAGCTTGCAAGGCTGAAGAATTGACCGCCACTATTCAGCCTGGTCTACACCACACAGCTATGAAGTGGCTATTTTCTGGCCATTGAATCCCTACTTTTTGGTCTTTTTGGGTTTTTTTCACACACACACACACACACACACACACACACACACACACACACACACACACACACACACACACACACACACACACACACACACACACACACACACACACACACACACACACACACACACACACACACACACACACACACACACACACACACACACACACACACACACACACACACACATACACACCATTGACCATTGGACCATTGGACGCCCATCGCCGGAGGCGATGATAGCGATGCTACAGCAGAAGCCATAGCAGCTTGTGCTGGGATTGCACCATTCAACAGCTTGCAAGGCTGAAGAATTGACCGCCACTATTCAGCCTGGTCTACACCACACAGCTATGAAGTGGCTTTTTCTGGCCAGCGAATCCCTACTTTTTGGTATTTTTTTGGTCTTTTTTTCACATACACACACACACACACACACACACAGGTCAATGCATCGCTAGGGATAACGGACATAGGTAGTTGGTATATCAGCTAGCGCTTTCTGATGTAGCAACCAACTATCATGATTGTATGAATGTCAGTCTCAACGAGGTGACAGGAAAAGTACTGGGTGAACAGTATCGTCTTCAACACGCAAATGACTCGTTACCAACGGTAGTCTCAGCTTTCACATACAGATGCATACTCGAAGAGAGTTGCGCATGCGGTTGTTCATGACAGGGTTCAATACACCAATGTCCAGAGCTTAGTACACACACTTGAAAGAAATCAAAAGCAATCACAACTTCAAAAGCAGCAGAAACAGCGGAAACGCTGCTCATTCCTTTCAAGTGTGTGCACATCATGGCAATATGTATACTTGGTACTGAGGCAGACAGGTCTTGAGAATATATTCATACACTGTAGCAGATCATTGCAAGTGCTGCTGAGACTAAAATTAGAAGCACTGTTCAATGAATGACATTTCATACGTTAGTATGACAGTATGTATTGCCAGCATTAACCCACTGTGTGTGGTGAACTATGCATAGTGACGTAGGCGAGGATGAGCGTGTCCTGTCAAGATGTTTCCACTGTCAGTTGTAGGATTGAGAGTTTAGCAGATCAGTAGATGACTACACACACTAACCTACTGTACACAGATGCAAGTGAATAGTTTAGCAATGCCGGTGACCTGTGTAAGGATAGAGAATTTCTCTGTCATTCTGCTGGTCTAGTGCATACATGTCAGTATGGGAGACAGTGCTACTGTCCTCACTGCATGACTGTAGCTGATCAGTGATGATGCGTATTCTCATACTGCCTGCCGCTGGAATACTTCAAATCATCAACAGCTCTCATGACAGATCAAAATAATCATCAACAGCTGACATGACAGGTCAAATCTTCAATAGATCTCATGACAGATCAAGTCATCATCAACAGCTCTTATGACAGATGCAATCATGGACAGATCACAAGACGTATCAGTCATGAGAACACATCTTACCAGCAATGAAGTACATTCTACACGGTCCACGTGGTGCACTGTAAAAACACGTGGTTAGTTGCCCCCTGGTGGTGTTGTTGACAGTCCTGGACTGTCTTTCACTAGCGTCTTATCCTTTTATCATTCATTTTTACAGAACACACAACGTGGAAGTAATTTTGTGTGTAAAAATGTCTGAGTGTGTGTGCGCTAGTGTGTGTGTGCTCGCGTGTGTGTGTGTGTGTGTGTGTGTGCTCGTGGGTGTGTGTGTTTGTGTGTGTGTGTGCTCGTGTGTGTATATGCGTGTGTGTGTTCGTGGATGCGCGCGTGTGTGTGCTCGTGTATGTATGCGCTTGTGTGTGCGTGTGTGTGTGCTCGTGTGTGTGCGATCATGTGTGTGTGTGTGTGTGTGTGTGTGCGCGCGCGCGCTTGTGTGTGTGTGTTCGTGTGTGTGTGCTCGTGTTTGTGTGCTTGTGTGTGTGTGTGTGTGTGTGTGTGTGTGTGTGCTTGTCTGTGTGTGCGTGTGTGTGTGTGTGTGTGTGTGTGCGTGTGCTCGTGTATGGTCTTGTGTGCTCGTGTGTTCATGTTTGTATGTTTATGTGTGCACGTTCGTGTTTGTGTCTTTGTGTTGGTTTCATTCATAGATGATCTAGGAGTGCATGAACCGTTAAAAGTCTCTGTTGCAAAGGCAGTCTGTGTTGCCGGTCTCCTGTATTGCTATATAGAACATAGGTTGTGTAGTAACATATCACTGCAGAACATACACTGACCAGGTAGACAGAGAGATGTTCAAATTTCTTGCAGTACTGCATGGTCACACAGTCTAATCTAGACTAGTAACTAAGTTACGTATTCTCACAGCTACTAGCACACTGTATCATGTATTACTCTAGAAATCATCATTCACTTTAACAGATATTCACATACATATGCATTCCTGTGATCATGGCTGAACATGTGTGTGTGTGTGTGTGTGTGTGTGTGTGTGTGTGTGTGTGTGTGTGTGTGTGTGTGTGTGTGTGTGTGTGTGTGTGTGTGTGCCCTTGCGAACACCCTTGGTGTGCCCGAGGACATTGGTCACATCGTGCGGGAACGGTGTTTGCGCTGGCTTGGACACGTGGCACGGATGGAAAATCCCGGGTTGCCAAAGTGTGTTCTCTTCAGTGAACTGCCTGCCCCGTGCCCCGCACTTGGTCCACGCAAGAGGTGGAGGGACGTCATTATGGATGACGTTGCGTCGGTTGAGCCACGGGTACCAACATGTTGATGGTACGGTGCAGCACAGAACAGTCCGGAGTGGCGTACTTTTCCCCGTCGACCACCCAAGGCACCCTCTGCTGCTGGCTACGGTTCGGCCTGCGGCCGCATGTTCTGTCGAAGCGGCGACCTGAAACGCCATCAGTCATCCTGGCGTGGACTGGAAAAATATCAATGCGCTATCATTGCTACGCAATGGGCAGGGTCAAAGTCAAGGTGAGGGTGCGTGTGTTTGTGTGTATGTGTGTTTGGTGTGTGCGTGTGTGTGTGTATGTGTGTTTGGTGTGTGTGTGTTTACCATGATGAGCAGTTATGACTAAATCTGATGAAAACCCAAAATTATTTCTTACAAATACCTCCCACTATCATCGTGGTTGTGTAATTTGTAAAATGGATGGAATGCACTCTCCTTGTGGCATTTCTTGTTATCGAGGTTCAGTGACGATTTTCCACTGATAATGGTCACAAGAAATTTTCTGGATTGCAAACGGAATGCTTCAAGTAAGTTGTTCTTTTTGTTCGTGTACATAACAACACAGCTAAGTATTTTTTAAACACTCTTTCTACATGTACGTGGTATTGCTCCATCCTTGCGGTGTTGAGCATGTGTGTGTAGTGTACGCATGCGTGTGTGCGCGCGTGTGGGTGTGTGTACATGTGTATGTGTATCTGTCCACACACACACACACACACATATACACACACACCTATTTTGACGTTCTGACACCCATCATCCGAGTCAATGATAGCGATGCTACAGCAGAAGCCATAGCAATTTGTGCTGGGATTGCATCATTGAACAGCTTGCAAGGCTGAAGAATTGACCGCCACTATTCAGCCTGGTCTACACGACACACACACACACACACACACACACACACACACACACACACACACACACACACACACATCCACATGCATGCACACGTGCATTATACGCACGCATATACATGTACGAACACAATAACTATAATAATTTGTATGTGTGTATTATACACACACGTCCTTGAAGAATACTCGTCATATAATTCTAATATCATCATGAGATCCCACTAGAGAGGAAACTAGTGAATTGCAAAACAACATCTAAACATTACTACACTATTACCAGATGAAAATATTTGCCAAGAAACCTGCCACCAGTAAAGACATTGCACTATGCACAAGTAAGAACTATGTGAGTGGCAAGGTGATGATGCTATGAATATTAGTTCTCAATAAACATTTTCATCTGTGTTTTCTATTCTCTCATTTCTACTCACTCTATACAAGAAACATTTAAACAAAATTCACTAAACAATCTACAAACATACAAACAGACATACAATGTATATGTACATGTATATGCAAAGAAATGATCACACATATCAACTAAAACCACATCAACAAAAACCAACAATTCAATGACAATAATTCTATCAGCGACAGTCCAGAATTATCGAAAAAAATCACGGAGCGAAAACATCTATTTACAGGGTCCAAAGTCTAAAGGTCAAAGGTCAACATAGTGATCCCTCAAACTGACTGAAAATGAAGAAAGGAATGTCCATCGGTAACACAAACGTACAGACACACATGCATACAAATACACACACATACACACATACACACACACAAGCTCAAGTATATTCATACACGCACTTACAAGTACGCACACACGGCAATACTACCACGCATGCACACATACACACGTGTAATCCTAATCACATACACAGACGGACTGTATGCCAGGAAGAAGTGATAGACGAAAACGAAGCTTTCTGCATAAGGACAGAAATCCGTCCATGTCAATCCTCTCACCTCCTCATTCCTCACTCTCACTTTCTCCTTCATCGCCATACTCGTCGTCTTCTTCGTCATTCTCCACTTCGTCGTTCCAGCGAAACTGCTTATACTGCACATTCAGATCATCTCTGGCCATGGCACTTAGAGCATCGCGCAGCCGTGGAGAAACTAGAGCTCTTTCAGGCATCACCAGCTCCTTCAGAGATGAGCAGCTCTCGACAGCGGTGGCGAACAGCTTTGCTTCGTCGTCAGCATCTCGGAAATCATTCCTCGCAACTCTGAGCGCGGAGAGCTTGGGCAGACTGGGCAGCAGAGACGCAAGCACCGGCAGAGCTCCCGACGAGAGGCAGTCGTCCTCCAGGTACAGCTGCTCTAGGCGTCGGCACTGACTCAGCTCACCACGAATGGTTTCCAGGAAATCTCCAGTTAGCTCATTGCGCTGGAGTGAGAGGAGCTCCAAACTCTCGTGTTGCTGTTGAATGATTCTACTGACGATCGTAGCCGAGTTCTGCTTCATCCCAACCTTGTGCAGCCACAGCTCTCTCAGCCTCAGTGCTCTTAACAATGCTGCTAGCTGGGTTAGACCTTCCATATCCAGTACGTAGTCATCGAGACTGACGTACTGGAGATCTGGGCAGCTGCTGCAGACTGTGGTGATGACGTCAAGGTTGACTGATGGATCGGTGCACTTTTGACCTCCAAAGTTCACTCCCAGCAGTCCTGTACAGCGGTGTGTGTTGCTGTGGACGGTGGCCATAGCATTGCTGCTGAACAGGTTCATGTCTGTGTGGAGTAGTCGCAGTGTTGACGTGTTGGATGCGATACACGCTGCGATATGGGCCGTGTGACGATCTGTTAGGTTGTTCGCTGTCAGGTTGATGTACGTAAGATTGCGTAGTAGAGCCATGCCATCAGCCATGCATGCATACCCGGTATCACCTATACCACAGTTGTACAGGCTGATGCGGGTGATGAGCTGGTGGTGGTGAATCATGACTGCGTTGATGGCCTGGCAATCGGTTGGAGTGAGAGGAACGCCGTGAAAATCTACTCCGTACTGCTTGATGATGGCTTGCATGCTGGGGATGTCTTCGATGCTGCTGTGCTTTGTGTTGACGTGCTCGGCGAAGATCCGGAAGGCGTAGAGGATTCGTTGTCTTCGTTCCGCGGCACTGACGTTGTCCTCGGCTGCGTTTGGCTGAGCTGGTTCGTCGTGTGGATGAACTGTAGGCAGATTAGACGTGGGAGTGACGGTGAAGCATCGAATGGCCGATCCAACTCCGACGTTGGTTAGGCAGTCGTGCAGCATCTGTGTACTGGCACTGGGCACGCAATCCGTCCACATGGGTAGCAGTGAACGGACGAAATCCTTGCAGGTGATTTTGGCGACGGTCGGGTCAATTTCTTGACGGACCACTTCAGGAGCAGACAATGCCAGGCCGATCCTGTCGCCTATCAATTCTTCTGCAAGACGCTCCGCATCTTCCAACAAAAGACAGGAGGACACGTGGTCGGCCCAATCCATGATGTGGTCGTGCGTTGTGAAGAGAAAATACGTGACGCTGTGCCCTTCTGCTCCTGTGACGTCCTTGCTGTCGTGGTGTGGCTGAGTGGAGGGTGTGGACTGCGGATTGACAATGGCTTCAATCAGCGCATTGACAGAGTCGGTGTCCAGCTCAGTGGCCAGTAAGCGCCAAAACATGTTGAGGCTGCCCGTGAATGCTCCCAGGCGCTGCACAAGCCAGGCGACATCAGCTGCACTTGGACTGCAGCTAGCGAAGTAGCGAGATGCTAGAGCTTCCTGTAGTGCCAGATGGCTGAAACGCCATTGAGGATGGGCCTGTGACAGTGGCTTATCACAGGCAATGAGAAGACCAAGTGAACGAGCTGCTGATGATAGTGAAAACATGCTGAAATCAGCCTCCGTGAAGACGACCTTCCGCCGGATGAGCATGTGGAAAGCGAACTTGGCGAGATCAAGGAGGCTGTTCTGGATTCTGTCAGGGACATCATTCAACTTCTCGTATGGTTCAGTCTTCTTCAGGCCTTTCTCCGTCTTTGGTTGGATAGCGTTGAGTATCATGGAGTTGAAGATCTTGCCTAGCGTATCGGGTATGTCTCGCTGGTTGGAATAGAGCTGGCATATGCTGGTAGCGTACAGTGGAGTGCGCATGATTGCAGCCAGTTGAGGATTCCTCTTCAGCTTGTCCAGGAGACTGCACGCTTTCTCAGCTGAGAGGACCTTGTGGACGTACTTCTCTAACTCCTTCTGCTCGAAACCCAAAAGCTCGACGCGTCGGTGGAATACAACCTCTGGGTTGTGGATGAGATTCATTGCCTCCGTGGAATGGCGTGACGTTATGATGAGGCGCACACCTGGCAAGCGTTTTCCGGCGATGACATCCTGGACGTACGGGCTGCACTCGTCTAGTTTCGTTTCGTCCAAACCATCAAGTATGATGCAGACTCTCTCTGGATGGGCTTTCACGTACGCACAGATCTCAGATTGATCAGTATCCGAGATGATGTCGTGACTCCTCAATGCCAGAAGCTCAGCAGCACACGTAGCTTGGCGCACAGAAGGCAAGCGGAGTTCAAGGGCGAACACCAGAGCCATCTCTTGCCAAATGCGACCCAGTGCCCAGTCGTAAGGACCTTTCTTGGTAAACAGCAACGTCTTCCCCCCACCAGCGCAAGAGAGGGCAATGGTGCGGAACGTTTCCCTCCCCGGGGCTAGTCTCATGGACTTCTTTGCTTTGAGGATGTTGGCCAGCTTTATTTTGCGCAGTTTCTTTGCAGCTGAAGCAAGGGAGTGTGTGAGCTGCTCAATACCAGCACTGCTGCCTAGCTTGTCAGCATTCAGCTGCTGCACTCTTGCACTAAGCTCTTCAAGTGAGACAACATGCAAGTTTGCGTAGATCTCATCCATGCCCAAACTTCTCACCTCCTCTGTGCTGCTGTCCTCGACAAGAGTACGGACATTGGTGTAAATTGCACATAACGAATCACGTAGCTCTCTGACAGCCTTTGGCAGCTCATCCACCCAACATGTTGGCTGTTCTGTTGTCTGAAGTCTGCCCTGGTTTGGTGATGGGCAAGATCTCTTCATGGTAGCCCACAGCTGCTTGAGCAGCCGCAGCTACAGTTGACGGTGACTTACTCTAAACTAGCAGTGATGGGGGTGAGTGTAACAGGTGTGCTAGAACCAGGCGAGTAACCAGCACACATACACGTCTAATCTATAGCTATGGCTGGTGTGCCAATTGTATCATACTCTTCTTCAGTATTCTGCTAGGTGTGATACTGTAGACGGTCAGTTGATAATTTCATTCAAACTCTGACAAACACACAGCAGTCTTGCTCTTGCTACTACAACACCACTACCCGTGACTGTACTACTACTACTAGTACTACAGCTGCTGGCAATGCTACAGCCAGTAGCTACTATTCTACTGTATGAGTGTGTGCGAGTAGGTTCAACGGTTTCTCCCTTGCTACTGTAACTGTCCTGTTCTATACTGCAACACTCTACAGCACTGTCTACTGTAGTGCATTGTGTGTGTGTGTGTGTGTGTGTGTGTGTGTGTGTCCCGTTTTCAGAGCTGATCGGTCTTGAGTCATAGACATGCATGTTGACAGTCTCTGACGTCACAAAGGCGTCTCTCTTGTCATTTTACAGAATGCACCTGTCATGATTGACCAGCAGACATTAGACAGCCAACTCAAACTCAGACTACACCTTACACACTGGTTCACGTATAAACAGTATCATGAACAGCAGTAGCACAACCAGTCACAGTGCTGCTAACATCAGTACCTGTGGCAGCAGTGTCGTCACATGCATTGCACTGCCAGGCACAGTACAGTAATCAGTATACTAGTAGTAGTGGTAGTAGTACTAGTAGTAGTAGTAGCAACTAACTTTCCTACACTCTATCCATGTACAGTGTGTGCGTGGTCGCTTGAAAGACAATGATTGACTGTCACTTGACCCGCTGTCTGTTGCCAAGTGTGCTGCCAGTCCTGCAACTACTGTCACGTGTCACGCTTGCATTAATTTTATCTATTTTCTAAACTATTACTTGCAAGAGAACTGGGACTCCACCGTCCTGTTAATGACTGGCATGAGCTGGAGAACAGGATTATTATACAGAAATCAGTGTCCTGTCCGTGAGCTTGCATGACAGGAGCATCAGACTCTCTTCTATTACTAGCTAGACTATAGGAATAACAGACTCCCATCCGTGAACGTATGTGTCACTTACTACAGTAGCAGGTGATCTGCACTGAGCAACATCAGTAGACATGCAGTGGTGTGAGCCAGGCTCTCAGCACCGGTAGTACAGCTCACCCCGGGACTGACTAGCAGGTGATCTGCACTGAGCAACATCTGTAGACATGCAGGGGTGTGGGCCCGCCTCTCAGTACCGGGAGTACAGCTCATCCCGGGACTGACTAGCAGGTTATCTGCACTGAGCAACATCAGTAGACATGCAGTGGTGTGAGTCCGGCTCTCAGCGCCGGTAGTACAGCTCACTCCGGGACTGACTAGCAGATGATCTGCACTGAGCAACATCTGTAGACATGCAGTGGTGTGAGCCAGGCTCTCAGTACCGGGAGTACAGCTCATCCCGGGACTGACTAGCAGGTTATCTGCACTGAGCAACATCTGTAGACATGCAGTGGTGTGGGCCCGCCTCTCAGTACCGGGAGTACAGCTCATCCCGGGACTGACTAGCAGGTTATCTGCACTGAGCAACATCAGTAGACATGCAGTGGTGTGAGTCCGGCTCTCAGCGCCGGTAGTACAGCTCACTCCGGGACTGACTAGCAGATGATCTGCACTGAGCAACATCAGTAGACACTGCCCACGCACCACACCTTCCAACGACTACGTAACTTTCTTCCAAACCTGCAGTCTTTTGTTTTCTTTCTTTTTATCCTGTCTGCGTGGTTGGGATCGTGGTTGGGATCCGTTCAGGCAAAATTTAATTTCGCTTGTTTGGTGCTGTCAGCCATGGCCGCGGCGCAAACCCTGGGCTTCTAGCACTTCTAGCCGCCTGGTCCAGCGGCTGTCCAACCAGGCTGCTATCCACAATGGAACGCACGTGCCTCCAGCTCACATCAACTACGGCAAGGGTTGCTTTGCATTCCAGGGTGCTCAGCTTTGGAACAACACCCTACACTGCAGACAGTACTCGTACTGTCGACCGTCGAAGAATGAATAGGCTAGAATTTTACCAGGTGCAGGAATCCCTGTTTTACACTGTGGCTCAACAGTATAATTATACAGATCTGAACGGCTTAGGTTACGACTAGTCCTGGGGACTTACTGCACACACAAAAACGAGCACTAAATGACGGTTTTCGAAAAGGTGGAACACAGAGCACTAAATGATCGCTAAATATTGGACGCTCGGGCAATGTAATACGAAACAGTGGTGCGACTTCGGCACATGGTTGTTAGGAAAGGCTTTGCTCCCACACTGGCTTAAGCAGGCTGGGGAATATTGTGCCTGGAGAGGATCACTTACATAGTGCTCTCCAGCCCAAACATCACCAGGGATACAAACTTACAGCTCCACAAACATCTCGTGACCACCAGATAGCAGCGTGAGTCAGTGTCGCTCCTGGACGGCGAGAGCAGACGTCCAGGACCACAACCCTGTCACCTCTAAACCAGCTAGTCGCAAGCCTGCGCTTGGCACAACAGTACGGTATAGTGGTTGCGACTCCGGCGATGATTTTTAGGAAAGGGTTGGCTGGAGCTTGCGCTATTCCGCCGACTTGACTTGACACTTGACTGACTCACGACTGCCATCCAAAGCACACGCGAGAAGTCCATCCATCGAACCTTCGTCTCTGCAAACCTGCAAGAAATCATCACTTCCTACTGCCTAGCTGAGCAGGGAGTGGTGCTTTCTTGCAGGTTAGCAGAGTCGAAGGTTCGGGCAAGGAAGTGATTACAAGTGGAAGGAAAACGTTGCAGTACAGTTGGAGAGTTCTTAGAAACACACACCGCATTTATTATGTTAAACACTTTGCTGTATAGTTTACTTCGAAGTAGTACAGAAGCCTCCCCCCCCCCCTCCCCTCAGTTATGGTCCGTATGGAACACACTACAGATTGACAGTAGATCTACTGTCGGCCGTCGAAGATTGAATAGAGTAGAATTTTACCAGGTGTACGATAGTCTACAGAGTATAGTACACGGTGGCTCAACTGCGTAGACAGTTCTGCACGAGTAAAAATAAGAAGGGTGTAAGCTACACGGACCCTGAACCCGCAGTTCTTCAACACCAGACAGAACTGTAGCCAGTATGATCCGTGTCATTGCTCAGCTCTACCTGTTCAAAACACGCATCATACATTACATACAGTACACAGGTATCACGTGACTATACTCTAGTATCACACTGCATGTGTTTGACATACCAAACCAGATTACTATGTTCAATAGCAGTATTCCTGGTGACATGATGGCTGTCTAATAGTAATACGTTTCTCACCTCATTCTTTGTTACTAACTTGCTTCATCTTCGCCTAACCTTTCGTTCCTACCGGCAATAAAAAGCTACACTAAAAAGGAATTCAGCAGCCTGCGGCCTGTTTATCAATGACGTAATTCTACCTGTTTATCAATGACGTAATTCTACATGTTTATCAATGACGTAATTCCACCTGCACCTCATGCGCTTTCTGGCTGACCTCATCACACCAGCAACACGACTACAAGTGGTAGATACTGATAAATAGAATTTCCTCCACGCAGCGCTGTTTCCACAATTAAGGTTTCATCAGGGAAGGACTGAATGAATGGCTAGAATTATTTGAGCCGTCAGATGCGAAAAGGGTGCTTATAGCATATATTTGCTCAAATTGAGATAAGGACTCAGGCAAAATCTATAGGCTTTTATGCTTCACCTCTAAAAACCGGACTAAAAAATTCAAACCCATCACGAAGATATCGTCCTTAATTTTAGGATTTTTTACAGGGAATAACTGCGAATACGATTCCTCGGTTTTAGGTGACAGACGTGCTAAGTGCTAACACATGGATAAGAGGTGGAAGATTACACTGCTACTCGCCATAGCTGTACTGACGACAAACATTGTATATAAACATGTACATATGATGCTGAAGGAGCAACAGATTCTAGAATTCTGAAATACATGTAACATATTCCGTTTTTGCTTTGGGGTAGCCCTGAGGTTGATTGCTTATTTATTTCTACCCTTCCTCTCTCCATACTTCTTCCCCCCCCCCTCTCTCTCATTCCTTCTGTCGTCCACATGTATCAAAGGAGGCGAAATTGCCTGTTTGTGGTGCGACGTTAATAAACTTCTACAACAACAACAGCATACTGAATACACATGTACAGCTGACAGCACTGCAGGAAGCCAGGAGAGAGGTCTCTGGGGCATTCAAGTGTACAACACGTAGCGCTGCGTTGTTGTCCAACAATTCATTGCCAGTATATTGTCAGAACATGTGACATTTGTCACAATACTGACGCATGATTCTGACATTGAATGAACTGACTTTTTCCTCTATCACGTACATTGTACACACACTGTATTGGCATACATTACCTGTATACCCAACAATCCTAGCTCTCTACTTGCCATGATTGTGTTGCATACACTACCTGTATACCCAACAATCCTAGCTCTCTACTTGCCATGATTGTGTTGCATACACTACCTGTATACCCAACAATCCTAGCTCTCTACTTGCCATAATTGTGTTGCATACACTACCTGTATACCCAACAATCCTAGCTCTCTACTTGCCATGATTGTGTTGCATACACTACCTGTATACCCAACAATCCTAGCTCTCTACTTGCCATGATTGTGTTGCATACACTACCTGTATACCCAACAACCCTAGCTCTCTACTTGCCATGATTGTGTTGCATACACTACCTGTATACCCAACAATCCTAGCTCTCTACTTGCCATGATTGTGTTGCATACACTACCTGTATACCCAACAATCCTAGCTCTCTACTTACCATGATTGTGTTGCATACACTACCTGTATACCCAAAAAATCCTAGCTCTCTACTTGCCATGATTGTGTTGCATACACTACCTGTATACCCAACAATCCTAGCTCTCTACTTGCCATGATTGTGTTGCATACACTACCTGTATACCCAACAATCCTAGCTCTCTACTTGCCATGATTGTGTTGCATACACTACCTGTATACCCAACAATCCTAGCTCTCTACTTGCCATGATTGTGTTGCATACACTACCTGTATACCCAACAATCCTAGCTCTCTACTTGCCATGATTGTGTTGCATACACTACCTGTATACCCAACAATCCTAGCTCTCTACTTACCATGATTGTGTTGCATACACTACACATGTATATAGACCATTGAGATGTTTCATAATTCCAGTCGATATTGCTATAATTCTTGTCCAGACTTCATAGTGTGATATTTGTACCATGACGTCATTGTCAGTTACATGTACATGTAGCTGTGTTGCGCGTATCAGACCTAACAAGGTGGTACCAGCTAACTGTAGACACACACTGCTCTACACTAGACTGTACTAGACATACAGTTTAGGTCAAGCGTGCGGATAGGGGAAATCCCCTATACTACCGGTACAAATCCAGAAGAGGTTGAACGATGCTGGCAAAGACAGTGAGTGTAATGCCATTGGATCTTTATGGTTTGTCAATGCACGTAACTCGTTGTTCTATACGCAACTGTAACTCTGTCAGGATTTCTGACACGTACATTACAGCAGTGTATGTTGCAGAATGTTATTTGGGTGTCATTCTGGACAGGAAACTTCGCTCTGGGTAGGGTACAGAAAATCTATCTGTGCGGTAGTCAAACATTTGTCTGATAGAACTTTGAAGGTTGTGTATCGCCTACAGCTTATCAGTAGAGCACTCGACCAGTAATCGAGAGTCCCTGCGTTCCTTCAATCTACACTATGTATATGTATATGTATATGTCACCGTGGTCTTTTCAGCTCAAGTCAGTGGAAGGCTTCAAATCCGTACACCCTGTAACTCACATTCATATTTCTCTTACTTGTATGCCTTGTGAGAGTTGATAGTGAGCACTGCTACTGTCACCGTCCACGTTCATGCTGTATGTGCATGATGACGTCACCGGTGGTTGTTCTCAGATCGGTGAAGATTGGTGGAAAGAAGTTTATTAGTTTGATGGGTAAAAAAGAGAGAAACATGTGTAAAGAAAAGAATTGATGATCATCACTATAAATGGAAGCAGGTACCTTGTCTCTAAGTCAGCCATGCTCTAACCACTGATTAGCTATTGTGTAGTCGTCATCCAGGCAAACACTGTTCAACATTATTCTTCAGACTTGGATACTCACAATTATTAGTCCTATGAAACCACACACAGTCTGGTGCTGTGCAGTTGACCTCAATGCACGCACGCACTGTGCACACACAGTCTGGTGGTGCGCAGTAGACCTCAATGCACGCACGCACTGTGCACACACAAACTAGTACGCCGACAGCCGCAAAATGAGATAAGCATTCATTAATGGAGGACGTGATAATTGTTTTAATCTGATTCATGTACTGTATGTGTATGTGTGTTGTGTTCTTGAGGACTAACACACACCAACATTGGTTTTGATGTGAACACTGATGATTGTCGTAGCCATTGTCAGTTGATGTAGCAGTTACATACAAATATCAGTGGTTATTGTTGCTGATATTTCTTTATAGCTAGCTCACTTCATCATCCGTTGAGCTGCAATGTAGATTGTTCAATTTTCTCTTCTGCATTGTACTGTATGAGGGCCCTGGTGGCAGTCCGAAAAAAACACTTAAATTAGTTGCCCCGGAATTTATTCGTTGTTTCGGGTCCCTTTACTCATCAGTGTCGTAGCAGTGTCGGTCAGTCGTTTTTTTTTGGTTACAGACATGCATACATGTATAATGTCATGTATGCATGTCATTCACTATAATTATAAGACTATTGTACTTTATGGAGTATCCAAGCTGTCGTCCATCAGCCATCACGCCAGTCGATCAAATCTCCCTGTAGACAGTTCAGCAAAGTCATTGTGCCGTCCTGAAGACCAGATCTCGGGCTCGCTGGAAAACGTGCGGTGCCTTATGAGTAGCTCTCATAAAAACATCGGTCAATGACTCAGCGACGAGGTGGCAGAGCTGGTGTTGTTTCAGCCGTGAAGATAGAATGTTACGTAACAGGCTCTGTTGACTTTAATATAGTCTGTCTCCTCCAGCATAATGTGGAAAACGTAAAAGCAGCACACATCAGCGATGACGTCAAAATTGAAGAAAACGAGCAAGGTCAAGAGCAAGGGTTAGAGATTATGAGAGAACAAGAATCGGTGAATAAATGAAGTAGTGTTGGGCGATAGTAGTATTGATCAGAACTACATGTTATCACAGTCCGTTGTTCAGATCCAAGCTGTGTACATCAACCCAGTGAATGTTAGAGACGGGACTACAATACATGATGTATTTCGGCACAGCCCTGAAATGGTTTCGCGACTATTTGTCTGGGCGCCATCAACGCGTTCGTATGGGCTCCCGACTGGGCAGAACTGTACCGTGCACTTGTGGTGTGCCGCAGGGCTCTGTACTAGGACCCATGCTGTTCTCCATATACACTAGAGATGTCCCCTCTGAATCTGCGCCGGCATCATCACTGCAGTTTGCGGATGACATCGCCCTGACATGTGCAAGACGGACAGCGCAAGAGGTGTCTGATGCGCTCAGCTTGGCGGTTACCTCCCTCTCAAGTTGGTTGGACGCTCGTGGTCTTGTACTAAATGCAAAGAAGAGCAATGTATTGGTTTTTACCAGCAGCAGTGGGCAGCAGCCGGACGTGGTTGTACGCTGTCGAAATGATGTCCTTCCGCACACCACCAGCGCGAAATACCTCGGCATCTTGATCGATGAACGAATGGCCTGGCAACCGCAAGTTGACCGGTGCATCTCACGCACTGCTAGGAAGATTGGTAGTCTGTGGCGGGCGCGACGTTGCCTCACTCTGGCTAGTCGAAGAAAGTACTTCCTATCTGTCATCATGCCGGATTTGATATATGGATCGTCCGCCTATGGCTCTGGCTTGACCCACAACCAGCTAAACCGCTTGCAGGTGGCCCAAAATCGCGCAGCAAGGGCGGTGTTCGGACGACCACGATTTACCAGGGCCAGTGACCTCTTGGAGAGGCTCTCTGTTTATCGCGTGGACGAGGTATATCGCCAGAAACTGCTCGTGCTGGTATGGCGGTGCGTTCATAACCGTGCCAGTCCTGCTCTGCAGGCACTGTTTGTCAGCAACTGCGGAGCAACTCGCCTTCAGCGCAGTCTGGGCCTGCAACAACCAATAGCCAGAAGCCGAGCAGGCCAATGCCGACCGGCATCTCGCGGTTGCCTGTTATGGAACCATATACTTGACACGGTGCGAGCCATGGGCAACATCCCAGCATTCCGCCGAGCTGCCATTCCCTACACGTTGTAGACGGCTACACAATTGGTCACACCATGGTATTCAGTACCCACGTACTTTGCAAAGCCGCGCCGATAATATGATAATGTACCGTGGTGCATGCAACGATGGTACCACCACTTCGTAGACTGCCTCCCGTTCATTTCTGTGCTCCTGTCTTTATTCTCGTCAGCTGTGTACATCAGCAGTTCAATTCTGTGCTCCAGTCCTCTTTATTCTCGTGACCTGTGTACTTGTTTTGCTGTTTGTTTGGTTTATTTGAATTCGCTCAGTAACCGTGTACTTCAGCTATTCTCTCCTCCCTCTTCTGAATTTGACTCTCCGCTGGCCTTCTCTCCTCCCATCCCCTTACATTGTATTGGGCCTCCGCAGCTCCCCCCTCCACGCACACACTACATTGTCACATAGCACAACTCAACCATTCGCTACCCTGTTATTGAGCACTCCCGCTCGTTTGGTCTCGCGAATCCAAATAAAATCAATCAATCAATCAATCATTTACGTACTTTTCAGTATGGTGTGTGATGGTTGAGATGTCCGTGTTGACTACAGACCTTGTGTGTTGTACAGTGTAAACCTTGATCGATCTCGACCTGGAGTAGGTCCAGTGTGACTACGACCATGAGCAACGTGTGTGTAAACAAAACCAACCTGGACACCAGTATAGCAGCAGTCAACGGAGAACAGGGACTGACTAAGGGATTGCATATCATTCACCATCCACATCACACCATCGCCTGCGGGGACCATGCTTAGAATGCATTGCACAGAGCTGTCCAAACATACCAGACTTTGACATACGCTTGTCATACATCCGTGCTATGTGTCCAAGCTAGCCTCGTAATCCATTCTCCCTGATGATGCCTGCTACTTTGTAGCATATGTGGTGTGTGTTGGCAGGTAGGAGGGTAGTGGAGATGACTTGATGGTGGCACTGCTGCTCTTGCCGTGACTAATGATCATACATGTACTGTAGATACTGGAAATGTAACAGATGTCTTCCCAGTACAACTCTCCACTATATACACTGGAGAGTAGTGAACACTAAATGTGATGTACACTTGACATCCACAACAAACAGATCATGAGTACAAAGATAGAGGAAACGAACAACGTTCTTCTTTCTGAAACTGAGTGGGTTGGAAATCACACCCTGCACTTCTGCTGCAAGACTCATAACTTTCTCCCTACAGTTTATGCTACAATCTACACGCGCGCGCACACACACGCACACACACACGCACACACACACACCATGTACCATGTACCATATATACGCCCGTCGCAAGAGAAGCACGCAAATCTGCAAATGCACTGGATATGCATCCACAGATTTTCTCTTATAGCAACGATAGCGAACAAGATCGGAATGAGACAGGTTAAGACTTGCGCCAGATAACTGTCTAAACCACGCGACTGGCGAAGCCATGTGAGTGGACCACCAATCAGTGCACACAAACACACACACACACACACCTGTCCTGTCCTGTCCTGTAGAGCCACTACCACTAGGGTCACGTGGGCGCCGGAGGGGCAGCAGAGAGAGAGAAAGAGCACGCCACCCAATGGCGCTCCAGATGCGAGACTAGCCGGAACCGGCAGATACACATATGCGGGAACTTGTCCCGTTCTCTGGCCGTTGGACGGTGGCAGTGCGTTGAACAGCGATGGCGGTGGCGTCCCTGGGTTGAGCGGAAACAACGATTGCAGGTGCCACAGTGAGCATTGCAGCAACCCCGAGCGGTAGTGTCACCGGTGACAACAGCAGCTGGTTCGGGCGGTACTGGGCACGAGGTAGAAGCGGAGCAACGATCCACAGCCAAGCCTCCGCGGCTCCGGAACCAACGATGACACCGAGGGCACTGACATGCACCTCTCTGCTCCGAAACCGGATTCCGCCGTTCAGCCGTGCACTTGTGCCTAGCAAGGTCGCCCTGACGTGCCAAGTGCAGGGCACATGTGAAACAAGTCACCGGTGCCGGTACGAGGGGATCCGGAGCATCCGAGGTGTAAGCCAACCTCCAGTCTGGGCGAGAGTCACAGGCCACTCTGTACCAGTCCGCTTCAAGGTCTCGTGAGCGGAGGTCCTTTACAGCGGAGTCTTTCCACGGCGACGTGGGCCATGTGCCGGGCGACGAGATGGCAGGGTGCCGAACAGCAACTGTTTGGGCAATCGCACGTCGTCCATGCGGGCGACATGGCCTAGCCACTCGAGGCGACGATGCTGAACCTTGGTGACGATGGTTTCAGAGTCACCCCAACACTCAAGCAGCTGGTTGTTTGATATGCGGTCATCCCAGCAACGATGGCGTGTGATACCCAATATCGACCGCACGCATCGCATGTGGAAAACAGACATGCGACGAAGGTCCTGCTTCAGCGGCGTCCAGCACTCGGACCCATACAAGAGCAGAGACAGGACACAAGCATTAAACACACAGCGTTTAATATGAAGATCTAAGTTCTTGTTCCTGAAAACAGATTGCTGCAGAGCACCACAAGCCCGGGACGCACTTGCCACCCGAGCGCTGATATCCTGCGTAGATCGGCCGCCAGAGTGGATGATACACCCCAGGTATTTAAACTACGGCACACACTCAATGTCCACACCGGCAAGCTGTATGGGCGCCTGGTCCGCAGCCGTGACGCCAGCTCCCGCAACCAAGAACTTGTTTTGGTCGCGCTCATGGTGAGGCCGAATTCCGAAGCGGTCGAGTTGAACAGGTCCAAGGCAATCTCAGCACCAGCACGCGATGTTGCAAACAGGGAGGAATCGTCCGCGAACTGTGCCTCTAGGGCAGTGGCAGCGGTGTCAGCCCGGCGTGCCTTGCGATATAGTTGACCCTCACCATAGTGGTAGCTGAACTCGAAACCCACGCCAGGAATACCTCTGACCCTTTGTTGCCACTTGGTGACTACTGCCCACAAGAAGATGTTGAAGAGGACAGGAGCCATAGTGCAGCATACAGCCAAGGGTTTCTTCGTCTTCACTGACCTGAAGAAGACCTACGACTCCGTGCCCCGTGAGTGCCTCTGGCAGGTTCTCTCCGGGGCTGGTGTCCCTCCCCCATGCTTGCAAACATCCGATCTTTCCACCATGAGATGTCTGCAGTATTGCGCGTGAGTGGCACAGACGTGGATCCGTTTAGCGTCACACACACACACACACACACACACACACACACACACACCACACACACACACACACACACACACACACACACACACACACACACACACACACACACACACACACACACACACACACACACACACACACACCCATTGGACCATTGGACCATTGGACGCCCATCGACGGAGGCGATGATATCGATGCTACAGCAGAAGCCATAGCAGCTTGTGCTGGGATTGCACCATTCAACAGCTTGCAAGGCTGAAGAATTGACCGCCACTATTCAGCCTGGTCTACACCACACAGCTCTGAAGTGGCTTTTTCTGGCTAGAGAATCCCTACTTTTTGGTCTTTTTCATTTTTCTTCTTTTTTAACACACACACACACACACACACACACACACACACACAGGTCAATGCATAGCTAGGGATAACTCCCCAGATAGGCGTTAGCCTTTGGGTAATCCTGAAATAAAGATTATTATTATTATTACTGATATTACTAGTTGGTATATCATCTAGCACTATGTGATGTAGCAATCAGCTATGTATGAATGTCAGTCTCAACGAGGTGGCAGGAAAAGTACTGGGTGAACAGTATCGTCTTCAACACGCAAATGACCCGTTACCAATGGTAGTCTCAGCTTTCACGTACAGATGCATACTCGAAGAGAGTTGCGCATGCGGTTGTTCGTGACAGGGTTCAATACACCAAGGTCCAGAGCAGTACACACACTTGAAAGAAATCAAAAGCAATCACAACTTCAAAAGCAGCAGAAGCACCGGGAACGCTGCTCATTCCTTTCAAGTGTGTGCACATCATGGCAATATGTATACTTGGTACTGAGGCAGACAGGTCTTGAGAATATATTCATACACTTTAGCAGATCATTGCAAGTGCTGAGACAAAAGACATTAGAAGCACTGTTCAATGAATGACATTCCATACGTTAGTATGACAGTATGTATTGCCAGCATTAACCTACTGTGTGTGGTGAACTTTGCATAGTGACGTAGGCGAGGATGAGCGTGTCCTGTCAAGATGTTTCCACTGTCAGTTGTAGGATTGACAGTTTAGCAGATCAGTAGACGACTACACGCACTACTCTACTGTACACAGATGCAAGTGAATAGTTTAGCAATGCCGGTGAGCTGTGTAATGATAGAGAATTTCTCTGTCATTCTGCTAGTCTAGTGCATACATGTCAGTATGGGAGACAGTGCTACTGTCCTCACTGCATGACTGTGGCTGATCAGTGATGATGCGCATTCTCATACTGCCTGCCGCTGGAATACTTCAAATTATCAACAGCTCTCATGACAGATCAAAATAATCATCAACAGCTGGCATGACACGTCAAATCTTCAACAGATATCATGACAGATCAAATCATCATCAACAGCTCTTATGACAGATCAAATCTTGGTCAGATCACAAGACGAATCAGTCTTGAGAACACATCTTAGTATTCTTACCAGCAATGAAGTACATTCTACACGGTCCACGTGGTGCACTGTAAAAACACGTGGTTAGTTGCCCCCTGGTGGTGTTGTTGACAGTCCTGGACTGTCTTTCACTAGCGTCTTATCCTTTTGTAATACGCGACCGAGTGACAAGGCAAAACTGGTTCAGTCTCTCCGGCAAAACACAGGTAGTATTCTCAGGGAACAATATTGCACACACGGACACCTTTTATCATTCATTTTTACAGAACACACAACGTGGAAGTATTTGTGTGTAAAAAATGTGTGAGTGTGTGTGCGCTAGTGTGTGTGCTCGTGTGCGCGTGTGTGTGTGTTGGTGGGTGTGTGTGTGTGTGTGCGTGTGTGTGTGTGTGTGTGTGTGTGTGTGTGTATGTGTGTGTGTGTGTGTGTGTGTGTGTGTGTGTGTGTGTGTGTGTGTGTGTGTGTGTGTGTGTGTGTGTGTGTGTGTGTGTGTGTGTGTGTGTGTGTGTGTGTGTGTGTGTGTGTGTGTGTGTGTGTGTGTGTGTGTGTGTGTGTGTGTGTGTGTGTGTGTGTGTGTGTGTGTGTGTGTGTGTGTGTGTGTGTGTGTGTGTGTGTGTGTGTGTGTGTGTGTGTGTGTGTGTGTGTGTGTGTGTGTGTGTGTGTGTGTGTGTGTGTGTGTGTGTGTGTGTGTGTGTGTGTGTGTGTGTGTGTGTGTGTGTGTGTGTGTGTGTGTGTGTGTGTGTGTGTGTGTGTGTGTGTGTGTGTGTGTGTGTGTGTGTGTGTGTGTGTGTGTGTGTGTGTGTGTGTGTGTGTGTGTGTGTGTGTGTGTGTGTGTGTGTGTGTGTGTGTGTGTGTGTGTGTGTGTGTGTGTGTGTGTGTGTGTGTGTGTGTGTGTGTGTGTGTGTGTGTGTGTGTGTGTGTGTGTGTGTGTGTGTGTGTGTGTGTGTGTGTGTGTGGGTGTGTGTGTGTGTGTGTGTGTGTGTGTGTGTTTACCATGATGAGCAGTTATGACTAAATCTGATGAAAACCCAAAATTATTTCTTACAAATACCTCCCACTATCATCGTGGTTTTGTAGTTTGTAAAATGGATGGTATGCACTCTCCTTGTGACATTTCTTGTTATTGAGGTTCAGTGACGATTTTCTACTGATAATGGTCACAAGAATACGTTCTGGATTTCAAACGGAATGCTTCAAGTATGCTGTTCTTTTTGTTCGTGTACATAACGACACAGCTAAGTATTTTTTAAACACTCCTTCTACATGTACGTGGTATTGCTCCATCCTTGCGGTGTTGAGCATGTGTGTGTAATAGGCACCGGCAGATTATGCCGGCATAATTATTGGCATAATTGGTTGGTTGAAAATTTGGAGCATAATTTGGCATCCTTTCGGAGGTAGGAGCATAACCACATGATTGTACCACAGTTCTAGTATGTAGGCTACAGAATTGTATACAATGCACCTGATCAGCGCTAGTGTTCTGTTTGGTAAAGGGTTTGGAGGTCATGCAGATATAGTTTTCAGTGAAAAGCAGGGTTTTATGAGGTATCCCGAGGTGGACGAGATAGTGATGGGTAGTCCGCAGACGGACTCTGCGTACATGTACATTATTCATCATACGAAGTCGTGACCGGCTCGGGATTTTAGCAGCCGTGGCTGTGCAGGCTATGGATATTTCTCTAATAATTAAAAAATATCAAGTGAGGTATTGTTGATGTTCGATGATGATGGAAGGAGAGGTGGAGCTACGAGAGAGATGAGCTGATTATTCGCAGGGTGAGGTTGACATCCGTTGGACGAGTATGACGATTAGTATTACGAAGACAGTCAGTTGAACTTTGAAACGGGTAACTCAAACAAAATTTAGCAATGAAAAATCCTTTTACAAAAGAAGTTGTAGTGAATAGAAGATGCAATGTTTTCTCTTTCTTTGTTTAACTCTAGCATGCATGGACACCTTGGTATGGGGATACTCATGTATTTTGTGGGAATTATGGCCACTTGCAAGTACATGTACGAAAAACGGACAATTTTCCAAACTTTGAGGCTCCATAAGTACAACAAAGTGAATGCGTATTCCTGCGTGCCAAAGCGTAATATGAGGATTTTGCGAGCATAATGCGAGAATCCATGAAAGCATAATTCCATGATTTCGCGAGCATAATCCCCCGGAGCCTAGTGTGTACGCATGCGTGTGTGTGTGTCCGCGCGTGCGCGCGTGTGTGTGTACATGTGTGTGTGTGTGTATGTGTGTATGTATGTGCCTGTGTGTGTGTGTGTCTGTCCACACACACACAGGCACATACACACACACCTATTTTGACGTTCTGACACCCATCATCCGAGTCGATGATAGCGATGCTACAGCAGAAGCCATAGCAACTTGTGCTGGGATTGCATCATTCAACAGCTTGCAAGGCTGAAGAATTGACCGCCACTATTCAGCCTGGTCTACACCACACAGCTATGAAGTGGCTCACACACACACACACACACACACACACACACACACACACACACACACACACACACACACACACACACACACACACACACACACACACACACACACATACACACACACACACACACATACATACACCACACACGTACACACACACACATGCATAAACGCACACGTACATAATATGCACAAACGAATGATAATAATAATAACAATAATAAACAAGAAGGTGACAAAAACACATTTAGGCACAAGTGGCAACAACGTTGCCACACTACACAACAGAACATTATTTGAACAATTTTAGGGTAATAACACTATCTTTCTGGACACACAAATTCGGCTTATGAATGCGCTGACAAACAGCTTCCAAAACTTGTAACTGCAAAAGATAACCATGACGAGCACGGCACAAAACAAAAAAAAACAGGAATCAGAATAAGTACGACAACAGTCAGTACTAGAAACCAAATGATTGTATACTGAAGACTTGTTATTACGAGACGGACGCACACAATCTCGACTCACGCGCACACCCTCACAATAACAAGTCTTCAGTATACAATCATTTGGTTTCCAGTACTGACTGTTGTCGTACGTATTCTGATTCCTGTTTTTCTGTTTTGTGCCGTGCTCGTCATGGTTATCTTTTGCAGTTACAAGTTTTGGAAGCTGTTTGTCAGCGCATTCATAAGCCGAATTTGTGTGTCCAGAAAGATAGTGTTATTACCCTAAAATTGTTCAAATAATGTTCTGTTGTGTAGTGTGGCAACGTTGTTGCCACTTGTGCCTAAATGTGTTTTGTCACCTTCTTGTTTATTATTGTTATTATTATTATCATTCGTTCTCACTTTTTTGCTTTTGTTGCTGATACACACTTGTCACGCTTAGTTCTTACTTGTATACCCTTGTTTTCTGCACACTTTTGTGAGAAATCGCACCTCGATATTCCCAGTGCTGTCATTGTATCGTGTCACCCTACCTTGATTGCTATTATTATTTCCTTTGTTCTCATTTTGTTCTTTAGTACAACGGTGATTCCTGAAGAGTGTTGTACGAAAACTTGTTCGAATCATCTTTTTTTTCCATTGCCCTTTTTCTTCTTACATGTATTTTTCCTTACCCTTTAGGTTGTTTCTTGCATCGTCTCCATCGCTTACATTGTTAATAAAGTAGTCCACATGTCGCTTCAGCTCGTCCTACTTATTGCCGTATTAAAATAATAATAATAATATCTTTATTAGGATGACCCAGAGGCTTGTCGCCTATCAAGGGGTTCACCGCTTAAATGATCACTAAATATTGGACGCTCGGGCACTGTAATACGAAATAGTGGTAGCGACTTCGGCACATGGTTGTTAGGAAAGGCTTTGCTCCCCACACTGGCTTGAGTAGGCTGGGGAATATTGTGTCTGAAGAGGACCGCTTACATAGTGCTCTCCAGCCCAAACATCACCAGGGATACAAACTTACAGCTCGACAAACATCTCGTGACCACCAGATAGCAGCGTGAATCAGTGTCACTCCTGGACGGCGAGAGCAGACGTCGAGGACCACAACCCTGTCACCTCTAAACCAGCTAGTCGCAAGCCTGCGCTTGGCACAACAGTACGGTTGTGACTTCGGCGATGATTGTTAGGAAAGGGTTTGCTCCCCACACTGGAGCTCGCGCTATTCCGCCAACTTGACTTGACACTTGACTGACTCACGACTGCCATCCAAAGCACACGCGAGAAGTCAATCCATCGAACCTTCGTCTCTGCAAACCTGCAAGAAATCATCACTTCCTACTGCCTAGCTGAGCAGGGAGTGATGCTTTCTTGCAGGTTAGGAGAGTCGAAGGTTCGGGCAAGGAAGTGATTACAAGTGGAAGGAAAACGCTGCAGTACAGTTGGAGAGTTCTTAGAAACACACACCGCATTTATTATGTTAAACACTTTGCTGTATAGTTTACTTCGAAGTAGTACAGAAGCCTCCCCCCCCCCCCTCAGTTATGGTCCGTATGGAACACACTACAGATTGACAGTAGATCTACTGTCGGCCGTCGAAGATTGAATAGAATAGAATTTTACCAGGTGTACGATAGTCTACAGAGTATAGTACATGGTGGCTCAACTGCGTAGACAGTTCTGCATGAGTAAAAATAAAAAGAGTCTAAGCTACACGGACCCTGAACCCGCAGTTCTTCAACACCAGACAGAACTGTAGCCAGTATGATCCGTGTCATTGCTCAGCTCTACCTGTTCAAAACACGCATGATTCATTACATACAGTACACAGGTATCACGTGACTATACTCTAGTATCACACTGCATGTGTTTGACATATCAGACGAGATTACTATGTTCAATAACAGTATTCCTGGTGACATGGTGGCTGTCTACATTACGTTTCTCACCTCATTCTTTGTAACTTGCTTCATCTTTGCCTAACCTTTCGTTCCTACCCCGAAATAAAGAAAAAAACTTGGCTAAGAAGGAAATCAGCAGCCAGCGGCCTGTTTATCATTGACGTAATTCTACCTGAAGTTGATAGTTCCAACTAGGAACACACGCTTCTTGCCGAACTTGACACTTGACTGACTCACGACTGCCATCCGGAGCACACGAGGAGCACGTCGCACCTTCCACTCGGCAAGCCTGCAAGAAAGCACCACTCCCTGCTCAATACACGGTGTTTCGGGGAATTCACCCCTCATCAATTGAGCTTGAGTAGGCTGAGGAAGATTGTGCCTGAAAAGCACTACTTATATACTGCTCTCCAGGCCAAACCATCACCAGGGATACAAACTTACAGAGACGCTTTGTTTCCAGCGCGACAAACACCTCGTGAAGCTCCAGGTAGCAGCGTGAGTCAGAGTCGCTCATGGAGTTGTGATAAACAGACGTTGAGAATCCCCGAAACACCGTGTATTGAGCAGGGAGTGGTGCTTTCTTGCAGGTTTGCCGAGTGGAAGGTGCGACGTGCTCCTCGTGTGCTCCGGATGGCAGTCGTGAGTCAGTCAAGTGTCAAGTTCGGCAAGAAGCGTGTGTTCCTAGTTGGAACAATCAACTTCATGACTATTACCGCCGAAGTCGCAACTTCTAAGTTCGTATTGTTGTCCCTCACGCGGACGTGCGACTAGTTGTTGGAGGTGACAGCGTTGCGAATAGCTATACTGGCTCTCAACGTCTGTTTATCACAACTCCATGAGCGACTCTGACTCACGCTGCTGCCTGGAGCTTCACGAGGTGTTTGTCGCGCTGGAAACAAAGCGTCTCTGTAAGTTTGTATCCCTGGTGATGGTTTGGCCTGGAGAGCAGTATATAAGTGGTGCTTTTCAGCCACAATCTTCCTCAGCCTACTCAAGCTCAACTGATGAGGGGTGAATTCCCCGAAACACTGTGTATTGAGCAGGGAGTGGTGCTTTCTTGCAGGTTTGCCGAGTGGAAGGTGCGACATGCTCCTCGTGTGCTGCGGATGGCAGTCGTGAGTCAGTCAAGTGTCAAGTTCGGCAAGAAGCGTGTGTTCCTAGTTGGAACAATCAACTTCATGACTATTACCGCCGAAGTCGAAACTTCTAAGTTCGTAATTCTACCTGTTTATCAATGACGTAATTCCACCTGCACCACATGCGCTCTCTGACTGACCTCATCACACCAGCAACACGACTACAAGAAGTAGATACTGATAAAATTTATAGAATTTCCTCCACGCAGCGCTGTTTCCACAATTATTTAGGTTTCATCAGGGAAGGTTAAGAATACTGAATAAATGGCTAGAATTATTTAGGATATTTTACAGAGAATAACTGTGAATACGAAGAAGCGCGATTCCTCGTTTTTAGGTGACAGACGTGCTAAGTGCTAACACATGGATAAGAGGTGGAAGATGACACTGCTACTCGCCATAGCTGTACTGACGACAAACATTGTATATAAACATGTACATATGATGCTGAAGGAGCAACAGATTCTAGAATTCTGAAATACATGTAGCATACTGAATATACAGCTGACAGCACTGCAGGTACACAGGAGACAGGTCTCTGGGACATTCAAGTGTACAACACGTAGTTCTGCGTTTTTGTCCAACAATTCATTGCCAGTATATTGTCAGAGCGTGTGACATTTGTCTGACATTGAATAAACTGACTTTTGCCTCTATCACGTACATAGTACATACACTGTATTGGCATACACTACCTGTATACCCAACAATCCTAGCTCTCTACTTGCCATGATTGTGTTGCACACACTACCTGCATACCCAACAATCCTAGCTCTCTACTTGCCATGATTGTGTTGCATACACTACCTGTATACCCAACAATCCTAGCTCTCTACTTACCATGATTGTGTTGCATACACTACCTGTATACCCAACAATCCTAGCTCTCTACTTACCATGATTGTGTTGCACACACTACCTGTATACCCAACAATCCTAGCTCTCTACTTGCCATGATTGTGTTGCATACACTACCTGTATACCCAACAATCCTAGCTCTCTACTTGCCATGATTGTGTTGCATACACTACCTGTATACCCAACAATCCTAGCTCTCTACTTGCCATGATTGTGTTGCACCATGATTGTGTTGCATACACTACCTGTATACCCAACAATCCTAGCTCTCTACTTGCCATGATTGTGTTGCATACACTACCTGTATACCCAACAATCCTAGCTCTCTACTTGCCATGATTGTGTTGCATACACTACCTGTATACCCAACAATCCTAGCTCTCTACTTGCCATGATTGTGTTGCATACACTACCTGTATACCCAACAATCCTAGCTTTCTACTTGCCATGATTGTGTTGCATACACTACACATGTATATAGACCATTGAGATGTTTCATAATTCCAGTCGATATTGCTATTATTCCTGTCCAGACGTCATAGTGTGATATTTGTACCATGACGTCATTGCCAGCTATGTAGCTCTGTTGCGCGCGTATCAGACCTAACAAGGTGGTAACAGCTAACTGTACACACACACTGCTCTACACTACACTGTACTAGACATACAGTTTAGGTCACGTGTGCGGATAGGGGAAATCCCCTATACTACCTGTGCAAGTCCAGAACAGTTGAACGATGCTGGCAAAGGCAGTGAGTGTAATGCCATTGGATGTTTATGGTTTGTCAATGCACGTAACTCGTTGTTCAATACGCAACTGTAACTCTGTCAGGATTTCTGACACGTCCATTACAGCAGTGTATGTTGCAGAACGTTATTTGGGTGTCATTCTGGACGGGAAACTTCGCTCTGGGCAAGGTACACTAAATCTATCTGTGCGGTAGTCAAACATTTGTCTGATAGAACTTTGAAGATTGTGTATCGCCTATAGCTTATCAGTAGAGCAGTCGACCAGTAATCGAGAGTCCCTGCGTTCCTTCAATCTCCAGTATGTACATGCAAATGTCACCGTGGTCTTTTCAGCTCAAGTCAGTGGAAGGCTTCAAATCTGTACACCCTGCAAATCACATTCGTAGTTCTCTTATGCGTTGTGAGAGTGAGAGTGGTCACTACCATCATCCACTTCCATAGTGGATGTACAGTGTACATTTACATGATGACATCAGAGGTTGCTATTCTCAGATAGGTGAAGATTGGTGAAAAGGAGTTGATTAGTTTGACGGAATGAAAAGAGAGAGAGAAAATGTGTAAAGAAAAGAATTGATGATCATCACTATAAATGGAAGCAGGTTCCTTGTCTCTAAGTCAGCCATGCTCTAACCACTGATTAGCTATGGTGTAGTCGTCATCCAGGCAAACAGTGGTCAAAATTATTCTTCACTTCAGACTTGGACACTCACAGTCCGTCCTATGAAACCACACACAGTCTGGTGGTGTGCAGTAGACCTCAATGCACGCACGCACTGTGCACACACAGTCTGGTGGTGCGCAGTAGACCTCAATGCACACACGCACTGTGCACACACAAACTAGCACGACGACAGCCACAAAATTAGCTAAGCATTCATCAGTTGGAGGACATGATAATTTTTAAATCTGATGCATGTGTGATAACTCGCTCGGACAGCGTGTTCCGGTTAGTCTCGCCCATGGCTGTGTCGTCTCTAACCCTCGGAACGTTTTGTGACAAGTATAGTCACGGCTGGCATAACGCAACTTCACCCAGTCCTAACCCAACACACACATAACCAACTGATCTCGTCAGAGCAGAGAATATGTTCCTGTTTGGAAGAAGAGCACCGAAAGAACCTCTCGCTAAAAGCAACAGCATGCTATGATATAACACATTGTAGAAAACAGCAAGCAGGGGCAGTAGCGATAGTACTTGCTAAACATGCAGCTAAACTGCTACTTTGTCCTCTGCGCGGAACGGCGATCGGACACGCACACGCATACACATACACGCACAGGTCTGCGTGATCTAGAAGCGGCGGTCATCATGATAACATAAATATGCAAAGTGTGAAAGAGTATTAGAAAGGGGCGAGACTAGACCCGGCGTCTAGACTGCAATAACCTGATTAAAAGCATTGCCAACCAAGTGGTCAAGTAGGTGCACTCACACTCATCCACACCTCGCGTACTACTACTATATTGCGAATTCATAATTACATTGTATTGCACTTTCTACCGCAAGTGCACAGTCGTGCGCTTCATCTATTGAAAGCAGCCAAACCTATCATCAAGAGTACATAACTGTTCCAACTACGGAAGACATAGTGTGTCCGCGTTCTACGCACAGTAGCTACCAGAAGTAAGTTACAAGTTACAAGCCCTCACTCTCGGGCTATGACACATGTATGTGTGTGTGTACGTGCGCGTGCGCGTGTGTGTGTGTACGTGCGCGTGCGCGTGTGCGTGTGTGTGTGTGCGTCTGCGTGTGTGTGCGTGTGTGTGTGTGTGGTTTGGTCGCTGCTTTCGCGGTGTCCGGGGACGGGGAAGGCATCGCTGTTCAAGGGTGGCGCATAGACCAACAGCAGAGGAGCGCTCAGCCTTCCAGCACGTATGCATATGCGGCAAGCGGATACGACTACCCGTGCGCCTGGAGCGTCATTTTTTTAAACCCTCTTATACGGGCAATCACGTGATCACATGATTTCACTGGCCTGACCATGGCAACAACTGCAAAGCAAAACAAAACAAAAAAATGTAAATAAAAAGAAAATGAAACTTTACAATCTGCACACAATGATAACTCCATTTTTAAGATAGTCTCTGTTGATCAGTCAGTATCCGTTACCCGTGTTAGCTAGTTGCCAACAAGGCGGGCTTCAGCAACAGGAACATCTGGAGAGGCGTCATCCATCCCCCTATGCCAGGGAAATGGTGAGCGAGCCCCCCGCAGACACATGATGTTAGCACGCAACAAAGCAAAGGCCAGCCGGCTCCGGATAAGCGAGATATGGGTATGATACCCAACTGATCCACGCTCCTCCATAAGGACAGCCAGCCGCCGATAGAAAGCAGTAGCAGCACGGCCCATACCACCAGTTGTTGCCAGGACAAGTGGAGTGAAACTCGACATCTCCACCTCTCGTACTCGTTCAGCATAATGGCGTCGCTTCTCAGCTTCGTGCTTGTTGAAGGCAGATTGGAGGTGGGCCGACCGGTTCGAAGCTGCATATGGGTTGAATACCCTTACATCAAAAAAGCAGCGTTCAAACGGTCCGCCCCACACCCCGCCTGCCACAATGTCAAGCCGTGCCTGGTCAGTTGATATTGCCGTCCGATTGCCGATTGCCTGGAGCGTCATCGAGCGTCGTGTCCTTTCTCTCTCTCTCTTCTCAAGTTTCCCAATGATAGGATCACGTGACCCTTTTGCGGCAGTGACTCTACAGGACAGGACAGGCGTGTGTGTGTGTGTGTTTGCGTGTGTGTGTGTGTGTGTGCGTGTGCGTGTGCGTGTGTGTGTGTGCGTGTCTGCGCGTGTGTGTATGTGATCCCCTCGTACCGGCACCGGTGACTTGTTTCACATGCGCCCGGCACTTCGCACGTCAGGGTGACCTCGCTAGGCACAAGTGCACGGCTGAACGGCAGAAGCCGGCTTCGGAGCAGAGAGGTGCATGTCAGTGCCCTCGGTGTCATCGTTGGTTCCGGAGCCGCGGAGGCTTGGCTGTGCATCGTTGCTCCGCTTCTACCTCGTGCCCAGTACCGACCGAACCAGCTGCTGTTATCACTGGTGACACTACCGCTCGGAGGTGCTGCAATGCTCACTGTGGCACCTGCAATCGTTGTTTCCGCTCAACCCAGGGACGCAACCGCCATCGCTGTTCAACGCACTGCCACCGACCAACGGCCAGAGAACAGGACAAGCTCCCGCATATGTGTATCTGCTCTCGCCGGTTCCGACTAGTCTTGCATCTGGGGCGCCATCGGGTGGCGTGCTCTTTCTCTCTCTCTGCTGCCCCTCCGGGGCCCACGTGACCCTAGTGGTAGTGGCTCTACAGGACAGGACAGGATGTGTGTGTGTGTGTGTGTGTGTGCCCGTGTGTGTGTGTGTGTGTGTGTGTGTGTGTGTCATTTTATCTTCTGCCTTGTATTAGTGCTCCATTATGGCTCTGGGGACAGTCCCAAAAATTTCCTTATATTGGTTACCCGGAATTTATTCGTTGTTTCGGGTCCCTTTACTCATCAGTGTTGTACCAGTGCCGGTCAGTCGTTTTGTTTTGGTTACAGGCATGCATACATGTATCATGTATGCATGTCATTCACTATAATTATAAGACTATTGTCCTCCATCGAGTATCCAAGCTGTCGTCCATCAGCCATCACGCCAGTCGACCAAATCTCACTGTAGGCAATTCAGCACAGTCATTGTACCGTCAGGACCAGATCTAGTCCTAGCTGGAAAACGTATCTGTTGAGTGGCTCACATCAAAGCATCGGTCAATGACTCAGCGACGAGGGGGCAGAGCTGGTGGTGTGTCAGCCGTGAAGATGGAATGCTACAGGCTCTGTTGACTTTACAACGGTCTCGGTCTTCTAAATACCAGCAGGACACATCCGAGACCACGTCAAAATAGACGAAAAGAAGCAAGGGCGAGGAGGAGGGTTATAGATTGTGAGAAACCAAGAATCGGTCAATGAATGAATCAGTGTTGGGCGAGGGTAGTACTCCACATGTTGCAATAGTCCGTTGTCCAGATCCAAGCTGTGTACATCAACCCAGTGAATGTTAGAGACGGGACTACATGATGTATTTACCTACTGTTCAGTATGGTGTGTGATGGTTGAGATGGTCCAGTGTGACTACGACCATGAGCAACGTGTGTGTAAACAAACCCAACCTGCACACCAGTATAGCAGCAGTCAACGGAGAACAGAGACTGACTAAGGGATTGCATATCATTCACCATCCACATCACACCATCGCCTGCGAGGACCATGCTGAGAACGCATTGCACGGAGCTGTCCAAACATACCAAACTTTGACATACGCTTGTCATACATCCGTGCTATGTGTCCAAGCTAGCCTAATCCATTCTCCCTGATGATGGCTTCTACTTTGTAGCAATCTATGTGGTGTGTGTTGGCAGGTAGCAGGATAGTGGAGATGACTTGATGGTGGCACTGCTGCTCTTGCCGTGACTAATGATCATACATGTACTGTAGATACTGGAAATGTAACAGATGTCTTCCCAGTACAACTCTCCACTATATACACTGGAGAGTAGCGAACACTAAAATGTGATGTGCACTTGACATCGACAACAAACAGATCACGAGTACAAACACAGATGAACGAACAACGTTTTCTTTCTGAAACTGAGTGGCTTGGAAATCATCACATCCCGCGCTTCTGCTGCAAGATTCACAACTGTGTCTATAGAGTTTATGCTACACACACACACACAAACAGAGAGGTCATTGCATAGCTAGGGATAACGGACATAGCTGGTTGGTAATCGTATATTAGCAGCTAGCACTATCAATCACAGAGGTCACTGTATAGCTAGGGGAATAACTGATATAGCTGATTGGTACACAATCTGCGGACAGCATGCTGTTTCGTTCTTTTTGAACTCATCAGCGCAGCACAGAGGAAATGAGGCCGAACCTGATAGCAATGGAAATAAAAATTTCCAATCAGGCCCGAACGTACCTTGCCAGAGTGCTCAAACTGACAAGTCAGTGAGCTCTGCATAACGCAAACAGCAAATGCACTACCCCACGCAAGAGTGCTCAACTGCTACAAGAGCAGGAGCGAAATACTCAATCTGCGGACAGCATGCTGTTTCGTTCTTTTTGAACTCATCAGCGCAGCACAGAGGAAATGAGGCCGAACCTGATAGCAATGGAAATAAAAATTTCCAATCAGGCCCGAACGTACCTTGCCAGAGTGCTCAAACTGACAAGTCAGTGAGCTCTGCATAACGCAAACAGCAAAGGCACTACCCCACGCAAGAGTGCTCAACTGCTACAAGAGCAGGAGCGAAATACTCAATCTGCGGACAGCATGCTGTTTCGTTCTTTTTGGTACATGTAAATCATCTAGCACTATGTGATGTAGCAATCAGCTATGTATGAATGTCAGTCTCAACGAGGTGGCAGGAAAGGTACTGGGTGAACAGTATCGTCTTCAACACGCAAATGACCCGTTACCAATGGTAGTCTCAGCTTTCACAAACATACGCATACTTGTTACTGAGGCAGACAGGTGTTGAAAATGTATTCGTAAATCCTACTAGATTTGTACTGCTGGGGACAACTACCAAACAAACATAACCTAAAAAAAAGATAACACTCTTGTAGCGACACAATCAGCATACGTTATTGTTACAGTACTTCTGTGATATTTCCACTATTGTCACATTGTCTTGAGTAGCAGACAATTCTCGCACATCCTACCAATGTTCTGGGGTGAGGTGTGAATTTTGTAACTGTAGGATATTTCTGTTTGTGTAAATCACACCAGTAGGGAACTTCCCCTATATATAGTCATGTAGTCTTGCGGTCTTTAATTTCACATTTCATTTTCATTCTATATGACACGTTTGATCATTCACTTGAAAACGAATCGCTGTGACTCGCAACCGTTGAGTGTCAGACAGAGTTTGCAAAGGCGCTCCATGGGACGCAATAAAACTTGCCGCTGAGGTAGTTTATAGCTTATGCATAGCTTCGTAGCAGATCACCATCTCATCACGTGATCTCATTACGTAAATATCTGCTAACCCGACCGACCAGAGTGCCCTGTGCCAGCTATAATACTAGTAAGTAGAGGTGACTGGATGGTCGTGTGGAACAGTGCTCTCTCACTTACTTGTATAATATTACTACGTCATCTCTAGGCTCAGTGGAAAGAGAGGAGAATGTGAGGAGAGTGGGTGTTAGCCAACCATGGTGATAAAGATAAGGGGAGTGATATGGAAGAGTAGCAACAGCAAAACTATCAGCAACTCATGTTATTGTTTTTGTGCAATGTGCTGATAAGGACTTTTCAGAACAGTATGGAAGCGATTCAGAAAAGTTAAAACGAGGGTTGTTGCAAAAGCTGAGACACACAAGATAATTATGAAAGCTCTTTTTAATGACTGACATTCCATACTTTAGTATGACGGTATGTATGGCCAGCATAAACCAACTCTGAGTGATGAAATGTGCATAGCGACGTAGGCGAGGATGAGCGTGTCCTGTCAAGATCTTTCCACTGTCAGTTGTAGGATTGACAGTTAAGCAGATCAGTAGATGACTACACGCACTACTCTACTGTAGGTAGATTCAAGTGAATAGTTTAGCAATACCGGTGAGCTGGGTAATGATAGAGAATTTCTCTGTCATTCTGCTAGTCTAGTGCATACATGTCAGTATGGGAGACAGTGCTACTGTCCTCACTGCATGACTGTAGCTGATCAGTGATGATGTGTATTCTCATACTGTCTGCCGCTGCAATACTTCAAATCATCAACAGCTCTCATGACAGATCAAAATAATCATCAACAGCTGGCATGACACGTCAAATATTCAATAGTTATCACTCCCTTAGTATTGACTCACATAGACTTTTGCCATACCTAAACAGTCAAATATTCCTGCATATTTCACTCCTTAGGGCTATATTGACTGCTTATTATTTGACTGCTTAGGGGTCGCGCAGTTGAACGGTGCCTACATGTTGTGCAGCATTGTCACTTCATGAGTAGGTGGTGGTGCAACGGTTGTGCAATCATAAAACCGGGATTCATGAGGTTATCGTTTTGGAATTTGAAATACGGACTGTTTGTCGTGATAAATCTAATATTGACTTCGTACTTGGTCAGTATAGGAAATAAAAACCTCGTAAAAGACCTCGGCTTCGCCTCGGTCTTTTACTCGGCTTTTATTTCCTATATTGACCTCGTACTCAGTCAATATTAGATACATATCATGACAGATCATGACAGATCACATACACGCATATACAGATGACAGATCAAATCATCATCAACAGTCTTATGACAGATCAAATCTTGGACAGATCACAAGACGTATCAGTCATGAGAACACATCTTACCAGCAATGAAGTACATTCTACACTGTCCACGTGGTCCACTGTAAAAACACGTGGTTAGTTGCCCCCTGGTGGTGTTTTTGACAGTCCTGGACTGTCTTTCACTAGCGTCTTATCCTTTTATCATTCATTTTTACAGAACACACAACGTGGAAGTATTTGTGTGTAAAATATTATGTGAGTGTGTGTGCGCTAGTGTGTGTGCTCGTGTGTGTGTGTGTGTGTGTGTGTGTGTGCGTGTGTGTGTGTGTGTGTGTGTGTGTGTGTGTGTGTGTGTGTGTGTGTGCTCGTGTATGGTCTTGTGTGCTCGTGTGTGCTTGTGTGAGTATATTTGTGTGTGCACGTTCGTGTTTGTGTCTTTGTGTTGGTTTCATTCATAGATGATCTAGGAGTGCATAAACCGTTAAAAGTCTCTGTTGCAAAGGCAGTCTGTGTTGCCGGTCTCCTGTATTGCTTATAGAACATAGGTTGTGTAGTAACATATCACTGCAGAACATTCACTGACCTGGTAGACAGAGAGATGTTCAAATTTCTTCCAGTACTGCATGGTCACACAGTCTAATCTAGACTAGTAACTAAGTTACGTATTCTCACAGCTACTAGTACACTGTATCATGTATTATTCTAGAAATCATCATTCACTTTAACAGATATTCACATACATATGCATTCCTGTGCTCATGGCTGAACATGTGTGTGTGTGTGTGTGTGTGTGTGTGTGTGTGTGTGTGTGTGTGTGTGTGTGTGTGTGTGTGTGTGTGTGTGTGTGTGTGCCCTTGCGAACACCCTTGGTGTGCCCGAGGACATTGGTCACATCGAGCGGGAACGGTGTTTGCGCTGGACACGTGGCACGGATGGAAGATCCCCGGTTGCCAAAGTGTGTTCTCTTCAGTGAACTGACTGCCCCACGCCCCGCACATGGTCCACGCAAGAGGTGGAGGGACGTCATTATGGATGAAGTTGCGTCGGTTGAGCCATGGGTACCAACATATTGATGGTACGGTGCAGCACAGAACCGTCCGGAGTGGCGTACTTTTCCCTTTCGACCACCCAAGGCACCCTCTGCTGCTGGCTACGGTCTAGCCTGCGGCCGCATGTTCTGTCGAAGCGGCGACGTGAACCGCCATCAGTCATCCTGTCGTGGACTGGAAAAATAACAATGCGCTATCTTTGCTACGCAATGGGCAAGGTCAAGGTCAAGGTCAAGGTCAAGGTCAAGGTGCCTGTGTTTGTGTGTATGCGTGTGTGTGTGTGTGTGCGTGTGTGTGTGCGTGTGTGTGTGTGTGTGTGTGTGTGTTTACCATGATGAGCAGTTATGACTAAAGCTGATGAAAACCCAAACTTATTTGTGACAAATACCTCCCACTATCATCGTCGCTGTGTAGTTTGTAAAATGGATGGAATGCACTCTCCTTGTGGCATTTCTTGTTATCGAGGTTCAGTGACGATTTTCCACTGATAATGGTCACAAGTTCTGGATTTCAAACGGAATGCTTCAAGTATCTTGTTCTTTTTGTTCGTGTGCATAACAAAACAGCTAAGTATTTTTTAAGCACTCCTTCTACATGTACGTGGTATTGCTCCATCCTTGCGGTGTTGAGCTTGTGTGTGTGTGCGCGCATGCATGTGCGCGTGTGTGTGTGTGTGGGTGTGTGTGTGTGTGGGTGTGTGTGTGTGTACATGTGTATGTGTATCTGTCCACACACACCCACACACCACCACACACACACACACACACACACACACACCTATTTTGACATTCTGACACCCATCATCCGAGGCGATGATAGCGATGCTACAGCAGAAGCAATAGCAACTTGTGCTGGGATTGCATCATTGAACAGCTTGCAAGACTGAAGAATTGACCGCCACTATTCAGCCTGGTCTACACTACACACACACACACAAACACATAAATCCACATGCATGCACACGTGCATATACGCACGCATATACATGTACGAACACAATAACTATAATAATTTGTATGTGCGGTGTTGAGCTTGTGTGTGTGTGCGCCCATGCATGTGTGCGCGTGTGTGTGTGTGTGTGTGTGTGGGTGTGTGGGTGTACATGTGTATGTGTATCTGTCCACACACACCCACACCCACACACACACACACCTATTTTGACGTTCTGACACCCATCATCCGAGGCGATGATAGCGATGCTACAGCAGAAGCAATAGCAACTTGTGCTGGGATTGCATATTGAACAGCTTGCAAGGCTGAAGAATTGACCGCCACTATTCAGCCTGGTCTACACCACACACACACACACACAAACACATACATCCACATGCATGCACACGTGCATATACGCACGCATACACAAGTACGAACACAATAACTATAATAATTTGTATGTGTGTATTATACACACACGTAGTTGAAGAATACTCGTCATATAATTCTAATATCATCATGAGATCCCACTAGAGAGGAAACTAGTGAATTGCAAAAACAACATCTAAACATTACTACACTATTACCAGATGAAAATATTTGCCAAGAAACCTGCGACCAGTAAAGACATTGCACTATGCACAAGTAAGAACTATGTGAGTGGCAAGGTGATGATGCTATGAATATTAGTTCTCAATAAACATTTTCATCTGTGTTTTCTATTCTCTCATTTCTACTCACTCTACACAAGAAACATTTAAACAAAATTCACTAAACAATCTACAAACATACAAACAGACATACAATGTATATGTACATGTATATGCAAAGAAATGATCACACATATCAACTAAAACCACATCAACAAAAACCAACAATTCAATGACAAGAATTCTATCAGCGACAGTCCAGAATTATCGAAAAATATTACGGAGTGAAAACATCCAAGTACAGGGTCCAAAGTCTAAAGGTCAAAGGTCAACACAGTGATCACTCAAACTGACTGAAAATGAAGAAAGGAATGTCCATCGGTGACGCAAACGTACAGGCACACATGCATTCACACAACACACACGCACATATGCACACACACACACGCACATGCTCAAGAAAATACATACACGCACTTACAAGCTCGCACACACAGCAATACTACCACGCATGCACACATACACACGTGTACTCCTAATCATATACACAGACGGACTGTATGCCAGGAAGAAGTGATAGACGAAAACGAAGCTTTCTGCATTAGGACAGAAATCCGTCCATGTCAATCCTCTCACCTCCTCATTCCTCACTCTCACTTTCTCCTTCATCGCCGTACTCGTCTTCTTCTTCGTCATTCTCCACTTCGTTGTACCAGCGATACTGCTTATACTGCACATTCAGATCATCTCTGGCCATGGCACTTAGGACTTCGCGCAGCCGCGGAGACACTAGAGCTCTTTCAGGCATCCGCAGCTCCTTCAGAGATGAGCAGCTCTCGACAGCGGTGGCGAACAGCTTTGCTTCGTCGTCAGCACCTCGGAAATCATTCCTCCGCACTCTGAGCAGGGAGAGCTTGGGCAGACTGGGCAGTAGGGATGCAAGGACCGGCAGAGCTCCCGACGAGAGGCAGTCGTCGTTCAGGTACAGCTGCTCTAGGCGTCGGCACTGACTCAGCTCACCAAGAACGGTTGACAGGAAATCTCCAGTTAGCTCATTGCGAGGGAGTGAGAGGACCTGCAAACTCTCGTGTTGCTGTTGAATGATTCTACTGACGATCGTAGCCGAGTTCTGCTTCATCCCAACATTGTACAGTCCCAGCACTCTCAGCCTCAGTGCTCCTAACAATGGTGCTAGCTGGGTTAGACCTTCCATATCCAGTACGTAGTCAATGAGACCGACGAACTGGAGATCTGGGCAGCTGCTGCAGACTGTGGTGATGACGTCAAGGTTGACTGCTGGATCGGTGCACTTTTGACCTCCAAAGTCCACTCCCAGCAGTCCTGTACAGCGGTGTGTGTTGCTGTGGACGGTGGCCATAGCATTGCTGCTGAAGAGATTCAGGGCTGTGTAGAGGTACCGCAGTGTTGACGTGTTGGATGCGATACACGCTGCGATATGGGCCGTGTGACGATCTGTTAGGTTGTTCACTCGCAGGTCGATGAGCGTAAGATTGCGTAGTAGAGCCATGCCATCAGCCATGCATGCGTAGTCTACCCGGTATCACCTATACCACAGTTGAACAGGCTGATGCTGGTGATGAACTGGTGGTGGTGAATCATGACTGCGTTGATGGCCTGGCAATCGGAGGGCGAGAGAGGAACGTCGTCGAAATCTAC
Source organism: Sycon ciliatum (assembly GCF_964019385.1). Lineage (NCBI taxonomy): Eukaryota > Metazoa > Porifera > Calcarea > Leucosolenida > Sycettidae > Sycon > Sycon ciliatum. The sequence continues at coordinate 2,710,939 of NC_088649.1, read as the reverse complement.
TCCGTACTGCTTGATGATGGCTTGCATGCTGGGGATGTCTTCGATTCTGCTTTGCTGGACGTGGACGTGCTCGGCGAAGACCCGGAAGGCGTAGAGGATTCGTTGCTTTCGTTCCGCGGCACTGACGGTGTCCTGGGCTGCGTTTGGCTTAGCTTCTTCGTTGGATGGAGGAACTGGCGGTAGCTTGGACGTGGGAGTGACGGTGAAGCATTGAATGGCCGATCCGTGTGCCTCATTGGCCATGCAGTCGTGCAGAATTTGTGTACTGGCACTCGGGACCCGATCCGTCCAAATGGCTAGCAATGAACGAACGAAATGCTGGCAGGTGATTTTGGTGACGGCTGGGTCAATCCTGCGGCGGACCACTTCCGAAGCAGACGCCAGGTCGATCCTGCCAGCCAGCGACTCTTCTGCAAGATGCTCTGCTTCATCCAGCGAGAGAAAGGAGGAAACGTGGTCGGCCCATGCCATGATGTGGTCGTGTGTTGTGAAGAGAAAACACGTCATGTTGTGACTCTCTGCTCCTGTGGAATGCTGGTCGGTATCCCGTGGCTGAGTAGACGATGTGGACTGAGGATTGACAATGGCTTCGATCAACACATTGACGGACTCACTGTCCAGCTCAGTGGCCAGTAAGCGCCAAAACATGTTGAGGCTGCCGGTGAATGCTCCAAGGCGCCTCACAAGCCAGGCGACGTCAGCTGCACTGGGGTTGCGTCTAGCAATGTAGCGAGATGCTAGAGCTTCCTGAAGTGCTAGGTGGCTGAAACGCCACTGAGCCCTGGACTGTGGTGATGCCGTGTCGCAGGCGATGAGCATGCCAAGTGTGCGAGCTGCCGATGACAGTGAAAACATGTTGAAATCGGCATCCGTGAAGACGACTTTTCGACGGACGAGCATGTTAAAAGCGAACTGGGAGAGATCATGTAGATTTTCCTGCACATCATGTGGAACATCATCCCAATCGGTGTATTGCTCACCATCATGCGCTGGCTTTGATTTCTGCTGCCGCAGTATATGAAGGATCAGCGAGTTGAAGATTGCAGACGGCGTGTTGGGCAGGCGATGGCTGTGTCGGTCGAGGCTGCATATTGCTTTGGCGAAAAACGGTGTGCGCATCATTGTGGCCAGCTCTGGGTTGCTGCGAAGCTCTGCTAGCAACTTGGCTGCATCGTCTGCCGACAGAACATTGCAAATGTAGTGCTCCAAACCCTCCTTCTCGAAGCCCAGCAGCTCCAGACGACGATGGAAGACTATCTCGCTGCTTTGTGTCAGCTTCATTGCTTCTGCTGAATGGCGTGACGTGATGATCAGGTTGATTCCCGGCAATTCTTTGCCCCGGATGACGTCGATCATGAACTTGCTGCAGTCGGCGAGTTTTATCTCGTCGAGGCCGTCGAGAATGATGCAGACAGACTCAGGATGATTGCAAACAAAATCAATGACTTCAGCCTGCTCACCTGGTTTTGTGATGCCGTAATTTTGCAAATCCAGCAGCTCAGCGATGCTTGTGATATTGCGCACTTCTGCCAAACGCAGCTCCAGTGCACGCAGGACAGCGATGTGTGGCCAGATATGCCCTCTTGCCCATTCATACGGACCCTTCTTGGTGAAGAGCATGGTTTTGCCAGCTCCAGCTGATGAGAAGGCAATGGTACGGAAAGTCTTCCCGTGCATGCGTTTTCGCATGGCTTTCTTGACAGTGAGGATTTCGGCAAGTTTCATCTTGCGCAGCTTCCTAGCTTCAGACGCAAAGGAATGAGCCAGCTGCTCATTGCCCGCAGTTGTGCCAAGTCTCTCTGCTCCACGCATCCTAGTGTTTAACTTCTGCTTGGACACTACATGGAGATCAGCATAAAGCTCATCCATTTGCAAGATTCGTTCTTTCTCAACATTGGTCTCTTCTATGCAAAACTGCACATTGCTGTAAGTGTAGTATCCCTGCCTGGCTGATACGGAAGTAATACGGAAGCAATACGGAAGCAATACGGAGCAACCTTATGTATATTAATTTTAGTGTATCTTCGCATATAAGCATACGGCGTTTGCTGCATAAAAGCAGCTGCGCATTTCTGTTTATATTAGATTAGATTAGATTGGATAGCAATGAAAGCTAACTCGAAGAATAAGGATTCAGCCTCTAGGTGAGCACCGGAGAGAAAGTTATTTATTTTGCCGCTTCATCTTTCACGAACGATTATATCTCAGGTGTGTACCTGAAAGTAGAATAAAAGTAATTATTGTTGATTTCACCGCGCCTACCACTCGGCTACCTATTACATTGGTGGCAGCGGTGGTTCAATCAAATTTGTCAGATTCGAACTCACCTGTTTACGGAACTCGTCTTGTAACCCGCCTGGCCCTTAGTCAATCGTTGACGTGATGGCTCAACCAGCTGCTGTACCAGCCGCCGCTGCTGTACCAGCCGCCGCTGCTCCGGCACCCGCCCGCCACGTGCACAACTGGGCCACCCCGGCCAAATACGCAGGTCGGCTAGATGACAACTGGTCGGCATGGTATGCCCAGTTTGAACAGGTTGCTGCGGTGAACCAGTGGACGCCGGCCGAGCAAACTCAATTCCTGGGGTTGTCCCTCACCGGGGACGCCCAGCTATTCTACCTGAGTCTCCCACAGGCGACCCGTCAAGGCGCTATCGCTAACCTCGCTCAGGCCCTAGAAGACCGTTTCGCTCCCGCTCAGCGTGCGGAACTACACCGGGCCGCCTTCAAAGCGTTGCGACAGGAGAAGGGACAGTCGGCCAGCGCTTACTGGGAGAAAGTAAGGGCGGCTGTCGCCCAATCCTATCCCAACATGGCCGCTGCGGACAGGGATGTCCTTGCAAAGGACCAGTTTCTTGCTGGTCTCGACTCCAGGTCGATTCGTGTCAGGGTCCGGGAACTAGCTCCGAATACCCTGGATGCTGCCCTACTCGCCGCCCTTCACCAACATTCCATCCTGCAGGCTGAAGAGCAGGAAACACCACCTCTTCCCGTGTGCGGAGTCGCACAGGAAACGCAGCTAGAGGCAGTCGCTAAATCGCTGGAAGCCATCAGCGTTCGACTGGCTCGCCTCGAACAACGTGACGCCGGTCCAACCGCACAACCTCTCCACCAGCCACAACGCAGCCAGCTGCAACGCAGCCAGCCGAGGAGACCCATTACATGCTTCAATTGCGGTCGCTCTGGCCACTATGCCTCTGAGTGCCGCCAGCCCCGTCAGCCATCGGGAAACAGCCGTCCACAGCAGTCCTGAGTCCAACTGCTGTGCGTGATGCGCTTCGGACTCACCAGCCGGTTAGTTTACCAATAGGAGCCTATTTGCTCATTTGTATTCTCGCCATAGTGGGTTTACCCCCTGTCATTCATGCTGTTAGACATATTGCTATGTTCGCTTGTATTGGGGTGCCAGTCCTAGCAGTTGCTTACCTACTCTTCTTAACACCATCGTTTGATGGTCTGAAGTCCCACATTGCTACATTCTTTCACCGCTCCTCCGTACACCGTCCATTCACAGTACCAGTTACTATTCAATCCATGCAGTTCAACGCTTTGCTTGACACGGGCTCGGCAGTGACATTAGTGAGCAACAAAGTTTGGTCAAGCTTGCCTGGGCGTACACCTCTAGTTAAACAGTCACTACCGGATTTGGCTACAATTGATGGGTCATCTATTCCTTTGCATGGATCTGCATGTTTAACTTTTTCCATTGATGATCGGCAAGTTTCTCACAATGTTCTGGTTGGTGATGTTCAGCCTGATGTTTTGTTGGGAGTTGATTTTTTCAGAACCCATGGTTGCGTTCTCAACCCTGCGGACAATTCACTCAAGTTCCCTACCAACTCTCCACCTCGTGCTGATGCCTGTAATAATGATACCAAGAGTGTTCACCACCAAGTGTGTCATGTCCAATTGACAACACCTGTCGCAATACCGCCGTTCAGCCAAGTACTTCTGCCTGGCAAGCTCCAATTCTCTCCAGCTCCGGGTGATTATCTTCTGGAAGCATCTGGTAAGCTGCCCGAGCGTTATGACCTCCTCTGTCAAGATGCTGCCATTCACGTGCAAGCGGATAATGATGATGCCCCTTCTGCTACGGTTGGCTATCCAGTTTTCAATTTCTCCGACCAGCCGATCACACTACCACAGGGTGTGCGGATTGGCTCCATCATGCCATGTATTCCGGTCGACGACGATGATACCTCTGCGATATGTGCTGCTACTACACTTGCAGACGATGGCTCTCGAGAACCGCAGTTCGATCTCAGTCACCTGGATAGTGCCGATCGCCGTTCCGTTCAAGACCTGATGAGTGAGTATGCTGACTGTGTTTCCACCGGCCCGTTTGACACTGGCCACACAGAGTTCGTCACGCACACCATCGACACCTCTGGCGCACCTCCTGTACGCATAGCACCGCGTCGTCTACCAATACACCAGCAACAAGAGGTCAGGGAGCACATTGATAAGCTGCGTGATCATCACATTATCCGTCCGTCGAACAGTCCCTGGTCTGCACCTATTGTCGTTGTCCGGAAGCCTGACAACTCCATTCGCCTATGTGTGGACTACCGTCAGCTTAACAACATCACGGTAAAAGACGCCTTTCCAATGCCGCGTATTGATGATGCCATTGACGCCATGAGTGGTGCCCGCTACTTCACAACTATTGACCTCGCTTCTGGCTACTGGCAAGTCGGCATGGATAAAGATGCCCGGCGTAAGTCTGCCTTCGTCACTCCATTTGGCTTCTATGAGTGGACCTGCATGCCTTTCGGCTTATGCAATGCACCTGCTACGTTTCAGCGCCTGATGAATGCTGTTCTGGGAGATCTTATTCCATCCACGTGTCTTGTATATCTGGATGATATCATTGTCTTCTCAAGGACGTTCAAGGAACACCTCCAACGGTTACGTTCTGTCCTCGACCGTCTCCGTGAGGCCCGCCTCAAAGTGAAGCCGTCTAAATGCTCTCTAGTCAACTCATCTGTTGGATATCTTGGTCATGTGTTCTCTGCTGATGGTGTTCGCCCTGATCTCGCCAAAATTAAGGCTGTTTCCACCTGGAAGCAACCTACGTCCATCACGGGTGTGCGCCAGTTCCTCGGCTTTGCATCATACTACAGGAGATTCATCCATGACTTTGCTAAGATTGCGACACCTCTGCATGCGCTAACAAGGAAGCACTCAACATTCGCCTGGCCACCCGAGGCACAGAATGCTTTCGATCAGCTCCGCCAACACCTCAGCTCAGCACCCGTCCTTGCCTATCCTGATGCCAATAAGTCCTTCATTCTGGATACAGATGCTAGTGATCATGCCATTGGTGCGGTCCTTTCACAAATCGGCTCCGATGGTGCAGAACATCCCATCGCCTATGCAAGTAAGACACTGTCCTCTGGTCAACGTAATTACACAACGACAAAGCGTGAGTTACTGGCTGTTATTGAATTCACTCACTATTTCCGTCACTACTTGCTCGGCGCCACATTCCTACTCCGCACTGATCACAAAGCCCTCCTTTGGCTATCTTCATTCAAGAATCCGGATGGCATTGTTGCACGCTGGATAGAACGGTTATCAGCGTTTGACTATGAAACTCGGCATCGCCCTGGCTCTCAGCATGTCAACGCCGATAGTTTGTCAAGATTGTGTGGACATGTGTGTTCTTCCCCTGCTGCCAAGAGTATGTGTCTGCCGCCTGCTGCATCTGCTGCTGTGAGTTCATGCGGTGTCTCTCTGTCCACAGGCGAGCTCGACCAATGCACTCGTGAGCCTGCTCCGTCAGCGTCCTGGCTGCCGTCTACCTCCCTCCGCACTAGCCAAGCTGTGGATCCCTCGATTTCTCTAGTGATGAAGTGGGTGAGGTCACAGCAACGACCACCTAAGGGATCAGATGAGTTAGCTGCTGTTCATCCTGATGTGCACCGACTCTGGACGCAGTTCAATCGTCTCATTGTCCAAGATGGTGTTCTCTACCGAAGGTATGAGTCGACTGATGATCTGTCCTCGTATCTTCAATTGGTCCTGCCTGCGTCACAACGTCCTACTGTTGTCAGATCACTGCATGCCGGTATTGGATCGGGTCATCTTGGCGTCAACCGCACCATCGACAAGGCCCGTACACGGTTCTACTGGCCCCACATGGCTGATGACATCGAACAGTGTGTTAGAACCTGCCCGGAGTGCCAAAAACGGAAAGCACCTCAGCCCAAACCGAAAGCACCTCTACAATCGCAAACATCATCCTATCCAAGCCAGCGTGTCGCCATGGACATCATGGGTCCCCTTCCTATCACTGATCGAGGAAATCGGTACGTATTAGTCATAATGGATTACTTCTCCAAGTGGGTTGAGATTTTCCCCATGCCCAACATGCTCGCCTCTACTGTCGCTGGTTTGTTCTTCAATGGTTGGATCTGTCGCTATGGTGCACCCGCTGCCTTGCACACTGATCAAGGTTCCCAGTTTGAGAGTCGCTTGTTTCAAAGCCTATGCACTATGCTTGATATCACCAAGACCAGAACCACACCCTACCACCCACAAAGTGATGGCATGGTTGAAAGATTCAACCGGACACTAGAAGCTATGATTGCAACATCCATCTCTGATCACCGAGACTGGGACTTGCATCTCCAACCCACGGCGCTAGCATACCGCACTAGTGTACATGCATCGACTGGCTATTCTCCATTCCGCCTCCAGTTTGGTTATGATCCGGTTCTGCCTCTCGATGTGATGTATGGTTTACCCCGTAACTCACCACCACCATCTTACCCTGAATTCGTCTCTTCTATTCGTACTTCAACTGAGGCTGCCTTTGAGCGTGCCCGCCAGCACGGCCTTAAATCACACCAGCACCAGAAGAAGGGTTACGATGGTACATCTCGCCCGCCACCGAAGTTCACGAAGGATCAGCTTGTTCTCCTACATTCACCAGTGGTCCCTCAGAATGAGTCCCCCAAGTTTCACCGATTCTGGACAGGACCATATGTCATCCAGAAAGTGATCGATGATGTCACAGTCCGCATTCGTTCATTGTCGGATCGCCAGAGGCTTTCAATTGTTCACGTAAATCGCCTGAAGCCATATCATCAAGTAACCGACGTAGATTTACGTCCTGCAACACCACCGACATACGATCCTGAGATACACACCACCCCGGCACATACACCACTACCGCAACTCCCACCCCCCGCTCCGCCTCCTCCTCAACTCCAACCCCCCGCTCCCCCTCCTCCTGCACTTCCGTACAATCTCCGGCCCAGACAGAACATTCACCCACCTGCCTACTTTTGAAAATCACGAGGGCGTGATTATCTGTAGGAAGGGAGGGTGTAGTATCCCTGCCTGGCTGATACGGAAGTAATACGGAAGCAATACGGAAGCAATACGGAGCAACCTTATGTATATTAATTTTAGTGTATCTTCGCATATAAGCATACGGCGTTTGCTGCATAAAAGCAGCTGCGCATTTCTGTTTATATTAGATTAGATTAGATTGGATAGCAATGAAAGCTAACTCGAAGAATAAGGATTCAGCCTCTAGGTGAGCACCAGAGAGAAAGTTATTTATTTTGCCGCTTCATCTCTCACGAACGATTATATCTCAGGTGTGTACCTGAAAATAGAATAAAAGTAATTATTGTTGATTTCACCGCGCCTACCACTCGGCTACCTATTACATAAGCAGCACGCAGACGGTCACGATATTTCTTCACTGGAGCAGGAAGTGAGCTTGCTAGGGCCCCCATGCTGCAGATGCACAGTAGGGAAAGGCAATAGCTACAGTAGAACAGGCACTGGTTACTAGTAGAGCAAGCTAGAGAGATCCACACTGTATGATCAGCTGCTGTTTAGAGATTTTCTCTTGTACTTGTGTGGTGTATATCTTACATGTATAGTCAGTACAGGTCATTCATACCTACCCGGGTACCCGTACACTTCACTGGACACACACTGGCAACAACAGTCAGTAGCAGTAGTAGTAATTCTACGGTATGAGTACAAGAACTGTATGTGAGAGTTGTAGTTTGATATCTGTGCTTACATGTATTGTAGCAGATCTCCCTCACACATAATATCTACATGTTGTAGTCAAGTATGTTCCCTGTGTACGTGTGCTACTTCAATGCATAGTAGAATTCTATTGAGAGAGAGAGAGCTGCCACTGCATGCTGCTGCTGCTGGTTCATTATGCTATGAAATACCCTTTAAAAGTGGGATATCACGGACAAGTGCTGGTACTTGAAGCACTTGTGCTTGTTAACATTATACTGACTACATGCACAATATGAGTAGCAGTACTGAATAGCAACAGCAGCACATTGGGAAACACAGTCCCCTTCTGTTTGCAAGCTGCAGGATGTGTACAATACGTGTCTGACACTCACCTGTGTCTCAGTCATTATCATACGGTATATTACTACTCCACACTAGCACACTGGGCACTGGTCACTGGGCACTGGACATGAATACAACAGAGAATGGAATTCTTCATCAACGACCACTCTTATCTTTCAAAGTTTGTGTTGGTGATTTGCTCTCTGCACTTTCCACTGCAGTTTGTGATTTGCAGATCTGGTCTGCACTTTCCACTGCAGCCAGTGCAATACTGCAAGGCTTGATGGTTGACTTGAGAGAATGTGCGCAACTGAAAATTTTCCAGATCCTCAGTGAATGATCCGAGAAGTGTCATTGGGTGTGTGACTGACTGTGTGTCTGAATCATGATACAAGTGCAATATCACGTGACACTACTAGAGGAAACGCAAAACAACATAACAAGATTACCTAACAAAAGGTGAGAAGGCACTGAACGGAGTGTAAACCGACCTACGAATACAACCTGCATTCTAGAAAAAGTGCCACAACCTGCTTTTTCTGCTTACACAAAAAGAGGCTTATGAATACGTATGCAAACCGTCTCAAGGACTTTCAACTGCTGGACATAACGCGCTCGACACAGTACAGAAAATGAGAGTCACCATACATACTAAGGCAGTCAGGACGAGATAACAAGTGTAGATACACAGCCTCCTTCTTACGAACAACACATTCAACCGCCTCATCTCGCTCTTTCCCATTCGATCCCTCCTCGTCCATCTCATCGTCCTCGTTCAGCTCGTCATCCGCACGATCGTCATCACCACCATCATCCACCTCGTCCTCTGCCTCTTCACCAACCGTTTCTTTATCCAATTCCTCTTCAATCTTCTCTTCATCCGTCTCATTCTCCGTTTCTATACAGACCACTTGTCTCCCAATTGCTAGCCGCTCGTAACGTGACCGTCATTGTTCCTCCAGATCCGCTTCACTCACTGACACGACATGATACTGCTCGAAACTCCTCCTGTTGGTACTGTCCGCAACGCGCGGTCTTTGGCCGTTTCTGGCATAAATCTCTGTGGAGTAGTTTGCTGTTGTCCTCCGAGGTCTCTGGATTAAGGGTGTATGTTCCGTGAGATGTCTGCATTGCCTGTCTTGCTGAGTAGGTGCTGCGTGCGCCGGGGTAATTTTGTGAGAGTTGGTGATGCCAGTGCGGGTGTAGGTGGGTCCACCCCAGCCCCCGCCACAAGAAGAGCCGGTGGCGGTTCCGGTGGTGGCAAAGGCAAAGGTTTTGCTGATGGGGTTGGCGACTTGGGCGGCCTAGCTCTCCCACACGGCACTGCATTTTGTGTTGGCTCAGTCTGTACCACTGGCAAAGGGGGTGGGTTCTTGCACGGTCGACCACGTTTCGGCCGCTTGGATTTAGCTGCATACGGTAGAATATGCAGCGACACATGCTGTTTGCTTCAACAGCTGACCGCAAGTATCAAACAGCATATGCCCGCTGCATTACCATTAGTAGTAGTGAGACGTGTATCTCATGATCTGGCATACACTTGTCTGTTCTCACATCAACACTACTTCAGTACACTATAAACACAGTGACTTTGTATGCAGTAGTTCATACTGTGAGTGGCTACTAATACAGATATACAGTATACACTACTGTCTGTAGCTATTCTATTCCTCACTCATAAGGCAAGAGATTCTCGCAGTCAGTGTCACGTAATCGCAACTCTCTTCCCTTGCACTGTTGTAGCATGCAGACCACGTGACAGATATAGACCAAGAGACAACAGATGTTTGACTGAGTGAACTACTTCACTCTGTGATAATAATTATGTTTTCATATTATTTGTTCACACAGAGTTGGCAGCTTCGAGACTATACACGTGACGTCACCACATCGGCCGTTATCATTTTCTCTCTCATTAGTAGGTTTAGTTGTTCTTTTCCATAATTTGTGTTATACATGATAGTACATTGTATGTGCTGTTCTCTCGTTCTGCTGGAGTTCATCTTGTTGCTCACTTCCACCTTCACAGACGACTCACCGAAATCTAGCTATTAAATCTGCAACCAACTGTACATTCAAGCGTTATTCCCTATTTTGACACTTCGTGCTTGGACTGATCCCGTTAGGCCTTGACGGATTATGCTAGCATAATTTTTCGCATAATTCCTACCAAAATCGAATAATCGCATAATTCGAGGCAAATTGCATACGAATCGCATAAATTGGAATAATCCGCCTGTTCGCATCAAACTCCATACAGTTGTACATGTTCTCAGACCTCAGACCTGCCCATCGCGGAAGCGATGATAGCGAACAGCTATGTTAGACATAGCAACTTGTGCTGGGATTACACCATTCAACAGCTTGCAATGCTGATGAATTGACCGCCACTATTTTTAGCCTGGTATCCACCACACAGCTGATTGAAGTGACTTTTTTCTGGCCAGTGAATCCCTATTAATTTTTTCATTTTTTTCTTCTTTACATACATGCCTTCCGCCCACACTAAAGCTGGTTTTTCTCGTCTTGTAGTCCGCAGTCCAGGGTGCAGAATTGTGACTTTTCGTTCGCCACGAAAGGGCACCAAGGTTTGACATGACCAAATGAAAGAGCAAGAGCAGGGCTTTCCAGGCATGTGTCTCTTGATTAGCTGTGTTGGGGCTTTGTTGACCAAATCGCGACAATTGTTTTTCTACGCGTTGCCATGGGAACTGGATCATGAATTTGAATTTTGAGGCTATTGCAAGCACCATAGCGATGTTTGTGAACTATATTCGAGCCACAGAGGCTGAGGAGAGCCAGCATACGAAATTTTACTGAATTTGGATGAAGTATAGGCATGTAGAGAGGAGAAATAGTACTGCACAGTATGACACAACATGCGACAGAGTTGTCATGTCATGTACTACCTTGCAGTGTGCACCTATAACCACACTATGGCATAATGGATGAGTTCAAAGCAATAATACTAATAATTATGTTCTAGAATTACATGTGACAACAAAATACACAAAGGAAACCTGATGACACGAGTTAATTAATTACATGTATAGAGACTGATATGAGAAAAACCCGTGCCAAGCACACTGGAGTCGGCCTTAGAAGGAGTGCATTTACTTCAAGTGCAAGTCAATGTAATGGTTTACAGCAATGCAGTGGCTGAGTGGCTGAAAATGCAGTGTGTGTGTCAGCACCTTAACATAAAGAAATGCGGCATCAACTTTGTTTCGAACTAGGGAAATAGTTCCGCAAAATATTAGACAATGCTGATAGTTAAAGGGGAAGTTAAGGCAAAAATTAAAATTTCACCAGTTGTAGTCTTCGGGGTGCTGAGTCGAATGGTCTTGGTCCGAGAAAGCTGAGACGCTCCCTTCCTACTTGAATCCCAATCGAACTCGCGCACTTCGACCGAAACTGGGTGACTGCGCCCTACTAGATGGGGATTTGTATGCAAAATGTCACTAAAAGCGCCATTTCGTTCTTATAAAAGCACGGATGACCGCGATTGGCCCATATGTTGTAGTCTTTTGGACGCTGAGTCGACTGGTTTTGGTCCGAAAAGGCTGCGATGCAGCGTTCCTCCTTTATTCCCAATCGAACATGGTTGAAGAAGCGGTCACGTGCTCCTGGTTGCCAAAATCACCTGGTCACCACGCCAGCAGGCGACAACTTTCACACCAAGGTTCAACTCGAGTGACAGGACTGCACCCAAAAAAGGTCAAAACAGGCTGTAAGTTGTACCCTGCAGGCACGGTGACCAGCTGACTGGTGTACGCAGGAGCACGTGACCGCTTGTTCAACCATGTTCGATTGGGAATTAGGGGCGAACGCTGCATGGCAGCCTTTTCGGACCGAAACCAGTCGACTCAGCGTCCAAAAGACTACAACATATGGGCCAATCGCGGTCATCCGTGCTTTTATAAGAACGAAATGGCGCTTTTAGTGACATTTTGCATACAAATCCCCATCTCGTAGGGCGCAGTCACCCAGTTTCGGTGGAAGTGCGCGAGTTCGATTGGGATTCAAGTAGGAAGGGAGCGTCTCAGCTTTCTCGGACCAAGACCATTCGACTCAGCACCCCGAAGACTACAACTGGTGAAATTTTAATTTTTGCCTTAACTTCCCCTTTAACCTCTGTGTATATTGCGACCCAAAGACCAGGTATATTCAAACACAGGGAATGAACTATTTTTAACTGTACTTCTGCAGCGGACACGACAACACCAGGGGCATACGAAGGGGTGTTTGGGGTGCCAAAGCACACCCCCCCCCCCCCCAAAAAACCCGAATTCGATCTTGGTTTGCAGCTCGTTCAAGAAAGACCATAACGCGCGGACCATAACTCTACACATCGCACACTGTAGCCATCCCTGTTCGGACTTACGTGGGTTTTTTTTTAAATCTGAAACCAATCTACGCATTCTTACTTGCACTTGACTATTTTGTCTGATGATTGGCCATTTTGGAATGGTTAGTACGGTACACAGTGCGGCACGTCATCCTTATAATGTACATCATCCGCTTTGAATGTCTTGTTTAATGCCGTTATGTTCTCCACATGTTTCTCCGTAGAGCCGTTGTGTTTATGATAACAAAATATACCATGTGACGTTCATCCACTGTCCGTAGACGGCTCAATTTGCGGAAGGCAAAGAGCGGAATACACAGACTGAAGAACGAGCAGTTGTGGTTTCGTAACTCTCAGTTTCACGAACTAAATCGATCATCAGACGAAGATTGATACTGACCCTGCCCTGAGAGTACTGATATATACTATGAATGTGGCAAGCGCAGCGGACTAATTATTACCATGTGATATGTAGCGCGATATGGAGTATGTTTTGTCACCTGATTCCACGACTCGGAATATCGCGTAATAATGCACAGATACCTAACACTTTCTCACACACTCCATATCCCGCTACATATCACATGGTAATTGTTACACTGGGCTTGCCACATTCACGGTATAATTTTAGTAGCACTCTCAGGCCAAGGTCAGTATTAATGTTCGTCTGATCGGATTGATTCAGTTCATGAAACTCAGAGTTACGAAACAGCAACTGCACGTTCTTCTGTCTGTGTAATAACAAAATATATAAATATCGGCCGACATGAAAGGACCACAATGAAGGCATGCTCTTTTGTGTGGGAACGTCGAGGAAACCACCTTGATCACTATCCTGGCTACGTCCCTGAACACAGGCATCAAGTAGTTCACTGCCTACAGCAGAGAAGAAATCATCCTCAGAGGAATTCGATGAGGCAGTGAGGTCTGCAATGTGCGTCTTTTGTCTGCTTGCTACGATCCTAGCGAGAGTATCTGCATAAGTGCATGAATGATAGCAAGACTTATGGCAGTGTACCTCTCTAGCGATCAGATTCGCTGAACTGATTGCTGCCATAATCCTTTGATCTTGTCGTGTGGCAGCAGCTTTCCGCAATTATTTCTTTTCTGCTTCCACTGTCACGAGTTGAGATGTCGCCTGCTTGGTTGTACAGCTCGCTTATTTGTTTCAGCGTGCCACAAAACAGGCATATTTTTCTTCTGGTTCAGCAACAGGGGCTCGTAGCGATTGATGAGTCCTGTCCATCGAACTGCGGACTCCTCGGATGCCGTGCAAGCTGTCAGAATATTTGGCACTTGGCATTGTGTGAATACACTTCAGAGTTCTATTCGTTTCGGGTTCCGGTACAGAGTAGATAGCACCATGTACCAGGCCGGCCAGCACCCGGCAGGAGCTCATCACTGCAGTTGGTATTGCCAAAATACGTGAAACCATGGCATAGGCGTGGCACACCCGATCGACCTAGAACCTAATTACTACAGAGTTCCGTCCAGGAATACGTTTTTACATCTGAAGCGCACCACGTGGCACTCCAAGTGTGCGAGATTTCAAATTTGAACTTTTGAGTGGGTTTGATGCATGCTCAAACTTACGCTCCGCGAAACTTGTGCATGGATTTGCCCCGAAGAAATTCGCCTCTATCGAGAGAGCGCCCCAGATCTAGAAGCAGTTCTCGACTGTTTTGGGTACCTCAATGGGTCCTCTTTCAGGCCCCCACATCAAACCTTGGTGCCCCGTTGTGGCGAACGGAATTTTTTTAGGGCTACATTTTGAGCACTTGGACTGCGGACTATTGGCTACATAGGTTCTGATCGGTGGAATATGCTGCCTTCCACTGTTCGCTCTTGTACAGATTATCGCCCATTTGTTCGTTCATGCTTAACCTTTCTAGGGGCTCCCGTAAGAAGACCATAGGTCTGTGGGAAACACCCTAGTAAAATAAATAAAATAATAATAATAAAATAATAACATGTTCTACAAGTACAAGTAGATGCATCAGGAAGTCATAGATTTACGACTCCCTTGATAACATGTCCAGTCCACTACAATCAGTGACGGTCGTAGCTAGGTCGGACGGTGCGTTGAGTCGTTGAGTCGTTGACCCCGTTAAACGCCCTTTACAAAACATTCCCCTGTTATTTTGCACAGAACCATCATATACATTAGCAGCATACATGTATGTGTCGTGTCCGTGTGTTTCTATCTGTATTGTATTCCGTCTGCTCCTACATGTATCTTTGTCAAGTGTTTGCCGTGGCGTCGATGTGTCTCGCCTATGAATAGCGTTGGGAAACATATCACTATTCATGCTTTGCTGGCTGGCTGCTCGCTCCCTTCGCTCCTTCAGCTTGCACGCTACTATAATTATAGCAGTATATAGCTCGAAGCTTTGCGTCGATCCGTTGTTGTTCTTGTTGCTTCTCTGTTGCTTGGAACTTGGTCCTGGAGTGAAGCTTTGGTCTTCTTGTGTGGTGAGGGTGAGGAATGGGTATCTGGACTCCTGGTATATTTCTGTAAAGAACCTGGAATTGTAGAATCCTGATAGTATGTCTGGCCCACTCCCCGGTCATGACATATGTGAGCATAAGGCCACCCTTTCTTTTTTCGTTGTTTAACGTCCGCGCCCGCGTACCTTTTTGCCTCCGACCGAAAAAAAACAAGAAAGCAGTAGTACCAATAATATGCGAAGTTGTAAATACATGATTGTGTAGTTTCACAGTGTGCCGATCATGACCTTAAACTTATAATCTTGCCTCCCGGGCATGCCTTTGTCTTGTGTTCTTTTTCTTTTTTTGTTGGCTTTTAAATATCGTACGGTGTGTGTCCTAGTAAAAATCCAGATGTAATGAATTCATGACATGCTAACTCTATGCTATGTACCTGTTTTGTTGGATTCATCAGGCATGTGCTCCAATGTACCATCAAAGAGTGTTTTTCTATGCCTGCAAGTGCCGTTAGACCCAGATATATTGTATACATCACATGCTTTACTGGTCAAAATGTTTGATTGGGGTTTCCAGTTTTTGGAATGGGCTTTTGGTTTTTTTCCGCCCTCCCGCGTACCTTTTCGCGAAAAAAAGGACGTTAAACAATGAATTAACAAAGGGTGGCCTAATGCGGCATAATATGATAACTTTTAGCATAAAAAGCTTCGTCGGATGGTGGCAGCCCTGTCATACTTGTTCAAGCTGCACTACATTCCAGGGCCTCCCCAGGTAAAGGCCATGCTGCCACCAACCAAGCCCCCTGCCGTAGCTAGCATGTGCACACGGCAAACACGTCAGACGCACCATGCCTTTCAGCTGAAGTGGACACCCCCTCGCACAGCCCCTGACTACCTCCTGCGATCCTTCCCCTTCTTCGCCATCACACCCTGGAACAACCTGCCTGCGGACCTCCTGCTTCACGAGCCACATTCAAGACGCCTCCAAACCTTCAAGGTCAACGTATGTAAGGATCTAATCCGAAAGAGATGGCTGTGGTCCACACAGTACCTGTGACGATGATATTGAGATTTGAGACCCATTTAGTATTTACCTCTCTACTACTACTTGCTTGTTATGATTACTGTCCTCTTTCTTCATTTTCCCTTCTGGTTTAGTCATTACACGTATTAATTTATATTATTTGGTGCAATACTAGCGCCCCTTTCTCGCACCAAATTATTATTTTTGCTACCTGACCATGCACCCCCCCCTTTTTTTCGATGCCAGGTTGCAACGCTAACGCCGAGACCCCTGGTCGGTCGAGTTGCTCCCTGTACATCGGCACGTCGTCCCTACATCCCCTGTGTCTTGTCTTGTGTCTGTCTCCACATGTCTCTTTGTAGGGCTGTGTTCCCAATTTAAAAAAAAAAAAAAAAAAAAAAAATAGCATAATTCTGCAATTTATTCAGCAATGCGAAAAGCATAATTTCACGAAAATACTAGCATAATCCGTCAAGGCCTAGATCCCGTTCTGGCCTGCCCGTCCGCTTAAGTGTGTCACGTCACAACGGTCAATAGAATAAAAAGACTAAACTATGGTGTCCGCTCACGAAGCTAACTCACCACGGTTACTATAACATCCAGTAAACCTAGCGACAGAAGCGGAGAATTAACGGTGGGGTGGGGGATGAGTCTCACAACCACTGGCACATTACCCGCATCCATGTGCCCCTTGTGCACAGAACTACGTACTTTTCGATTTTGACAGCATGTTACAAGGCGAGGACGCGTAGTGCTCCTGACTACAAGTACAACCATAATCCGGTTGGCAGAGTCCCGGTCTTGCCACCATTTGAACCGTATTGGGAAAACCCAGGTTCGGACCCTCGTTACTCTACGGGTTGGTAGGATTTCTATAATTTTCGTTTTTTTGTGTTGTAGAAGTCGTCGTGTTGCCGCCGTAGTATTGTTCACGTTGCTGCCGCTGCAGGGATCACGTCTGGAAGGATTTGTGATGTTATTTTCTTGTCTTCCTCTGTAATTAAATTATTTGTAATTTATATTTCTTTTGTTCTTTTGTTCTTTTGTTCTTTTTCTTTTTTCTTGTCTTTTCCAACTTCTGCCCATGGCGTCCTTCTCTCAGCTCGTCAGCTGTAACAGTCATAGTCATCACCATGACGACTGTTGTGAGAAGGTGCTCGCTGCCGACGAGGTTGGTGATGTCCCGACGAGGCCATGGGTAGGCCTTCACCACGTCGGAACACCCCGTCTGCACGTTGGTGTTGTGGTCTGGGTGTTGATGGACGTTGATGTTGTTGTAATAGTTGTTGTCGTTGTAATTGTCGTTGATTGTTGTTGTTGTTGTTGTTGTTGTTGTTGTTGTTGTTGTTGTTGTTGTTGTTGTTGTTGTTGTTGTTGTTGTTGTTGTTGTTGTTCTCCTTAGTGTTGTTCTCGTTGTTGCTGTTGGTCTTGGTAATACTAATAGTCTTGTTCACGGACCTCATGAATTCCACAAATAAAACAGTCATATTTCTTAAATCAGCTTCAGGGGTACTTTTCTTTCAATTATGAATGATTTGTGGAATGTTGCAATTGGTAACATGGAAACATAAGTTCAGTGCAGCCTCCAGGATGTTGTTCAGGTGAGGTACGCCGGTTTTTGTGGTCAAATGTCGGAAGTCAGCATTGCTTACCTCGGCTGTTGCGCTGGACCGTCTTGGATTCACTCGTAGTTAATTAATTGTGCGTCCCCAATCGAAAAACATGTTAAACTACCAAGCAAGGCTTCTGTATATACAACTACGTACTTGTAAAATTATGACTCTCCTGACCCGAATCCGCAGTTTGTGTTTCGACTGGAAAGTGTACGCAAACTTGAACTCGATATTCGTGATGCTAGTAATAGGGCTTGAAAGTGCTGCGTCACAGCATAGCAACAATTTCAAAAATTCAAAAACTGGATCCACTTGGATCCAGTTTTTGTATGGATCCAAGCACATTTCAAGCCGTCTTACTCACAGCAACGTGCTGTAGCCAGTGAAACTGACTGATTTGGCTACTGGGGGCGGGGTTACAACTGGTGGCGAAGTAAAAGTCACCCCTGCATACGACATGAGTGGGTTGCTATGCACCCACATACTGAGGCAATAGCAATGTCACACCTTAGTGGATCCAAAATAGAAATCTGATGTCAACTTACTACTCCCTAGCCGTTTTTACGTCATCACTTTCAAGCCCTATAGAGACTTGTCGGTAGAGTGTTGTGTTGTCCAGAGCAACACTTTACATGGGTATGGTTATTTCCTATACCTACATGATTGTGTTATGTACATACATGTATACGGGAATGGGGGGGGGGGCAAAGTGATGGTTTAGAGAGGCTGGCGATAGCTGTGGAATAGCCGATCAGTGTCTCCCGGCCCACCATGTACCAGCATATCGATGGAGAAACTAGTTGCAGTGTGTACCCGGTGCATATCAAAACACAGAGGAGTGTACAGGAGCGAAGAAATCCTGAGTTTCCACTTCAAACTGGTTTCTCCAGCACTGTGAGTGTGAAGCCTAATATGTGAAGAAGAAAGAGACAAATACACAAGAGCCGACAGGACGCATAAGACAGAATAGCGCAAGACAGAATGAACTGGACATTACTTGGCAGGAACTACACAAAGTAACTCTTAATAATAATAATAATAATAATTCGCGGGATTCGCGTTGGCATAAAGTAACTCTTAGTCTTACAATAATGGGGCTGTTAAGTGATGACGTCACAGTTCCTTCGATACGCATAACAACGATCCCACTGGGGACAAACAAAAGTAGCGTCGTCTCCACCGACCCAGTTGTCAGTGGCAACATATAGGAATCGTGTACATTTCTTCGTTTCTTCTTTGCTGTTTTCAGTGAGTGTTTTGTTTTCTCTTTGTCCTTGATCTCGACGATGTTGTCGTGCTCATTACCTTACTGAGACGTCTCTTGTGACTGTAGCCAGTGTCATGGAGGATTTTATTGGCGTGACAAAGTAGATCGCCGAGATCGAGCGTGAAAAACGCTCTGCATTAGTAGCTCCTGTAGAATGTTTTCTGGGTTGGCGTATCCATGGTCAACAAAACCAAGGTGCAAGACAGCATGAGAGATCGTGTAAACGATGTGAACTCCAAAAGGTAAGCTCCTGAACAAGTGGAAAGATATGGGTATTTACAAACTCTCTCTTCATCCATCGATTGGCGCTATGCATCGCATTTTGTCTTCACAGATAATCTGGCCAAATTTATTGTAACTAGAGAGTGCAATCGTGCACTGCTTGGGGCCCATCCCAATGTCATCACATGGCTGTGGTGACTAGTGTATATCTGGGAGAATTTTTCCTCGACTGATACGGAGTGCAGGTGGATCGATTATGAGAAATGCGAACATGTGAAGTAAGTAATTAGTTGTGTCGAAGAAATGTGCAATAAAATAAAATTTGCAAATAATCGACGTGGAGACAACAATTTTAACCCGCCACCTACATCTATCATCGGCGGTGCTGGGGCTGAGTCTGTGGTGTCGGTGGCACGTGCATATATGGATGAGGCAAGCACTGATTGTGAACAACGAGAAAGAAGGCTGAAGGGAACGGAATTCAACAAAGAAAGAAACACAATCAACATTCAAAGACCTAGACGATCAACGGCTAATTATTCAATGAATTATTACAGTACTGAAGATCAAGCACCGGCGAGGACACTGGGAACACAATATTTAACAACAACAACAACAACAACAACAATGGTAACAAGTTGCCATCAAGATCAAAGGAGGAGTCAACGAACAGAGGTTAAACAACGTCAAACGAGCCTGGGACCGATCAGTGTTGATGAGGAGGATGACACGGAGGACGACACTGAGGACGAGTTGGGAGATGAAACGGAGGACGAGGTTGCGGTTGTTGGAGACGAGGAATCAGATGGTGATTGTGATCGTAAGAAGTCTGCCGTTTTTCTTCACTTGTTGTCTCACCCTAAGTGTCTGCAGGTGTATGATGATTTTAGTTTTTCTGTTCTTTGTCGTGCACGGTATGCTAGTCAGTTGAAAGTACTTGAGGCTGTTTGTATTCGTTTGCATAAGCCTGATCTTTGTAAGCAGAAGAAACATGTAGTTGCGTTAAAATTGTTTTCGTAGGTGCACAACATGATTGTTTGTCTCACTACATAGTTTTAGCGTTATAATTATTAGTTTTTCACCCACCGTTGCACTTAGCTCTCACTTCACTGCTATTGTCTCACCTTCCCTCTTTCTATTTTGGCACTGTATTTTGTTCTCGTAACACATCATTGAATGTATATTTAATCATTGTTCAGCATGGTTACTCTTCAGTCACGACTTTCCACTGATGAATGTGACAAGAAAATTAATTCTGGTAAACTTTCATGACTTCGTTGTAGTGTGGCGATGACTGCAGAATTTGTTCTTTTTATTGCTATTATAAAATAAAATTTACTTTACACTCAAACATACACTGTAGATGTACATGTAACATCATGATAATGATTCCATCTTCATTGTCCCGCAACTGGTACACCATACGCACCGAATACATGGTGTGTGTGTGCGCGCGCAAGCGCGCGCATGTACATGCACACACTCTCATGCGTGGCCGAGTCGGCCAGATAAACAGACCATGCATTTACACGAGGTGTCCGTAAGGCCACACGTTTTAATTTCTATGTTTCTCGTCACCTGAAAATCTAAAAACTTATGCGAGAGGTGGAAAAAATAAAAAATGACCGAAAAATAAAAAAAGGTTATTAGACCTGTGTTCACACTAAAATCCACCAATACACCATGCAAAATAGCATCCATAGTTAGCAAATAAATAGTATGTGGTAGGAGCTTCTGTCACAATCTGAGCATGTGCAGCTAGATTGCGCACAAAAAATGCCATCCTTGCATCATGTGTCGCGCAGGCCAGGCCACATTATGTACATGTGCATGAGTGCGCTGGTCCCCACATGCACAGTCAGTGCAGCACAGTTTTTTTCTTTTTTTCTTCCAGACTCCTGAATCGTATGCGGGCGGGTGACGAGAAACATAGAAATAAAAACGTGTGGCCTAATGTCATTGGAACGCTGTACTTTATGACTTTATTCCAAAAGAGTATGTCTTGCCCCTGACGAATGGAGTTGTGTCTGTGCTCAGCGGGTATCGGGCTATGACGCAACACTGCAATCAGCGCTGCAATTAAAAGAGCACTGCATGGATTATTTTGACTAACTTCCTTTGCGTTTACTTGGTTGAGCCAGTGGTTTCATTTCTGTGTTCTGTCATGATTGGCCTCTGGAAATAATCAGAGTGGATGTCATTTTGCCATAATTATATGTGTGCCTTGTGCGACAGGTTCAAGGCTAGATGCACTTCACATTCGGCGTGCGATCTCAGCGTCTGGGACCTGATGAAGTCTTGGTTGGATGATTATTCAAGCCTGATACTACTCGACACACCAATGTTCATGTCAATGTAATTTTTTCAGAGCTGCACTATTTACGTGTTGATGCTTACTTCGGTGTTAGCGTGTTTCCCCCGGATTGTTTCTATCATCATGATCGTGTGTTCTTGGGCTGAGCGAGCACATGCACAAGTGTGCAGCTATAACCCTGTGTATCTTTGGTTACACTTTGTTCTGCAATGCATGTACCTTGTAACATTATGTGCTTGCACTGCTTTGTCTGGCCTGCGTATTTCAGGACTATTCAGTGCATTAGACCCAGGTTTGTTTGGTTGCCGGATGACCTCTTGTTGCGTCGCTCTGTATTTGTATTCATCAATTTTTGGGCTTGAGAATTGAGCTGTTGTGTGGTTCCCAATATGAAAACATCATGCTGGTGCTCTGTGTTTCGATTATCGACTGTCGGAGCAGTCATGCATATATTAGCAGAACGGTCAATACTGTAGTCTTTTCACGTGTTTGTCTTTTTTGTGTTTTCGCCGGGGGTATTAGCAGTAACGTTGCACACAGAACGGCAGTGTTGCATCACTGGACGACCCTGCCTCTGCATCTGACTTAATTTCCCCAGGATCTGGTGCAGTTACACCAGACAGCCACTTCCTGTAAACACGCAAACAGCAAAAGAAGAGATCCCGCAAATCAGGAAAAACCATTATGGAAAATATAGAGTAGATCATACAACATTCAATAATCTGGAGTAATTACAGTGAGACAAACACTTCAAACAGTGCTCTCTCTCTCTCTGTCTTCATCCATCCAAAAATACCCTATGACAATTCCCTAGAATGATTTTATTTTATATTCTTAGGACATCATTCTGAACATAATAAATTCTTCCATGGGTCTTCAATCACCACGGAGGGCGAAAATATATCTAAGTCATGCAGTTTACGGGAGGTACGAGCTGTCATGGATATAGAGGCTGATATTGTGCCAGCGTGAGGGCAGAGACAGAAAGAAGACACTGATTTCTTGAACAACTCACCTATATATAATCGAATCCACAAGGAGCGCTCATACTTTGATCCATCAGGACGCGAAACATCTTCAAAGCACTCTCAAACACGGAGTTTTACTGTGGGCAGCCAATTTCACAGCCATCATGAAGGCACTCGACGACTACAGGAGTTTTGTAGAGGAAAGAACAAGGAGTAAAGAGCGACAACAATCGCTCAGTGAAGAAAAAGCAAAGAAAAACAACTGTCTCTCCAGTCATTTAGATGCTGTTGCCCTTGACATCTGGTTCCATCCAGAGGACGCGACTTTTGTTTGTCCCCAGTGCTCTCCGTTGCTATGCGTATCGAAGGAGCCGTGACGTCACACTTAACAGCCCCATAGGCTGCAGGCTCTGCCGACCTACATTGTACATGTACACACGTGACATGATGACTGTGGACCGTGAATATTCTTTTTTGATGACTGTGGACCGTGAATATTCTGTAAAATGTAGGTCAACAGATCCTATATCACATGAGACCATACATAATAATTATTATGTACAATGACTGTTGGGCAGGGAGTCGTCAAATACCGGTATTTGACGACTCCCTGCTGTTGGGACATTCTTCCAAAACATGACGTCACAGAATTCGTAAAAAAGACAACTTTCGTCGCAAGCGGCTAGCCTGTCGCGCGCGCGAGACTCATCATGGGTGCCCTGCATGCAGCTAGCTGGAGCTCCGGAGCTGCAGCAAATGCGAAGCGCGACACACGAGCGCGAACAAACTGTGTCACGTGTGTGTCGAATCGGACCGTCGATTATTTATTTTCGTTCTACTCGACAATTCCAAAAATCAGTGCCATTCATTGGCTTTAGCTTTGCCCTTGAACTTGAAATCTCGTGCCTTATTCTTTCCTGGGGACTGGTGTTGGATATTGAACGGGCGGAGTTACCGCCGGGATGATGGATGAAGGAGATGATGGCCTAAACTTGGCTGCGCGCATTCTCATTTTCGCGTGGCCTGCCACTAGTGTTTCGCACATTCACAAAGGGTGTCACAGGCATAGCTGGAGGAAGAAAGGTGAGAGAATCGGTTGCACAGTGCAGATCAACCCAACCATTTGGTTGTTTTAATTTTACTTCGCACAGTCAAACGGGATGACCACCCAATAAAATTTCCGAACTTGACATTTTTTTAATTTATTGATTTTCCCGCATTATACCACAGTTTGTTGTTCAGGTTATTTCGCTTCAACTTTTGAGGTATGAATTCCTTAACTGCAGACTCGACATGCAAGCTCCATACTGACCAGGCTGTGTCAACATCAGGTCACGGCTTGTTTGACTTTGTCCGTTAGGCCGTGTTTGCATCTGATATTGTGATGGCGTCAAAGACAGTTAAAGATTGTGTTGGTCGTGTGTCGGGGGTATTGTCCCCGTCGAAACTGAATGCAAGTTTAAGAAAGACTAGGTCTAGTGAGTTATGATCAGAAGTGTCCTGTGGGTCTAGCCCTCAGCCCCTCTGCAGATCTGCGGCAAGCAGTAAACTATATTTACACCAAAAAGCGCAAAACAAGACTTGATTTTTTACGCGGCTCTTTTCACCGTGATAATTATTGTACGCGTGTTATGAAAAGTTGAAATACTCATGGCAACTGGTGGATGAATCATTCAAAAATGCAAACGTGCCCGCTGTTGAGTGCAGCCATGTGAATCCACACAGTCACTTTTTCTCGTAAATCACTCGCCGTAAAACGTGCAAGTGGCTGTCGTGTGAATCGCCTATAACCGACTGTCCACAGTTGTCGAAGTATTTTCCTGCACTCACTGTACTTTATTAGAGAGGTTCCGCATAACGTAGTTACGTTAGTTCAAAAAACGTAGTCGATCTACGGAAAGTCTTACGTAAACTGCATGCGCATCTGGGTTCCACCATACGGAGTTTTCAAATCATAGCAGACTCAGCGGAGGACGTTTAGGTTGGTTGTAACTCTTGAGTTTCATGCCGTTAGGCAATCATCCGACAACTGATACTCGGGTCTACCTAACAGTGAGTCAGTATGCTTCTAAATACATAGGGCCACAAGCATAAACAAATTTAGCGCTAAATCTGGTGTAAGGTATGGGGAGAACAGCTGGCGCGGGCCACGGCGCGACAGTATAAGTGCCAGGAGGGTGGCGGGCAACAGGCAGGTGTGAGCATGAAAGCGCGGAAAGAGGCGATGGGGAGGCAGTGTACAGCAGATGGGTGGAGGTGCCAGGAGGATGGCGGGCAATGGGCCAGTGAGATCGCTAGCGGGTCTTTGGGTGATGGGCAGGCGTGGGTGTACTATTGACATCATGGATGTGTCCTCACAACAAGGCTCCACCATGAGCATGGCAAACTTTACAAAGTAAGCCTTTCAGTGCAAGTCTTGGTGTCATGGTGTCTTTTGAGTGTTTTCTTATGTTCGAAGAGACTTGGAGCTACATTGTGTGTTTGTGTGTGTGTGTGTGTGTGTGTGTGTGTGTGTGTGTGTGTGTGTGTGTGTGTTTGGCACACGCCATGTACTCTCTTGTGCAGGTACTACACGAATGCGAAACGCGACAAACTCTACAACGTCATTAGCCTGGAGTTCACCAAGACTAAGTTGGAGCCTCTAGTGCAGTCACCCAGTCTGGTACGTCAGCAATCCTACATACACTTGAGAGGATCAAAAGCGTTTCTGCTGTAACTCTGAATTTCACGGTTTTAACCGATCATCAAACAGCAACTTGGACTACAATTTTCAGAAGATATGATTGATATAGGCTGCAATCAATCAATCCTATGCATGTAACGTTACATGTAGTACACTCTTATCTGTTGTATCCGGGCGGTCCGGGACCGGGGGCTCTGCCCTTTGTTGTATTATGATGTAATGCATTACGTAGCCATGCAAGAGCATGCGCGAGATACGCATCTCGCAGCTGCCTACTTTCATGCAGGATCCTTTAGATGTCGGGGTTCGTATGATTTGCCTACAATGGCCAAGTGAGAATATAATCCTGTCGTAAACAACTAACTTGTTTACCCCGAAACATGGTGTCAGAAGTGGGATTCGAACCCACGCCCACATACGTGGTAAAGACGCCGAGATGTCAGCACTGAAGGAGATGATCTTCAGTGGCTGGCCATCAGAGAGGAGCGCGGTGCCGGCAATTCTGCTCCCGTACTGGAATTTCCGCGACGAGATGAGCACCGAGGACGGTCTCATCCTGAAGAGCAGTCGCGTCCTGATTCCCCCGCCAATGAGGGGGGAAATCCTCAGCAAGCTGCACGCCAGCCACCAAGGCATAGAGAAGACCAAGCTGCGAGCCAGAACGTCCGTCTTCTGGAAGGACATCAACAAGGATATCGAAGCAACTGTCTCATCTTGCACGACGTGCCAGCGCCACCAGAGCAGTCAAGCCAAGGAACCACTGGTGCAGCCCGATATTCCGCCAAGGGCATGGCACACCTTAGGCACGGACCTGTTCTACCTCGGCGGGTCAGAATACCTCATTGCCGCCGACTGCTACTCCAAGTACTTCATCACCCGGAAGCTGCCTGCCGGACAAGCGACCAGCAGGGCCATCATCCAGCACCTCAAGGAGATTTTCGGTGAGCACGGCATCCCAGCCGTGCTGAAGTCGGACAATGGGCCGCAATACAGCAGCCATCTGTTCGCGGAGTTTGCTGCCGAATATGGATTCCGCCACAGTACGTCGTCGCCACATCACCCGCAGTGTAACGGGTTTATCGAATCGCAAGTCAAGATCGCTAAGAGAGCTCTCGAGAAGGCAAGGGAGAGCGGGACCGACCCGCACTTAGCACTGCTGTGCATTCGCGCCACCCCAGTGTGCCAGGGCTTACCGTCGCCGGCCGAGATGCTGTTCGGTCGTCAGGTACAGGACAACCTGCCTCGCAAACACCAGCGCGACACTCGGGACGAGGCCATCCGACAGAAGCTCGAGGAACGGCAGGACCAGCAGAAAGTACACCATGACCAGCGAGCGCAGTCTCTCCGCCCCCTAGTTCCTGGTCAGCACGTCGGCATCCGCAGCCTGACCACGCACCTGTGGGAACCTGGTATCGTAACCCAGTCTGTCAACGGGCCACGGTCATACATGGTGCAGCCTGACCATGGGACAGAAGTGCGGCGCAACCGTACCCACCTCAGAGAAAGGCGGGTCCACTTCCCGCCGGATGCCAGTCTCGCAGGCCCTCAGTCGTCGACGCGCAGCGACATTGGCGAGCCTCAGCCGCCGAGGGACGTGCCGTCGCCGTGGAGCGACGTTAGCCAGTCTCAGCCGCCGTCACCGTGTGACGTCAGCCAGCCTGCTGAACCTGCCACCCAGCTGTATCGAACACGGTCTGGCCGCGCAGTCGCACCCAGGTCAATCCTGGATGTGTAGGGCCAGAGAGGCCTCATGGACCTGTTCGCTTATGTCACAGTAGCTGAGGTGCCATTGTTATATTGTACATAGAGCTATTGGTGGATACTATGTCTCTGTATTGTTAGCACGCCGTCGTGTGCCATTCAGGATTGTTATCTTGTACATAGAGCTATTGTTGGATGTTATGTTCTATATTGTGAACACGCCGTCATACACGTACGGTATGTTATGTAGGGTGTTAAACTCCTTTATGACGAAGGGGATGTTGTATTATGATGTAATGCATTACGTAGCCATGCAAGAGCATGCGCGAAATACGCATCTCGCAGCTGCCTACTTTCATGCAGGATCCTTTAGATGTCGGGGTTCGTATGATTTGCCTACAATGGCCAAGTGAGAATATAATCCTGTCGTAAACAACTAACTTGTTTACCCCGAAACACCCTTCATTTGGAAATGTTCGTAATCACGTACATCTTGATGTGGAAGGCACGTAGATCTGGCATATTACGTTACTCCTGGTATTTCCACAAATTGGTAGAAAAGTAGTAATATATCCACTAAAACTCACTCCCAGGGTTCCCCGTAGACCAAGATGCCCGTAACTTGGAGGTCCGGATAGGAGCCGTGAGAAATGAGTGCACTGTAGTTGAGCACTCCACTGCACTACTGTCTCCCCTGTATGCCGTGTTGGGGGGTTTGGTGGGCGTTTGAGGCTCATGTTATACATGATCATGCTTAGGCTGTTTTTGAGAAAGTATGGATTTTTAACTCCTGATTGGTTTGTGCAATGTGTTTATATTGGTTTATCAATGCCCCATCACAAGCTGTATAGTATGTATTCGCAACCGTGTACGAATTGCTCATTTGTCTTTTCTTCTTCCTACTGCTTGCTTGCTGCGGCTGCTGTTGCTGTTGTTGTTGTTGTTGTTGTTGTTGTTGTTGTTGTTGTTGCACGCAGGTACGTCATTTGGATTGGGTGGACTTGGTGTGGCCGGAAATATTGCGCGCTTTGCAGCAGGAGGCCACCAACCGACTGGTCGACATGAAATATCCCAAAGTGCAAAAGTATGTGTTTTGTTTGTTCTTGTTGATGGTGCTGCTGCTGCTGCTGCTGCTGCCGCCGGTGTTGCTGTTACTGGCCGACTGCTGGTGCTGTTGATAGTACTACAGGTGTAGCTGCCCTATTTCTGGTGCTTGTGGTGCTGCTGCTGTTGTTGGCTTACTGATTGTGCTGCTGTTGCTGTTGCTGTTGCTGGCTGCCCTACTGCTGGTGGTTGTGCTGGCGCTGCTGTTGCTGGTCTACTGTTGTTGTTAGCTTACTGATTGTGTGACTGTTGCTGGTCTACTGCTGTTACTTGTGCTGTTGCTGTTGCTGTTGCTGGCTTACTGATGGAGCTGCTGTTGTTGTTGCTGGTCTCCTGCTGTTGCTTGTGGTGATGCCGTGCTGTCACAGGTACTGCCTGATGAGCGTCGGTGGCTGCTACACAGATTTCCGTATCGACTTTGGTGGCACATCCGTCTGGTATCATATTCTCAAGGGTGGAAAGGTCAGCATTCCCTGTCTGTCTGTCTGTCTGTATGTATGTCTGTCTGTCTGTATGTCTGTTTACCTTTCTGTCTGTTTATCTGTCTGTCTGTTTCTCTACCCATCATCCATCCGTACTTGTATGTATATTTACCTCTCTGTCCATCCTTCTGACTGACAAGCTCCTTATAATCACGAATGTGTCTTGTAGCAGAACCTGAGAAGGAAGTGGAATGAGAAGAAGAAAGCTGGCATTGGCTTAAGTGTACAGCATTTCACTGATTAGAAGTCGCACTTGATGATAAGTCGCAACAGGTCTGAGCCAAGTTGTTTCAATACAGTACATTCACATATGGCCCAGAATCTGCGAAAACCAGGCTTAGGGTGAAAATCATTTTTTTGAGAAAATTGATGTTTTGTAAAAAGGTTGTGTCGCGTGGACGATCGAGTGCAGTGAAGTGGAACCAAAGAGAATCTCGCTTGTTTGAAGAAGTAGTATTCATGGCAGGAAGGGTTTCAGCAGTCAGGGAAGTCAAAGGGCTTCCGGTAGAATATTCCCTGCTACTCCTCTAGTCACAACGAAGAGTTTTTGAGCTGATCGAACGGATTCCATCTCCTACACTCAGGAATGGCGAAATTTCTGCGCTAGCTGCTGCTTGCGGAAAATGGTGAAGAAATCGTCTCCAGTTAGAGTCGTGATGGCGATAGCGAGGAGAACCTGGACGACATCGATCCAGCCAATCGAAGTACGGAGATACTAGCTGTTTCTGAGCCTCACGCAAAAGGAACACGCGCAGCAGAGCTCATACGTTTGCAGCAAGTTCACGAGGAAAAAAAAAGGCTTGAAACGCAGTGTGAAAACTGTTTTGAATTGATGTCCTTGGCGATGAAGTGCTACTGAAGGCCAGGCGAATGAGTGAGCAGATCGAGAGGCCCCCACTCGAGACTTTCCTCGCTGGTCAGCTAGCTGCAAGGGATTGTCCAGCGTGCCGATATTTCACATGCTGGTCAGCACCAAGCAGATACTGCAGCACGCCAGCACACTATGCTCTTACTATGAACAGTGGAACAGTTTGAAAGGCTGTGTTCTTGCTTGTTAGTGAACAGTTGTACTAGATTCACCCGTCAAAAGGTGCCATCTCAACTGGAGTCGGGTTTCCTTGTGGTGTGTAGCGCCAGAGCACACCAGTACATGTATTCAGCTCCAGAATGTGCTGAGTGAGGAGCAAACAAAATTCATGCAGAACTGTGCATGGCCACTACAGCCTGCAGCACCAAGAGGCCACAACAAGCCTGCCCCCACATGCCTACCTTGTCATGTCACCTAAACAAAAATCATCCATGTCTCTTCCTTCAGTCTGGTGCATCTCTCTTCATTTCTTTCCTGTGATAACAATTTTGTGTTTTTTTGGGATTTTTTAACACAATACCCTAGTGTGTTTGAGATAGATTTAATACCACTATTAGTCGACCCACACCTGTAATATTTTGTTTCCTGACCTTCCATGCCCAGTAGAAGCTGAAAATGGGAAAAAGTCATTTTGTGAAATTTCACCCTAAGCCCGGTTTTCGCAGATTCTGGGCCATATTACGTAGGAAGAAGTCACGCTCGATCGTAAGTCACACCACCTTCTTTAGGGGTCTTCCGTAATTTTCGAAAAATTAAAAATCCGTCCTCGTGCAAAATTGTCTCTGACCCACCCACCCACCCCCATTTTTTCCGTTAAGTTTTTGATTTTACCGATGCCCAGCTGGAAAATAATAACTCCTGACGCCATGTTTTCTGACTGCACCTACATTGTATGTCAAGTACTAGTAGCTAAGTACAGTGAGTAGTAGGTCAACCGACGGACATGCACGTCCTACAACTACATGAAAAGTCTGAAAAGTCATGTATAACAGTTAGTAGATACTGGTGTTTGCGACAATCGATCCTACACTACGTCTACAGCAGGGAGTCGTAAAATACCGGTATTTTACGACTCCCTGGTCTACAGTACACTACACAGTCAGTGCAACAAGTGTATGAAAGTCCCGGCCTGGAACAAAACCAAAAAATACGAAAAATCAAAAAAATTAATTCCGCCAGCACTCTTGACCACCCACCCCCTTTTTGCCTGAGGACGGATTTTTTAATTTTTCGAAAAATACGGACGACTCCTTACCTGTTCATTGGTTGAGGGAAAGATGCAAACGGGAAAACGTCTGAAGAAAAAATTGACTGGCGCCACCAGGACTCGAGCCAGGGGCTTTCACTTGAGGGCAGCGGTGCTCTAACCCTTCTGTTGCAAACCACCAGTTCTCAAGTGGGAAAGGCCTTCGCGCTGATGGCATTGTATTCATTGCAATGTTGTATTGCGACTCTGCCGTAGCGCTGATGTTGCTGCATGGCATACGCTATATGCGCTGTGTTCAGTTTACAGTATACGCTGTAATGTCATGTTTTATATGTGTATGTTTTTCATACACATCTACACTGTTTTGCATGCTATAAATACCTGCTGTTGTTATTACTGTTCATTATTGTTATAGTCCATCAAACTGAAATATACTGTCAAGAATAAAATAGTTGTCCTCATGCCGTGTGGTCATTCCTTCCTGACACTTTAGAGAACCAGAGGTTTCACAACACCTTCTTTGCCGTTGAGGTTCAGTGTAAAAACGTGTGACTAACTCTACTGTTTACAATGCGGCCGTCTGTGTGTGTGTGTGTGTGTGTGTGTGTGTGTGTATGTGTGTGTGTGTGTGTGTGTGTGTGTATGTGTGTGTGTGTGTGTGTGTGTGTGTGTGTGTGCGTGCGTGCGTGCGTGCGTGCGTGCGCGCGCGCGCGCGCGCGTGCGCGTGCGTGTGCGTGTGCGTGTGTGTGTGTGCGTGTGCGTGTGTGTTTGAGTTTTCTCTTGAGAGAGGAGGAAGCAGTTTTTGGGGCTCCGAACTCTTCTTTCTTCGTAGTGAGTTTGGGGCCACGGGCTGGCTCCTGGCTTCTGCCAGGGCCAGCCCTGGTGAGTAGAAAACACTTAGTGACGCGGTGTTAGACAAGGCAGTCTTCATCTTGCTGCCGCGGAGGAGGAAAAATTCAGCGTTGACGACATGGCCACTTCGGATGTGACCACTCGCGCTGACCCTCTTTCGCCTGGGTGTAGAGGTCTTGCAAACCCTCGCCCAGAGTCTTTTCACTCGCGTGCACCAGCGGCTCGAAAGGTTGTTCTGTCTCTGGGAACGTGGAACGTCAGGACTCTTGTCGACACTGACGGAAATTTGAATACGGCGTCCAAAGCAAAAAAATCAAGGAAAGTTTGTTCGAATATTCGCGAGGAGAGAAAAATTGACCTTGTGTGTCGTCAGCTCAAAAAGTATGGAATGGACATCGTTGGCCTCCAGGAGACGCTTTGGTTTGGCTCTCATCAATATACTGTCGGAGATTGCTTAGTTTTGACAAGTGGTCGCCCAACACCGACTGGGGATGAGCCTGCTCGTCGTGGTGAAGGGGTTGCTGTCGTTTTGCGAGGCAGATGCAGGGAGGCATTTGAACGCGGAGGCTCTCGCTGGACGGCGGTCGGCTCCAGACTCCTGTCATTGCAGGTAAAATTCGTATGTGGTCGGAATCAGTCTGTGTCTTGCCTGCACTTCGCTGTGGCGTATGCCCCCACGTTTGTCAGGCCCCGTGAGGAGAAAACTCAATTCTACGCAGATGTCCAGTCCTTCATTGACAGTATTCCCAGGAACGATCAATTCGTCCTTCTTGGTGACTTCAACGCCCGTGTTGGCAGTGCTGGTGCGGATGGTGACTGGTCAGGTGTCAGAGGCCCTCATGGTTTTGGTCGAATGAACTCAGCTGGAGAGGATTTGCTCAATTTCTTGTCCAGAAATGGTGCCCTCATATGTAACACGTGGTTTCGGAAGAATGATGTTCATAAGCATACCTGGTTTCATCCTCGATACAAACAGCCTCACTGCATTGACTACTGCATCATTCCTCAGAGCCGACGCTCCCAGTGTATTGATTGCCAAGTCATCCGGTCTGCGGAATGTGATACCG
>NC_088649.1:2623436-2673436 GCF_964019385.1 Sycon ciliatum | reverse complement strand
GCCCGCACCAATACCTGACAACATTGTGGAAATAGTTGCAGTTGAAACAGAGATTGTATGCAAGTCCTCAGCTGCTACTGCATCTCCAAAAAAGACACCTGGTAAGCTACAATGACAGGGGCGTCACAGGGCGGTTGGGAGTGGCACAACGGGGGTGTCCCCCGGGAGAAAAAAATTCGGATTTTTTGGCCAACAGGGCACGTTTTAGCGCTCTACAGCCACAAAGGAGGGTTCTCCTAGCACTTATCAGACAACCCCACTCGTACTCCAGCTCCAAAAATACTTCTCATAGATTTGTTGGTCGTAATTCGTAGGTAGCCAAAGCAAAAAGGAAGCCATTGCCCTCGAAAAATCGCAAAATCCGAAGTACAAGCGTGCTGCTTGCTGCACGTTCTAGCGCCAGCCGCTGTGCAAAAACGTATGTTGTTACCACAATGACGATGATATTGCTTTCACAACAATGACCACAACCTAACTGGGTTATCAGTAGGAGCAGTGACACAGCCTTACTGCTTCAAGTAGGATTTAGAAGAGAGTGAAGGGAGAGCAGACCGGGCCGTCTAAGCAAGGAAGTAATCGGCATCAGAGGTGAGCACGCAGCATCGCAGATTGTCTCGAATTGCGCATCACACCAGCGGCAAAATTGCTCCTGTGCATGCAAGTGGATTTCCTTGCACTTCTCAGTTTGGGAAATGCTCGATTATGATAATTCTGCGTGCGAGTGCACTAGCCCTGAACATACCTGTAGGTGACCCGTTTGTGGTGTCTCATAGCCTACCTCACGACCTTCTGCTTTCTTTCTGCATCACTTGTATCTTGCAGGTATATCATCTCTTGACGACCACATTGAAGGCTGAATTTGAAGTGCGAAGATGCTTCAGCAATCACATCGTACTTTTCCATTGCTTTCATTGTGCTTCTACTGTGCATGTGTGTAACTTGTGGGGTATACATGTGATGACATTGTATGCTGGCGACACGGTCAGATTTTGTCCATGCGTGTAACGTACACCTGCATGTTATGCATTGAAAAGGATCTGCCACTTGCAATCCTGGGACAAGTATCAGGTCAGCTTTGTCTTGTGTGGGCTGTACCAGATTGCTGTTCACTTTTCCATCTGTTGGATATGTGACTTTCTGCAAGTCTCTGGTGTATGGTGGCCACTTATTTGCTTTTCACTTTGTATGATATTACATTCTGTATTCGCTGCTTCCATGGCGTGGTCTGCAAACTGCAATCCTTGGGCAAATGTCATGTTTGCTTTGTTGTGCTTTGGCCGTCAGCTTGTCTACACGTTGTAGTTGAATTATTTTGTTCCACAACTGACTTCCTGAAGTACGGTGGCCACTGCTTTGCATGGCATTTTACATGAAGAATTTCCTGTTTGTGTCGTGTGCATGTGAGTATGTGTGCCGTGTGCATGCGCGTGTTTGTGTATCTGTGTGCGGGGTAAGCGAGGTGGAGAGGGCTGGTATGTATCAGTGTGTTATCGTACTCTCATGCCTACATACAGTACATCGCGCGCGTGTTCATCATGTTTACCTTCGGGGTTGGGGTGGGGAGGGAACGGAAAAAGAACTGAAATTATCCATATAAAAATCGCTTTGTGAGCGCTTCTGAAAAACCTTTACTGGCGCTGCCCCGTCGTAAAAGTAAGAAATTAAAACTGGCGCATTAGAGAGGTTAAGATGCACGTTATTTCTGACTTGACGTGCAATTTCACGTCAAATTTGGCGTAAAACTCCAAATTTCGACGTGAGCAGCAGGTCACTCGCATTGATTTTTCGATGTGCGAGCAAATAACGCGAGCTGAACTTTCGCGTCACTTCAGAAATAACGTGCATCTTAACCTCTCTATTGTCCCCCCAAATGTGAACTGCTCCACCTAAATCGCGAATGACGGGACCCGAAGGCACCAGTAGCACGAGGTCGGGAGGGCACAGGATCACAGCACATCATAGGGTATCACCATCACTAGTACATGGTATCAGTGGCAGTGTAACTTTGCTAGTCACATAGTTACTTCCATCGGATATCCAACATGGGAGTTCATCGACGACCATGGCCTGTGGACCAGCGTCCCCAGCTGCATCCACAGGTAGGAACCTGATTGACTGATTGATTTTATTTGGATTCGCGAGACCAAACGAGCAGGAGTGCTCAATAACAGGGTAGCGAATGGTTGAGTTGTGCTATGTGACAATGTAGTGTGTGCGAAAGGCCCAATACGATGTAAGGGGATGGGAGGAGAGAAGGCCAGCGGAGTGTCAAACTCAGAAGAGGGAGGAGAGAAGGCCAGCGGAGTGTCAAACTCAGAAGAGGGAGGAGAGAATAACTGAAGTACATATTTTACACATTAACTGTGCGAATTCAAATAAACCAGAAAAACAGCAAAACGAGTACATGTACACAACTCACGAGAATAAAGAGGACTGGAGCACAGAATTGAAATGCTGAAGTACACGGCTGGCGAGAATAAAGACAGGAGCACAGAAATGAACGGGAGGCAGTCTAGGCAGAGCTGGTTGTGGGTCAAGCCGGAGCCATATGCTGCCGATCCATATATCAAATCCGGCATGATGACAGATAGGAAGTACTTGCTTCGACTAGCTAGAGTGAGGCAGCGTCGCGCCCGCCACAGACTACCGATCTTCCTAGCAGTGCGTGAGATGCACCGGTCAACTTGCGGTTGCCAGGCCATTCGTTCATTGATTAAGACGCCGAGGTATTTCGCGCTGGTGGTGTGCGGAAGGACATCATTTCGACAGCGTACAACCACGTCCGGCTGCTGCCCACTGCTGCTGGTAAAAACCAATACATTGCTCTTCTTTGCATCTAATACAAGACCACGAGCGTCCAGCCAACTTGAGAGGGAGGTAGCCACCAAGCTGAGCGCATCAGACACCTCTTGCGCTGTCCGTCTTGCACGTGTCAGGGCGATGTCATCCGCAAACTGCAGTGATGATGCCGGCGCAGATTCCGAGGGGATATCTCTGGTGTATATGGAGAGCAGCATGGGTCCTAGTACAGAGCCCTGCGGCACACCACAAGTGCACCATCATGCTACTGCTGCGTTCGGGTCACGTCATTCGCGATTTAGGTGGATCAGTTCACATTTGGGGGTACAATGAGCAAGTTTTAATTTCTTACTTTTACGACGGGGCAGCGCCAGTAAAAGTTTTTCTGAACCGCTCACGTTCACAGAGCGGTTCAAGTAATATGGAAAATGTAAATAATACTCAATATGCTACCTGTGGTGTGGTGCAAGCTCAGTACTGAGCTAAATCAAACAACGCTACATACAGCCTACACAGCCTCTAATGGCCCTCTATACAGTGCTGCGATGGCAGAACTTCACATCACCTTTCTTCCTCCAGCTATGCCTGTCACACCCTTTGTGAATCAAACACTAGTGGCAGGCCACGCGAAAATGAGAATGCGCGCAGCCAAGATTAGGCCATCATCTAATTCATCCATCATCCCCGCGGTCACTCCGCCCGTTCAATATCCAACACCAGTCCCCAAGAAAGAATAAGGCACGAGATTTCAAGTTCAAGGGCAAAGCTAAAGCCAATGAATGGCACTGATTTTTGGAATTGTCGAGTAGAACGAAAATAAATAATCGAAGGCGATCATGACGGCCAGATTCGACGCACACGCGCGTGACACAGTTTGGGTCGCGCTCGCGCGTGTGTCGCGCTTCGCATTTGCTGCAGCTCGAGCGCGCCCATGATGAGTCTCGCGCTTGCGACAGGCTAGCCAAAAGTTGTCTTTTTTTACGAATTCTGTGACGTCATGTTTTGGAAGAATGTCCCAACAGTCATTCGCGTATTATTATGAATGGTCCCGGACTCCTCAACACCAACAACATGCATCAGATACATGTTGTCAAATGAGCACGGAGGAGCGAACAAATCGAAAGAGCAGAGAAATCAGCAGTGAATGAATGAAGTAGTGTTGTTGTTCGAGAGTAGTATTGATCATAACTACATGTTATCACAGTCCGTTGTTCAGATCCAAGCTGTGTTCATCAACCCAGTGAATGTTAGAGACGGGACTACATGATGTATTTACCTACTTTTCAGTATGGTGTGTGATGGTTGAGATGTCCGTATTGACTACAGACCTTGTGTGTTGTACAGTGTAAACCTTGATCGATCTCGACCTGGAGTAGGTCCAGTGTGACTACGACCATGAGCAACGTGGGTGTAAACAAAACCAACCTGGACACCAGTATAGCAGCAGTCAACGGAGAACAGTAGGTGTTGGCGGATAATGCCGGCATTATATCGAGCATTATACACCACCCGGAGCATTACGAGCATTATAAAGCATTACGAGGCCAAAAATGGCATTATACGACGTTCTACATGACTGCATAGTAGATCTACACACATCCTTATGTACAAATTCGTATCGGCTATAGCGTTGGTCTTTGATTGTCAACATTTATTACTATACGCGATGTATTACTACAAGCGATAGACCACCGCACACGTACACATCATGCATGGTACCAAACAGATCGTGGCACGCAGTGCCAGGCTCAGTATACTGCATGCAGTATTATTAGTGCTAGCTACATGTAGCTGTGGTCCAGCACAGTCTCAGTGTGGAAACTCTCGCAGAAACGTCCGGTCCCGGAAGTCTATCTTCCGCCAGCAACTAACTTACTTTTTGAAGATTCAGGTAACAACGCCGAACCAACGAAACAAATGTGAGCCAGCATGGAACGGTGGAGGTGCGCACACGCACACATTCCAGACCTTACCCGGTTACCGTCCACAATGTTACAAAAAATATTTTTCATCGAAGCAAGAGTCCATGTCATTGTCGAACAGTATAGCTGGATTTTCACCGGACATTGACCATTGTGTAAGACCAGCTAACTAGCAGCCAACGCTGATGGCTGACTCGCCGCGATGCGGTTCTCGGGATTGGGAGGAAGCTGGGCTTTCTCCAGATGAGCTTTTGGCGGAGTCCTCTGATGATAGTGACGTCGTCGAGTTGGAAACTGCAGATCCTGCCGCGATAGCGAGGAAGCGGTCTTTTCAGAAAACAGCTATTACCAAGTCTGAAAATGTTTCCAAAAGGACGCGAGTAGCTCGGACAGAGCGCTGAAGCGGCCATCAGTGCCGAAACACGGGTGCGGAGCCGCTCAAAAGCGACTGTGGCAAGTTAGTGTGCCTGGCATGCCATACAACATTGTCAGGGAAGAAGAGTATAATCATGTCCCATATTGCTACCGCGAGACACAAACAAGGAAAGTCCCGTTTGGAGAGGGAAACTCAGAGGCAGAAGCTGGTCAAGGAGTCCTCTAGCCTCTAGCTCTAGCCGGCACCGGTCTTACTGAGGCCGTTCGAGCCTCTGCGGCGGATCCTAATCTCCTAATCCAGATTGTGCGTTCTACATTGCATAGCATGCAATATTAAAGCGTTTTTCTTAGCCCGATACCGCAAGGTTCAGGAGTTTATATTCCATCCGGCGGAGCATTATCAGCATTATTTGTAGCATTACATGGCCTTTTGTGGAGCATTACTGAGAGCATTATATCCCATATTACCAAGCATTATCCGCCAACACCTAGAGAACAGGGACAGACTAAGGGATTGCATATCATTCACTATCCACATCACACCATCGCCTGCGGGGACCATGCTGAGAACGCATTGCACGGAGCTGTCCAAACATACCTTACTTTGACATAAGCTTGTCACACATCCGTGTTATGTGTCCAAGCTAGCCTAATGCATTCTCCCTGATGA
The DNA here is from genome assembly GCF_964019385.1 of Sycon ciliatum. Lineage (NCBI taxonomy): Eukaryota > Metazoa > Porifera > Calcarea > Leucosolenida > Sycettidae > Sycon > Sycon ciliatum. The sequence continues at coordinate 2,667,670 of NC_088649.1, read as the reverse complement.
TGCCTGCTACTTTGTAGCAATCTATGTGGTGTGTGTTGGCAGGTATCAGGGTAGTGGAGATGACTTGATGGTGGCACTGCTGCTCTTGCCGTGACTAATGATCATACATGTACTGTAGATACTGGAAATGTAACAGATGTCTTCCCAGTACAACTCTCCACTATATACACTGGAGAGTAGTGAACACTAAATGTGATGTGCACTTGACATCCACAACAAACAGATCATGAGTACAAAGATAGAGGAAACGAACAACGTTCTTCTCTCTGAAACTGAGTGGGTTGGAAATCACACCCTGCACTTCTGCTGCAAGACTCACAACTTTCTCCATACAGTTTATGCTACAATCTACACGCGCGCGAGCACACACACACACACGCGCGCGCGCACACACACACACACACGCGCGCGCACACACACACACCATGTACCATGTACCATGTACCATATATACGCCCGTCGCAAGAGAAACACGCAAATCTGCAAATACACTGATGTTCACCCACAGTTCTCTTATAGCAACGATAGCGAACAAGATTTGAATGAGACAGATTAAGACTTGCGCCAGATAACTGTCTAAACCCCACAACTGGCGAAGCCATGTGAATGGACCACCAACCAGTGCACACACACACACACACACACACACACACACACACACACACACACACACACACACACACACACACACACACACACACACACACACCACACACACATCCATTGGACCATTGGACGCCCATCGCCGGAGGCGATGATATCGATGCTACAGCAGAAGCCATAGCAGCTTGTGCTGGGATTGTACCATTCAACAGCTTGCAAGGCTGAAGAATTGACCGCCACTATTCAGCCTGGTCTACACCACACAGCTATGAAGTGGCTATTTTCTGGCCATTGAATCCCTACTTTTTGGTCTTTTTGGGTTTTTTTCACACACACACACACACACACACACACACACACACACACACACACACACACACACACACACACACACAGACACACACACACACACACACACACATACACACCATTGACCATTGGACCATTGGACGCCCATCGCCGGAGGCGATGATAGCGATGCTACAGCAGAAGCCATAGCAGCTTGTGCTGGGATTGCACCATTCAACAGCTTGCAAGGCTGAAGAATTGACCGCCACTATTCAGCCTGGTCTACACCACACAGCTATGAAGTGGCTTTTTCTGGACAGTGAATCCCTACTTTTTGGTCTTTTTTTGGTCTTTTTTTGGTCTTTTTTCACATACCCACACACACAGGTCAATGCATCGCTAGGGATAACGGACATAGCTAGTTGGTATATCAGCTAGCGCTTTCTGATGTAGCAACCAACGATGTATGAATGTCAGTCTCAACGAGGTGGCAGGAAAAGGACTGGGTGAACAGTATCGTCTTCAACACGCAAATGACTCGTTACCAACGGTAGTCTCAGCTTTCACATACAGATGCATACTCGAAGAGAGTTGCGCATGCGGTTGTTCATGACAGGGTTCAATACACCAATGTCCAGAGCTTAGTACACACACTTGAAAGAAATCAAAAGCAATCACAACTTCAAAAGCAGCAGAAACAGCGGAAACGCTGCTCATTCCTTTCAAGTGTGTGCACATCATGGCAATATGTATACTTGGTACTGAGGCAGACAGGTCTTGAGAATATATTCATACACTTAAGCAGATCATTGCAAGTGCTGCTGAGACTAAAATTAGAAGCACTGTTCAATGAATGACATTTCATACGTTAGTATTACAGTATGTATTGCCAGCATTAACCTACTGTGTGTGGTGAACTATGCATAGTGACGTAGGCGAGGATGAGCGTGTCCTGTCAAGATGTTTCCACTGTGAGTTGTAGGATTGACAGTTTAGCAGATCAGTAGATGACTACACACACTAACCTACTGTACACAGATGCAAGTGAATAGTTTAGCAATGCCGGTGACCTGTGTAATGATAGAGAATTTCTCTGTCATTCTGCTAGTCTAGTGCATACATGTCAGTATGGGAGACAGTGCTACTGTCCTCACTGCATAACTGTAGCTGATCAGTGATGATGTGTATTCTCATACTGTCTGCCGCTGCAATACTTCAAATCATCAACAGCTCTCATGACAGATCAAAATAATCATCAACAGCTGGCATGACACGTCAAATATTCAACTAGATATCATGACAGATCAAATCATCATCAACAGCTCTTATGACAGATCAAATCTTGGACAGATCACAAGACGTATCAGACATGAGAACACATCTTACCAGCAATGAAGTACATTCTACACGGTCCACGTGGTGCACTGTAAAAACACGTGGTTAGTTGCCCCCTGGTGGTGTTGTTGACAGTCCTGAACTGTCTTTCACTAGCGTCTTATCCTTTTATCATTCATTTTTACAGAACACACAACGTGGAAGTATTTGTGTGTAAAAATGTGCTCGTGTGTGTGTGCTAGTGTGTGTGTGCGTGTGCGTGTGTGCTCGTGTGTGTATATGCCTGTGTGTGCTCGTGTGTGTATGCGCGTGTGTGTGTGTGCGCTCGGGTGTGTGTGTGTGTATGTGTGCTTGAGTGTGCACGTGGGTGCTGGTGTGTGCGCTCGTGTGTGTGTGCGCTCGTGTGTGTGTGTGCGCTCGTGTGTGTGTGTGTGTGTGTGTGTGTGTGTGTGTGTGCTGGTGTGTGTGTGTGTGTGTGCTGGTGTGTGTGTACTTGTGTGTGTGTGCGTGCTCGTGTGTGCTCGTGTGAGTATATTTGTGTGTGCACGTTTGTGTCTTTGTGTTGGTTTCATTTATAGATGATCTAGGAGTGCATGAACCGTTAAATGTCTCTGTTGCAAAGGCAGTCTGTGTTGCCGGTCTCCTGTATTGCTATATAGAACATAGGTTGTGTAGTAACATATCACTGCAGAACATACACTGACCAGGTAGACAGAGAGATGTTCAAATTTCTTGCAGAACTGCATGGTCACACAGTCTAATCTAGACTAGTAACTAAGTTACGTATTCTCACAGCTACTAGTACACTGTATCATGTATTATTCTAGAAATCATTATTCAGTTGAACAGATATTCACATACATATGCATTCCTGTGATCATGGCTGAACATGTGTGTGTGTGTGTGTGTGTGTGTGTGTGTGTGTGTGTGTGTGTGTGTGTGTGTGTGTGTGTGTGTGTGTGTGTGTGTGTGCCCTTGCGAACACCCTTGGTGTGCCTGAGGACATTGGTCACATCGTGCGGGAACGGTGTTTGCGCTGGACACGTGGCACGGATGGAAAATCCCGGGTTGCCAAAGTGTGTTCTCTTCAGTGAACTGCCTGCCCCGTGCCCCGCACATGGTCCACGCAAGAGGTGGAGGGACGTCATTATGGATGACGTTGCGTCGGTTGAGCCACGGGTACCAACATGTTGATGGTACGGTGCAGCACAGAACAGTCCGGAGTGGCGTACTTTTCCCCGTCGACCACCCAAGGCACCCTCTGCTGCTGGCTACGGTTCGGCCTGCGGCCGCATGTTCTGTCGAAGCGGCGACCTGAAACGCCATCAGTCATCCTGGCGTGGACTGGAAAAATAACAATGCGCTATCATTGCTACGCAATGGGCAAGGTCAAAGTCAAGGTGAGGGTGCGTGTGTTTGTGTGTATGTGTGTTTGGTGTGTGCGTGTGTGTGTGTATGTGTGTTTGGTGTGTGTGTGTGTGTGTGTGTGTGTGTGTGTATGTGTGTGTATGTGTGTGTGTATGTGTGTGTGTGTATGTGTATGTGTTTACTATGATGAGCAGTTATGACTAAATCTGATGAAAACCAAAAATTATTTCTTACAAATACCTCCCACTATCATCGTGGTTGTGTAATTTGTAAAATGGATGGTATGCACTCTCCTTGTGGCATTTCTTGTTATATGATTATAATGGTCACAAGAATACGTTCTGTATTTCAAACGGAATGCTTCAAGTAAGTTGTTCTTTTGTTCGTGTACATAACAACACAGCTAAGTATTTTTTTAAACACTCCTTCTACATGTACGTGGTATTGCTCCATCCTTGCGGTGTTGAGAATGTGTGTGTGTGTGCGCATGCGTGTGTGCGCGCGTGTGGGTGTGTGTACATGTGTATGTGTATCTGTCCACACACACACACACACACACACACACATATACACACACACCTATTTTGACGTTCTGACACCCATCATCCGAGTCAATGATAGCGATGCTACAGCAGAAGCCATAGCAACTTGTGCTGGGATTGCATCATTGAACAGCTTGCAAGGCTGAAGAATTGACCGCCACTATTCAGCCTGGTCTACACGACACACACACACACACACACACACACACACACATACATCCACATGCATGCACACGTGCATTATACGCACGCATATACATGTACGAACACAATAACTATAATAATTTGTATGTGTGTATTATACACACACGTACTTGAAGAATACTCGTCATATAATTCTAATATCATCATGAGATCCCACTAGAGAGGAAACTAGTGAATTGCAAAAACAACATCTAAACATTACTACACTATTACCAGATGAAAATATTTGCCAAGAAACCTGCGACCAGTAAAGACATTGCACTATGCACAAGTAAGAACTATGTGAGTGGCAAGGTGATGATGCTATGAATATTAGTTCTCAATAAACATTTTCATGTGTGTTTTCAATTCTCTCATTTCTACTCACTCTATACAAGAAACATTTAAACAAAATTCACTAAACAATCTCCAAACATACAAACAGACATACAATGTATATGTACATGTATATGCAAAGAAATGATCACACATATCAACTAAAACCACATCAACAAAAACAAACAATTCAATGACAAGAATTCTATCAGCGACAGTCCAGAATTATCGAAAAAAATTACGGAGCGAAAACATCCATTTACAGGGTCCAAAGTCTAAAGGTCAAAGGTCAACACAGAGTTCACTCAAACTGACTGAAAATGAAGAAAGGAATGTCCATCGGCAACACAAACGTACAGACACACATTCATACAAACGCAAGCTCAAGTATATACATACACGCACATACAAGCACGCACGCACAGCAATACTACCACGCATGCACACATACACACGTGTACTCCTAATCACATACACAGACGGACTGTATGCCAGGAGGAAGTGATAGACGAAAACGAAGCTTTCTGCATAAGGACAGAAATCCGTCCATGTCAATCCTCTCACCTCCTCATTCCTCACTCTCACTTTCTCCTTCATCGCCATACTCGTCGTCTTCTTCGGCATTCTCCACTTCGTCGTACCACCGACCTCCCACATACTGCACACTCATATCATCTCTGGCCATGGCACTTAGAGCATCGCGCAGCCGCGGAGACACTAGAGCTCTTTCAGGCATCCACAGCTCCTTCAGAGATGAGCAGCTCTCGACAGCGGTGGCGAACAGCTTTGCTTCGTCGTCAGCATCTCGGAAATCATTCCTTGCAACTCTGAGCAGGGAGAGCTTGGGCAGACTGGGCAGCAGGGACGCAAGCACCGGCAGAGCTCCCGACGAGAGGCAGTCGTCGTCCAGGTACAGCTGCTCTAGGCGTCGGCACTGACTCAGCTCACCACGAATGGTTTCCAGGAAATCTCCAGTTAGCTCATTGCGACGGAGTGAGAGGATCTCCAAACTCTCGTGTTGCTGTTGAATGATTCTACTGACGATCGTAGCCGAGTTCTGCTTCATCCCAACCTTGACCAGCCCCAGCCTTCTCAGCCTCAGTGCTCCTAACAATGGTGCTAGCTGGGTTAGACCTTCCATATCCAGTACGCAGTCAGTGAGATCGACGAACTGGAGATCTGGGCAGCTGCTGCAGACTGTGGTGATGACGTCAAGGTTGACTGCTGGATCGGTGCACTTTTGACCTCCAAAGTCCACTGCCAGCAGTCGCGTAAAGCGGTGTGTGTTGCTGTGGACGGTGGCCATGGCATTGCTGCTGAACAGGTTCATGGATGTGTAGACTTCTCGCAGTGTTGACGTGTTGGATGCGATACACGCTGCGATATGGGCCGTGTGACGATCTGTTAGGTTGTTCCCTGGCAGGTTGATGAGCGTAAGATTGCGTAGTAGAGCCATGCCATCAGCCATGCATGCGTACCCGGTATCACCTATACCACAGTTGGACAGGCTGATGCTGGTGATGAACTGGTGGTGGTGAATCAGGACTGCGTTGATGGCCTGACAATCGGAGGGCGAGAGAGGAACGCCGTCGAAATCTACTCCGTACTGCTTGATGATGGCTTGCATGCTGGGGATGTCTTCGATGCTGCTTTGCTGGGCGTTGACGTGCTCGGCGAAGACCCGGAAGGCGTACAGGATTCGTTGTCTTCGTTCCGCGGCACTGACGTTGTCCTGGGCTGCGTTTGGCTGAGCTGGTTCGTCGTGTGGATGAACTGTAGGCAGATTAGACGTGGGAGTGACGGTGAAGCATCGAATGGCCGATCCAACTCCGACGATGGTTAGGCAGTCGTGCAGCATCTGTGTACTGGCACTGGGCACGCAATCCGTCCACATGGGTAGCAGTGAACGGACGAAATCCTTGCAGGTGATTTTGGCGACGGTCGGGTCAATTTCTTGACGGACCACTTCAGGAGCAGACAATGCCAGGCCGATCCTGTCGCCTATCAATTCTTCTGCAAGACGCTCCGCATCTTCCAACAAAAGACAGGAGGACACGTGGTCGGCCCAATCCATGATGTGGTCGTGCGTTGTGAAGAGAAAATACGTGACGCTGTGCCCTTCTGCTCCTGTGACGTCCTTGCTGTCGTGGTGTGGCTGAGTGGAGGGTGTGGACTGCGGATTGACAATGGCTTCAATCAGCGCATTGACGGAGTCGGTGTCCAGCTCAGTGGCCAGTAAGCGCCAAAACATGTTGAGGCTGCCCGTGAATGCTCCCAGGCGCTGCACAAGCCAGGCGACATCAGCTGCACTTGGACTGCGGCTAGCGAAGTAGCGAGATGCTAGAGCTTCCTGTAGTGCCAGATGGCTGAAACGCCATTGAGGATGGGCCTGTGACAGTGGCTTATCACAGGCAATGAGAAGACCAAGTGAACGAGCTGCTGATGATAGTGAAAACATGCTGAAATCAGCCTCCGTGAAGACGACCTTCCGCCGGATGAGCATGTGGAAAGCGAACTTGGCGAGATCAAGGAGGCTGTTCTGGATTCCGTCAGGGACATCATTCAACTTCTCGTATGGTTCAGTCTTCTTCAGGCCTTTCTCCGTCTTTGGTTGGATAGCGTTGAGTATCATGGAGTTGAAGATCTTGCCTAGCGTATCGGGTATGTCTCGCTGGTTGGAATAGAGCTGGCATATGCTGGTAGCGTACAGTGGAGTGCGCATGATTGCAGCCAGTTGAGGATTCCTCTTCAGCTTGTCCAGGAGACTGCACGCTTTCTCAGCTGAGAGGACCTTGTGGACGTACTTCTCTAACTCTTTCTGCTCGAAACCCAAAAGCTCGACGCGTCGGTGGAATACAACCTCTGGGTTGTGGATGAGATTCATTGCCTCCGTGGAATGGCGTGACGTTATGATGAGGCGCACACCTGGCAAGCGTTTTCCGGCGATGACATCCTGGACGTACGGGCTGCACTCGTCTAGTTTCGTTTCGTCCAAACCATCAAGTATGATGCAGACTCTCTCTGGATGGGCTTTCACGTATGCACAGATCTCAGATTGATCAGTATCCGAGATGATGTCGTGACTCCTCAAAGCCAGAAGCTCAGCAGCGCACGTAGCTTGGCGCACAGAAGGCAAGCGGAGTTCAAGGGCGAACACCAGAGCCATCTCTTGCCAAATGCGACCCAGTGCCCAGTCGTAAGGACCTTTCTTGGTAAACAGCAACGTCTTCCCCCCACCAGCGCAAGAGAGGGCAATGGTGCGGAACGTTTCCCTCCCCGGGGCTAGTCTCATGGACTTCTTTGCTTTGAGGATGTTGGCCAGCTTTATTTTGCGCAGTTTCTTTGCAGCTGAAGCAAGGGAGTGTGTGAGCTGCTCAATACCAGCACTGCTGCCTAGCTTGTCAGCATTCAGCTTCTGCATTCTTGCACTAAGCTCTTCAAGTGAGACAACATGCAAGTTTGCGTAGATCTCATCCATGCCCAAACTTCTCACCTCGTTTGTGCTGCTGTCCTCGACCAGAGTACGGACATTGGTGTAAATTGCACATAACGAATCACGCAGCTCTCTGACAGCCTTTGGCAGCGCATCCACCCAGCATGTTGGCTGTTCTGTTGTCTGAGGTCTGCCCTGGTTTGGTGATGGGCAAGATTTCTTCATGGTAGCCCACAGCTGCTTGAGCAGCCGCAGCTACAGTTGACGGTGACTTACTCTAAACTAGCAGTGATGGGGGTGAGTGTAACAGGTGTGCTAGAACCAGGCGAGTAACCAGCACACATACACGTCTAATCTATAGCTATGCCTGGTGCGGAAATTGTATCATACTCTTCTTCAGTATTCTGCTAGGAGTGATACTGTTGACGGTCAGTTGATAATTTCATTCAAACTCTGACAAACACACAGCAGTCTTGCTCTTGCTACTACAACACCACTACCCGTGACTGTACTACTACTACTAGTACTACAGCTGCTGGCAATGCTACAGCCAGTAGCTACTATTCTACTGTATGAGTGTGTGCGAGTAGGTTCAACGGTTTCTCCCTTGCTACTGTAACTGTCCTGTTCTATACTGCAACACTCTACAGCACTGTCTACTGTAGTGCATTGTGTGTGTGTGTGTGTGTGTGTGTGTGTGTGTGTGTGTGTGTGTGTGTGTGTGTGTGTGTGTGTGTGTGTGTGTGTGTCCCGTTTTCAGAGCTGATCGGTCTTGAGTCATAGACATGTCGACAGTCTCTGACGTCACAAAGGCGTCTCTCTTGTCATTTTACAGAATGCACCTGTCATGATTGACCAGCAGAAATTAGACAGCCAACTCAAACTTAGACTACACCTTACACACTGGTTCATATTATTACAGGGTGCGACAGAGCTCTCGGCCATTGAAGAAAATGTTGAGTCACCTCCACTCCATTGCGCTCTTTAGCCGACTAGACCCTCCTGCACACAACCATAACCATTGCGAGGATACTTCCGTAGACGATATTGATTAACTCCTTCAGACAGCTGTTTCGCTAATGCATAGCTCATCAGTGAAGGTAGATGTTAAATGATTAAAAATATAGACCAAACTGCTATTATATAGGGGGTTTCCACATACAAAACTGGCATAGCTGAGGTGATAACGCGGGAAAAGGAAAGTGTGCAGACACTGCAGACACAAAAACGAGCACTAAATGACGGTTTTCGAAAAGGGGGAACACAGAGCACTAAATAATAATAATAATAATAATAATGTAAATAATCGACGCGGAGACAACAATTTTATAATAGCTATAAAGAGAACAAATTCTGCTGTCATCGCCACACTACAACAAAGTCATGAAGGTTTACCAAAATCGATTTTCTTGTCACAATAATCAGTGGAAAGCCGTGACTGAAGAATAACCATGCCAAATTAATAATTTATATACATTCAATAATGTGTTACGAGAACAAAACAAAGTGCTTAAAAGTGCTAAAAATGAAGTGAAGCGACCCTGGGACCGATCGGTGGTGATGAGGAGAATGACACGGAGGACGACACTGAGGATGAGTTGGAAGATGAGACGGGGGACGAGGTTGCGGTTGGTGGAGACGAGGAATCGGATGGTGATTGTGATCGTAAGAAGTCTGCCGTTTTTCTTCATCTGTTGTCTCACCCTAAGTGTCTGCAGGTGTATGATGATTTTAGTTTTTCTGTTCTTTGTCGTGCACGGTACGCTAGTCAGTTGAAAGTACTTGAGGCTGTTTGTATTTGTTTGCATAAGCCTGATCTTTGTAAGCAGAAGAAACATGTAGTTGCGTTAAGATTGTTTTCGTAGGTGCACAGCATGATTGTTTGTCTCACTACATAGTTCTAGCGTTGCAATTAGTTCCTCACCCCTGTTGCACTTAGCTCTCACTTTACTTCTATTGTCTCACCTTCCCTCATTCTATTTTTAGCACTTTGTTTTGTTCTCGTAACACATTATTGAATGTATATAAATTATTAATTTGGCATGGTTATTCTTCAGTCACGGCTTTCCACTGATGATTGTGACAAGAAAATCGATTTTGGTAAACCTTCATGACTTTGTTGTAGTGTGGCGATGACAGCAGAATTTGTTCTCTTTATAGCTATTATAATAATAATAATAATATCTTTATTAGGATGACCCAGAGGCTTGTCGCCTATCAAGGGGTTCACCGCTTAAATGATCGCTAAATATTGGACGCTCGGGCACTGTAATACGAAATAGTGGTAGCGACTTCGGCACATGGTTGTTAGGAAAGGCTTTGCTCCCCACACTGGCTTGAGTAGGCTGGGGAATATTGTGTCTGAAGAGGACCACTTACATAGTGCTCTCCAGCCCAAACATCACCAGGGATACAAACTTACGGCTCGACAAACATCTCGTGACCACCAGATAGCAGCGTGAATAAGTGTCACTCCTGGACGGCGAGAGCAGACGTCGAGGACCACAACCCTGTCACCTCTAAACCAGCTAGTCGCAAGCCTGCGCTTGGCACAACAGTACGGTTGCGACTTCGGCGATGATTGTTAGGAAATTGCTCCCCACACTGGAGCTCGCGCTATTCCGCCAACTTGACTTGACACTTGACTGACTCACGACTGCCATCCAAAGCACACGCGAGAAGTCCATCCATCGAACCTTCGACTCTTCAAACCTGCAAGAAATCATCACTTCCTACTGCCTAGCTGAGCAGGGAGTGGTGCTTTCTTGCAGGTTTGCAGAGTTGAAGGTTCGGGCAAGGAAGTGATTACAAGTGGAAGGAAAACGCTGCAGTACAGTTGGAGAGTTCTTAGAAACACACACCGCATTTATTATGTTAAACACTTTGCTGTATAGTTTACTTCGAAGTAGTACAGAAGCCTCCCCCCCCCCCTCCCCTTAGTTATGGTCCGTATGGAACACACTACAGATTGACAGATTGACAGTACTGTCGGCCGTCGAAGATTGAATAGACTAGAATTTTACCAGGTGTACGATAGTCTACAGAGTATAGTACACGGTGGCTCAACTGCGTAGACAGTTCTGCATGAGTAAAAATAAGAAGAGTCTAAGCTACACGGACCCTGAACCCGCAGTTCTTCAACGCCAGACAGAACTGTAGCCAGTATGATCCGTGTCATTGCTCAGCTCTACCTGTTAAAAACACGCATGATACATTACAGTCGAACAATGGGCACCTGCGGAGTGTTGAGGACTTGCGCCGTCTGGAGCGGATTGCTGTGGACCGTCCAGCATGGAACGCGCTGGTGAAGAGTGTTTGTGCACACCCTCGTCACGAGTAGAAACAGCCATGGCACCCCTATAAACTCATAACAACCATTCTATAATAATATTACTATTTGAATCTTTTAATAATTATCTGGCAACTCAACCTCATACGTATAATTATCTGGCCACCCATTGACCATGATGCTACATGAGGAGACAATAGTGATGACATTTTTCCAATGAGACCAATTTTATGACGCTCCATGTTACTGAAGGACTAACTTCGATCATTGGTTTTGTAGAGCCCCATTCTCTAGGAGCTGTCTACATCTGCTTTGTTTCAATGTCCAGCATAAGCGAACGTGTGGATCAAGCATAACTGCTTGGTTGACGCTGCCGCGGGAATGCGTATAATAATAAATAATACATTACATACAGTACACAGGTATCACGTGACTATACTCTTGTATCACACTGCATGTGTTTGACATATCAGACCAGATTACTATGTTCAATAACAGTATTCCTGGTGACATGGTGGCTGTCTACATTACGTTTCTCACCTAACTAATTACTTGCTTCATCTTTTCCTAACCTTTCGTTCCTACATGTATACTATAAAGGAAATCAGCAGCCTGCGACCTGTTTATCAATGACGTAATTCTACCTGTTTATCAATGACGTAATTCTACCTGTTTATCAATGACGTAATTCTACCTGCTCATCAATGACGTAATTCTACCTGCTCATCAATGACGTAATTCCACCACTACCACATGTGCACATGCGCTCTCTGACTGACCTCATCACACCAGCAACACGACTACAAGTAGTAGATACTGATAAATAGAATTTCCTCCACGCAGCGCTGTTTCCACAATTAAGGTTTCATCAGGGAAGGATTCTGAATGAATGGCTACAGAGGCAATATGCTAATTTGCCAAGGTTTTCATTGTGTGCCTTTGTGAATGAATGGCTAGAATTATTAAGGATTTTTTACAGAGAATAACTGCGAATACGAAGAAGCGTGATTCCTCGTTTTTAGGTGACAGACGTGCTAAGTGCTAACACATGGATAAGAGGTGGAAGATTACACTGCTACTCGCCATAGCTGTACTGACGACAAACATTGTATATAAACATGTACATATGATGCTGAAGGAGCAACAGATTCTAGAATTCTGAAATACATGTAGCATACTGAATATACAGCTGACAGCACTGCAGGTAGCCAGGAGACAGGTCTCTGGGGCATTCAAGTGTACAACACGTAGCGCTGCGTTGTTGTCCAACAAATCATCGCCAGTATATTGTCAGAGCGTGTGACATTTGTCACAATACTGACTCATGATTCTGACATTGAATAAACTGACTTTTGCCTCTATCACGTACATTGTACACACACTGTATTGGCATACACTACCTGTATACCCAACAGTCCTAGCTCTCTACTTGCCATGATTGTGTTGCATACACTACCTGTATACCCAACAATCCTAGCTCTCTACTTGCCATGATTGTGTTGCATACACTACCTGTATACCCAACAGTCCTAGCTCTCTACTTGCCATGATTGTGTTGCATACACTACCTGTATACCCAACAATCCTAGCTCTCTACTTACCATGATTGTGTTGCATACACTACCTGTATACCCAACAATCCTAGCTCTCTACTTGCCATGATTGTATTGCATACACTACCTGTATACCCAACAATCCTAGCTCTCTACTTGCCATGATTGTGTTGCATACACTACCTGTATACCCAACAATCCTAGCTCTCTACTTGCCATGATTGTGTTGCATACACTACCTGTATACCCAACAATCCTAGCTCTCTACTTGCCATGATCGTGTTGCATACACTACCCGTATACCCAACAATCCTAGCTCTCTACTTGCCATGATTGTGTTGCATACACTACCTGTATACCCAACAATCCTAGCTCTCTACTTGCCATGATCGTGTTGCATACACTACCTGTATACCCAACAATCCTAGCTCTCTACTTGCCATGATTGTGTTGCATACACTACCTGTATACCCAACAATCCTAGCTCTCTACTTGCCATGATTGTGTTGCATACACTACCTGTATACCCAACAATCCTAGCTCTCTACTTGCCATGATTGTGTTGCATACACTACCTGTATACTCAACAATCCTAGCTCTCTACTTACCATGATTGTGTTGCATACACTACCTGTATACCCAACAATCCTAGCTCTCTACTTGCCATGATTGTGTTGCATACACTACACATGTATATAGACCATTGAGATGTTTCATAATTCCAGTCGATATTGCTATAATTCCTGTCCAGACTTCATAATGTGATATTTGTACCATGACGTCATTACCAGCTATAATTATGTAGCTCTGTTGCGCGCGTATCAGACCTAACAAGGTGGTAACAGCTAACTGTACACACACACACTGCTCTACACAGAGTCTGGTGGTGCACAGTAGTCCTCAATGCACACACGCACTGTGCACACACAAACTAGCACGACGACAGCCACAAAATTAGCTAAGCATTCATCAATTGGAGGACATGATATTATTTTTAAATCTTATGCATGTATGTGTGTGTGTGTACGTGCGCGTGCGCGTGGGCGTGTGCGTGGGTTGTGTGTGCGTGTAGGTGTGTGTGCGTGTGTGTGTGCGTGTGTTTCATCGCTCATGCGTCCGTTCCATCTTGGGAGTCTCAAGGAGCGATCAGCACTCCCGTCATCTTAATACTGCTGATCTAGCCCAGAGAGCGCGTCTTCCTGAGGACATTGGCGCTCTCCTGCGTGAGTACCGTCTGCGTTGGCTGGGTCATGTTGCCCGTATGGACGCGGCCCGGATTCCTCAACAAGTGTTGTTTGGTGAGCTCGAGGCAACCAGACCACGGCATGGGCCAAAGAAGCGTTGGCGAGACACGATTGTCGGTGATCTGCGCTCGCTGGATATTCCGGAGTCCGAGTGGTATCGGCTCGCACAAGATCGCCCGGAATGGCGCAGGCGGGTTCATCAACATCGTCTTCCTCCCCCGGCACCGAAGGACTTTCATTGCGCATGCAGCAGAGCGTTTAGGAGAAGTGGCGATTTGAAGCGTCACATCAAGTACTGCCCAACTCAGTAGCCTATCATCTCCACTGGAGATGGGGCGTCAAAGGTCAAGGTCAAGGTGCGTGTGTGTGTGTGCGTGTGTGCGTGTGTGTGTGTAGGGGTGGGTGTGTGTGTGTGTGCGTGTGAGTGTGTGTGTGTGTGCGTGTGTGTGTATGTGATCCCCTCGTACCGGCACCTCGGTGACATGTTTCACATGCGCCCGGCACTTGGCACGTCAGGGTGACCTCGCACGGCTGAACGGCAGAAGCCGGTTTCGGAGCAGAGAGGTGCATGTCAGTGCCCTCGGTGTCATCGTTGGTTCCGGAGCCGCGGAGGCTTGGCTGTGCATCGTTGCTCCGCTTCTACCTCGTGCCCAGTACCGACCGAACCAGCTGCTGTTATCACCAGTGACACTACCGCTCGGAGGTGCTGCAATGCTCACTGTGGCACCTGCAATCGTTGTTTCCGTTCAACCCAGGGACGCAACCGCCATCGCTGTTCAACGCACTGCCACCGACCAACGGCCAGAGAACGGGACAAGTTCCCGCATATGTGTATCTGCTCTCGCCGGTTCCGACTAGTCTCGGATCTGGGGCGCCATCGGGTGGCGTGCTCTTTCTCTCTCTCTCTGCTGCCCCTCCGGGGCCCACGTGACCCTAGTGGTAGTGGCTCTACAGGACAGGACAGGATGTGTGTGTGTGTGTGTGTGTGTGTGTGTGTGTGTGTGTGTGTGTGCGTGTGTGTGTGTGTGTGTGTCATTTTATCTTCTGAATTGTATTAGTGCTCCATTAGGGCTCTGGGGACAGTCCCAAAAAATTTCCTTATATTGGTTACCCGGAATATATTCGTTGTTTCGGGTCCCTTCACTCATCAGTGTCGTAGCAGTGTCGGTCAGTCATTTTGTTTTGGTTACAGCCATGCATACATGTATCATATCATGTATGCATGTCATTCACTATAATTATAAGACTATTGTACTCTATCGAGTATCCAAGCTGTCGTCCATCAGCCATCACGCCAGTCGATCAAATCTCACTGTAGGCAATTCAGCACAGTCATTGTACCGTCAGGACCAGATCTAGTCCTAGCTGGAACACGTATCTGTTGAGTAGGTCGCATCAAAGCATCGGTCAATGACTCAGCGACGAGGGGGCAGAGCTGGTGGTGTGTCAGCCGTGAAGATGGAATGCTACAGGCTCTGTTGACTTTACAACGGTCTCGGTCTTCTAAATACCAGCAGGATACATCCGAGACCAGGTCAAAATAGACGAAAAGAAGCAAGGGCGAGGAGGAGGGTTATAGATTGTGAGAAACCAAGAATCGGTCAATGAATGAATCAGTGTTGGGCGATAGTAGTACTCCACATGTTTCAATAGTCCGTTGTCCAGATCCAAGCTGTGTACATCAACCCAGTGAATGTTAGAGACGGGACTTCATGATGTATTTACCTACTTTTCAGTATGGTGTGTGATGGTTGAGATGTCCGTATTGACTACAGACCTTGTGTGTTGTACAGTGTAAACCTTGATCGATCTCGACCTGGAGTAGGTCCAGTGTGACTACGACCATGAGCAACGTGTGTGTAAACAAAACCAACCTGGACACCAGTATAGCAGCAGTCAACGGAGAACAGGGACTGACTAAGGGACTGCATATCATTCACCATCCACATCACACCATCGCCTGCGGGGACCCTGCTGAGAACGCATTGCACGGAGCTGTCCAAACATACCAGACTTTGACATACGCTTGTCATACATCCGTGCTATGTGTCCAAGCTAGCCTAATCCATTCTCCCTGATGATGGCTGCTACTTTGTAGCAATCTATGTGGTGTGTGTTGGCAGGTATCAGGGTAGTGGAGATGACTTGATGGTGGCACTGCTGCTCTTGCCGTGACTAATGATCATACATGTACTGTAGATACTGGAAATGTAACAGATGTCTTCCCAGTACAACTCTCCACTATATACACTGGAGAGTAGTCAACACTAAATGTGATGTGCACTTGACATCCACAACAAACAGATCATGAGTACAAAGATAGAGGAAACGAACAACGTTCTTTTTTCTGAAACTGAGTGGGTTGGAAATCATCACACCCTGCGCTTCTGCTGCAAGATTCACAACTGTGTCTATATAGTTTATGCTGCATACTACAAACACACACAGGTCAATCCATGGCTAGGGATAACGGATATAGCTGGTTGGTATATCGGCTAGCGCTATCTGATGTAGCAATCAGCTATGTATGAATGTCTGTCTTAACGAGGTGGCAGGAAAAGTACTGGGTGAACAGTATCGTCTTCAACACGCAATTGACCCGTTACCTACGGTAGTCTCAGCTTTCACATACATACGCATACTTGTTACTGAGGCAGACAGGTGTTGAAAATGTATTCGTAAATCCTACTAGATTTGTACTGCTGGGGACAACTACCAAACAAACATAACCTTAAAAATAGATAACACTCTTGTAGCGACACAATCAGCATACGTTATTGTTACAGTACTTCTGTGATATTTCCACTTTTGTCACATTGTCTTGAGTAGCAGACAATTCTCCCATATCCTACCAATGTTCTGTGGTGACGTGTGAACTTTGTAGCTGTTGGTTATTTCTGTTTGTGTAAATCACACCAGTAGAGAATTTCCCCTATATATAGTCATGTAGGCTTGCGGTCTCTAATTTCACATTTCATCTTCATTCTTTATGATGGTCCTGATGACAGAAACGTTTGATAATTCACTTGAAAACGTATCGCTATGACTCGCAACGGTTGAGTGTCAGACAGAGTTTGCAAAGGCGCTCCATGGGACGCAGTAAAACTTGCCGCTGAGGTAGTTTATAGCTTATGCATAGCTTCGTAGCAGATCACCATCTCATCACGTGATCTCATAACGTAAATATCTGCTAACCCGACCGACCGGAGTGCCTTGTGCCAGCTATAATACTAGTAAGTAGAGGTGACTGGATGGTCGTGTGGAACAGTGCTCTCTCACTTACTTGTATAATATTACTACGTCATCTCTAGGCTCAGTGGAAAGAGAGGAGAATGTGAGGAGAGTGGGTGTTAGCCAACCATGGTGACAAAGATAAGGAGATCGAGAGTGATATGGAAGAGTAGCAGCAGCAAAACTATCAGCAACTCATGTTATTGTCTTTGTGCAATGTGCTGATAAGGACTTTTCAGAACAGTATGGAAGCGATTCAGAAAAGTTAAAACGAGGGTTGTTGCAAAAGCTGAGACGCACAAGATAATTATGGAAGCTCTTTTTAATGACTGACATTCCATACGTTAGTATGACGGTATGTATTGCCAGCATAAACCAACTGTGTGCGATGAACTTTGCATAGTGACGTAGGCGAGGATGAGCGTGTCCTGTCAAGATCTTTCCACTGTCAGTTGTAGGATTGAGAGTTTAGCAGATCAGTAGATGACTACACACACTATCCTACTGTACACAGATGCAAGTGAATAGTTTTGCAATGCCGGTGAGCTGTGTAATGATAGAGAATTTCTCTGTCATTCTGCTAGTCTAGTGCATACATGTCAGTATGGGAGACAGTGCTACTGTCCTCACTGCATGACTGTAGCTGATCAGTGATGATGTGTATTCTCATACTGCCTGCCGCTGCAATACTTCAAATCATCAACAGCTCTCATGACAGACCAAAATAATCATCAACAGCTGGTATAGTAGTAGTAGTATTTATTATTTTGACTTGGGGAGTCCCAACAGGCATGGCCTTGTTACAGGGAACCCTAGGTGAATCTTTGTGAGGTGAGCAAAAGTACCAGCAGATTGTGCCTGACGACAGTTTGGAGGAAGAGTGTTCCACCGACCTGCCGCCAGAAAAGAAACTGAGCGCAGTCCATACCCAATATGTACAGTAGGTAATACTAAGGCAGCTGTATCCTGGCCACGAGTACGAGCATTTGTGTGCGGGCCAACTGAACGCAGGTGGTATGACATGTCAAATCTTCAACAGATATCATGACAGATCAAATCATCATCAACAGTCTTATGACAGATCAAATCATGGACAGATCATAAGACGTATCAGTCTTGAGAACACATCTTACCAGCAATGAAGTACATTCTACACTGTCCACGTGGTGCACTGTACAAACACGTGGTTAGTTGCCCCCCTGGTGGTGTTGTTGACAGTACTGGACTGTCTTTCACTAGCGTCTTATCCTTTTATCATTCATTTTTACAGAACACACAACGTGGAAGTATTATGTGTGTAAAAAATTGCGAGTGTGTGTGTGTGCTTGTGTGTGTGTGCTCGTGCGTGTGTGCTCGTGTGTGTATATGCGTTCGTGTGCTCGTGTGGGAATGCGCAAGTGTCTGCTCGCGTGTGTGTGTGTTGTCGTGTGTACTCGTGTGTGTGTGTGTGTGTGTGTGTGTGTGTGTGCGCTTGTGTGTGTGTGTGGGGGGGGGGTACTTGTGTGTGTGTGTGTGCGTGCTCGTGTGCGCGCTCGTGTGTGTGCTTGCTCGTGTGTGTGTGTGCTCGTGTGTGTGTGTGGGTGCTCGTGTGTGTGCGTGTGTGCTCGTGTGTGTGTGTGAAGCCACTTCAATCAGCTGTGTGGTGGATACCAGGCTAGAAAATAGTGGCGGTCAATTCATCAACCTTGCAAGCTGTTGAATGGTGTAATCCCAGCACAAGTTGCTATAATTCTTTGTGCCATCTTCAATAGGTCCGTCAAATACAGTAGTAGTAGGTTTTTCATTTTGACCCGACGAGACCATACGACGCTTGCAGATCACAGCACGAACAGTTCACCAGCCACACTCCACGAAAGCAAGTAGTAGTACTCCTGACAAGTCTTGTTTCGTTCCATAGAGATAATAACGGGGAACTCATCAGAGGAGAAGCAGTTGTTGAATGAAGGGGTTTAGCTGAATAATGCTATTTTATAGAAAAGATATTGGCGCACTGAGGTGTAAACACTCAACTAATTCACATATGTGACATATCAACACAAAAGGAATAGTGCAGAATGGAGGTGTTCTGAACCCTACCAGACACAACTATCACAAGTGCTAAATCATTCACAATGAGAAGGAGAGGTACACAGGAATAGGTTGCGCTAGTTTACACGTCACAAATGGTACTGAGGTAGTTACACTTGGCGTCTACTTTTCACCTATCTTTGTCACTACCTCAGTACCATTTGTGACGTGTAAACTAGCGCAACCTATTCCTGTGTACCTCTCCTTCTCATTGTGAATGATTTAGCACTTGTGATAGTTGTGTCTGGTAGGGTTCAGAACACCTCCATTCTGCACTATTCCTTTTGTGTTGATATGTCACATATGTGAGTTAGTTGAGTGTTTACACCTCAGTGCGCCAATATCTTTTCTATAAAATAGCATTATTCAGCTAAACCCCTTCATTCAACAACTGCTTCTCCTCTGATGAGTTCCCCGTTATTATCTCTATGGAACGAAACAAGACTTGTCAGGAGTACTACTACTTGCTTTCGTGGAGTGTGGCTGGTGAACTGTTCGTGCTGTGATCTGCAAGGGTCGTATGGTCTCGTCGGGTCAAAATGAAAAACCTACTGCTACAAGTTGCTATGTCTAACATAGCTGTTCGCTATCATCGCTTACGCGATGGGTATGTCTGAGGTCTGAGGTCTGTTTTTTTGGTTTTTTTTTACTAGCAAACACAGCCCTACTAATAATCGGGGGAAGAGAACAACTGAAATGACACTGGACAACAAAACAAAGGGGATTAAGGGCGATGTGCTGATGTGGTTGGCGAGGCTCATCCGACTGGAGGTCTCGGAATCATAGCCTACGACCAGGCATCGAAAGGAATGCAGCCAGGGAGGGATGGAGATCAAGTGAGAAAGAGAGAGAGAGAGAGAGAGAGAGAGAGAGAGATAGAGAGATAGAGAGATAGAGAGATAGATAGAGAGAGAGAGAGAGAGAGAGAGAGAGAGATACGGAGAGAGAGAGAGAGAGAGCCACGATAAAGTGAAATAAAATAAAACAAGAAAGAGATGATGGACGAGGGTAGTTGCTCATTGATGGGTGACATAGCCTCACAGGGAGGCCGTAGCCCAGAGCCAATTATTTTGACGCAAGTGGCGATGTGTGTGTGTGTATGTGGGTGTGTGTGTGTGTGTGTGTGTTTGTGTGTGTGTGTGTGTGTGTGTGTGTGTGTATGTGTGTGTGTGTGTGTGTGTGTGTGCAACCGTCAGTTCCGTCGACAGAATGACCTGAGTCGTAATCTCCGTTTCTGCTCCTGACAATGACTCTGGCTCCTTTCGGAGTGGTGTGGCCCTTGTGGCAACCACGCTACAGTATTAGTAGTAGTGAGCGTGCGTGTGTGCCCTGGCAAAGACCCTTCGTGTGCCTGAGGATATTGGTCACATCTTACGGGAACGGCGTTTGCGCTGGCTGGACACATGGCACGGATGGAAGACCACCAATTGCCAACGTGTGTTGTCTTCGGTGAACTGCCTGCCCCGCGCCCCGCGCATGGTCCACACAAGAGGTGGAGGGACGTCATTATGGATGACTTTGCGCTGTTCAGCCACGGGCACCAACATGTGGATGGTAAGATGCAGCCCAGAACCATCCGGAGTGGCGTGCCATTCCCCGTCGACCACCCAAGGCACCCTCTGCTGCTGGTTACGGTTGCGCCTGCGGCCGCATGTTCCGTCGACGTGGCGACCTGAAACGCCACCAGTCATTCTGTTGTGGACTGGAGAAATAACAATGCGCTATCATTGCTACGCAATGGCCAAGGTCAAGGCCAAGGTAGAGGTGCGTGTGTTTGTGTGTGTGTGTTTGTGTGTGTATGTGAGTGTGTGTATGCGTGTGTGTGTGTGTGTGTGTGTGTGTGTGTGTATGTGTGTGTGTGTGTGTATGTGTGTGTGTGTGTGTGTGTGTGTGTGTGTATTTGTTTACCATGATGAGCAGTTATGACTAAATCTGATGAAAACCCAAACTTATTTGTTACAAATACCTCCCACTATCATCGTGGTTGTGTAGTTTGTAAAATGGATGGTATGCACTCTCCTTGTGACATTTCTTGTTATCGAGGTTCAGTGACGATTTTCCACTGATAATGGTCACAAGAATACGTTCTGGATTTCAAACGGATTGCTTCAAGTAAGTTGTTCTTTTTGTTCGTGTACATAACAACACAGGTAAGTATTTTTTAAACACTCCTTCTACATGTACGTGGTATTGCTCCATCCTTTGCTGTGTTGAGCATGGAGTCCGGCGGATTCTGCCGGTAGAAAAATTGGCAGAATTCGGTACTTTTTCTGGTAAGTTTCATGCATGTTTTGTATCAGGATAAAAAATGGAGCAGAATTCGAGGAATTGCCCGCCATAAGGTTTGTATGGTTCTGCCAATTTCACTGCTTTTCGAGCAGAATCTGCCACCTTTTCGAGCAGAATCTGCCGGTCCCTAGTTGAGCATGTGTGTGTGTGCGCATGCGCGTGTGTGTGTGCGCGTGTGTGTGTAAAATTTCGCGGAGAGAAAGCAGATTTGTTAGCTCCTGGTTTTCTCTTTGTTGGCCTCCTCCACGGGGTGGCCTTGGCCTTCTGGTCAAGACGTTGAACAGAACATCTTGTTCCTTTTGTGTCATTATTGCAATTTTCGCTGTTTACTTTAGCTATCTTCTTTTTTGCGCTGTTTTACCACCTCCTTACTGTATTTAATCCACTGTTCCTGTTCCTTTTCCCTTGCCTGTATTTCACCTGACGAGAAGGCTTGAAAGTATACTTGTGAAGACAAAAACTTTCAAGATGTTTGTAAGAGTATTACATGTGTATTGCATTTTTGTCTCACAGGAAACAGTAGAAGAAGTAGTATTTATTTTATTTACCATCGGATGCCTCAACAGTGATACACACAACTCTTAAGAGGGACGATAACGGGATAAGTGGAAAAGAAAAGAAAAGAAAAGAAAAGAAAAAATAGAAAAATTGAAATCCAGACATCAAGCAGTACAGTAATCAAACACCAAGTCAACTTCAAGCTTAGTACAAGAACTATCAAGATCATCGAAACTCAACAGATTTCAAAAGGAAGGTCAAAATACTTCTCTCAACAGTTTTATGGTCGGTCAGTGAATCTTGCATTCAGACAGGCATACATGCACACGTACAGTGCTGCCAACTGAAATCCGACCCCCTGGGGCGCTGCGCCGCGCCGTCCAGGGGGTCGGATTTCAGTTGGCAGCACTGTACAAGTACAAGTACATGGCAAGTGTGTGTATACAGTAATGTAATCTGTACATGTATGCATGTCATACACTCAATCTGCCGACAGCATGCTGTTTCGTTCTTTGTGAACTCCTAGATCCTCAGCGCAGCACAGAGAAAATGAGGCCGAACCTGATAGCAATGAAAATAAAATTTCCAAAGCCAGATTGAAATCAGGCCCGAACGTACCTTGCCAGAGTGCTCAAACTGACAAGTCAGTGAGCTCTGCGTAATGCAAACAGCAAAGGCACTACCCCACATGCGAGTGCTCAACTGCTACAAGAGCAGGAGCGAAAATATTCATAATTAATTTTACTAGGAATTTCTTGGAGTTTTGCATGTATTCATTGCATTCCCAACTCATCACAACCACGCGCTCTTCAGCCGAACCATACAGACACCAGCAAGGACACTTCCGTTGAGAGATAATATTGCTCCACGCCTCTAGACAGCTGTTTCGCTCCCTGTCGGAGCTCATCAGTAGAGGATGATAATGATGATAATGGAGGAATGATCATTCTTATACACCAGAAATGGCGCAAGTGCGCGCTTTCCACATATATCAATGGCATATGCAAGCTGCTAAAATGGTAAAGTGTGAGAACAGCGATAAATAATCATAGTACGCGCTCATTGGTGGAGGAACACACCACACAGGCGACGAAAATCTTACTCGGAATACTGATGCCAATGGAAAGTACATGTATGTTGTTTATTATTATGATGTTGCAATGTCCATGTATGCAGGCGAGGCGAGACTCACCGCCGAGGTCCCCCAACGCGACAGGCTCGGTTGCCGTTCAGGATTCACACCGACCTGTCCGCCCGTCAACAGGATCGACAGCGGGAGGCCCCACTGATGCCGATGTCGATGCACACCAGGAAACTTGTAGTCGGGAGTGTGATACTACCAGGTCTAGTAGCAACCACTGACAAACGAGAGGCCAGCTGGGGCATTCACTCCAGTCAGGGATGCTTGGTCGACGCTTCGTATCAGCAGCTCAGCTCAGTTTGATCAAAGATGTTGCAGATGTGTCTTGCTTTCCTCCTTCCTTCTTCACCGACTCGTCTTGTCATCTCTCCTTCTTTCTTCACCGACTCTTCGTGTCCACTCTGCTCTGCCACTAACGGCGCATTAAAACTTCAGAACTAAATATTGCGACAGAGCTTTCGGCCATATTTTCAATTCATTGCATTCCCAACTCATCACAACCACGCGCTCTTCAGCCGAACCATACAGACACCAGCAAGGACACTTCCGTTGAGAGATAATATTGCTCCACGCCTCTAGACAGCTGTTTCGCTCCCTGTCGGAGCTCATCAGTAGAGGATGATAATGATGATAATGGAGGAATGATCATTCTTATACACCAGAAATGGCGCAAGTGCGCGCTTTCCACATATATCAATGGCATATGCAAGCTGCTAAAATGGTAAAGTGTGAGAACAGCGATAAATAATCATAGTACGCGCTCATTTTAGCAGCTTGCATATGCCATTGATATATGTGGAAAGCGCGCACTTGCGCCATTTCTGGTGTATAAGAACGATCATTCCTCCATTATCATCATTATCATCCTCTACTGATGAGCTCCGACAGGGAGCGAAACAGCTGTCTAGAGGCGTGGAGCAATATTATCTCTCAACGGAAGTGTCCTTGCTGGTGTCTGTATGGTTCGGCTGAAGAGCGCGTGGTTGTGATGAGTTGGGAATGCAATGAATTGAAAATATGGCCGAAAGCTCTGTCGCAATATTTAGTTCTGAAGTTTTGCATGTATTGTACTGGAATAAAACTCTATTTTACTTTTCTTGGTATCTCTATTTTTCCACATCTACATGTACATGTACATGACTAGGTCTTGCCCGTAAAAGAGGCCGTTACCCCGAAAAAATGTCATACACTATGTAAGAGCATTGTAGTCTATTCAGTATCCAGGCTTTTGCACATCAACCATAACCATGCTAGTCGATCACATCTCACTGTCCAAGATACATGTGCAGCGCTGGCCTTGCCCGTCAGGTCCAGATCTTGGCATCGTTGGCCCCGTTGGCAAACGTGCTTGTTGAGCAGCTCTCATCGAAAATCGATAAAATGAGCGACGAGTTGGCGGAGCTGGTGCTGTATCAGCGGTGACGATGAAAGGCTAAAGACTCTGTTCACTTGTGGTCTCCGTCTCCTCAATATCAGCAGCACACATCCGAGATGACCTCAAAATAGACGAAAAGGAGCAGGGGTGAAGAGGAGGGTTAGAGATTGTCAGATCAAGACCAAGAGACCAAGAATCGGTCAATGAATGAATCAGTGTTGGGCGAGAGTAGTACTGAACTACATGTTATCACAGTCCGTTGTTCAGATCCAAGCTGTGTACATCAACCCAGTGAATGTTAGAGACGGGACTACATGATGTATTTACCTACTTTTCAGTATGGTGTGTGATGGTTGAGATGTCCGTATTGACTACAGACCTTGTGTGTTGTACAGTGTAAACCTTGATCGATCTCGACCTGGAGTAGGTCCAGTGTGACTACGACCATGAGGAACGTGTGTGTAAACAAAACCAACCTGGACACCAGTATAGCAGCAGTCAACGGAGAACAGCGACTGACTAAGGGATTGCATATCATTCACCATCCACATCACACCATCGCCTGCGGGGACCATGCTGAGAACGCATTGCACGGAGCTGTCCAAACATACCAGACTTTGACACACGCTTGTCATACATCCGTGCTATGTGTCCAAGCTAGCCTAATCCATTCTCCCTGATGATGCCTGCTACTTTGTAGCAATCTATGTGATGTGTGTTGGCAGGTATCAGGGTAGTGGAGATGACTTGATGGTGGCACTGCTGCTCTTGCCGTGACTAATGATCATACATGTACTGTAGATACTGGAAATGTAACAGATGTCTTCCCAGTACAACTCTCCACTATATACACTGGAGAGTAGTGAACACTAAATGTGATGTACACTTGACATCCACAACAAACAGATCATGAGTGCAGAGATAGATGCACGAACAACGTTTTTCTTTCTGAAACTGAGTGGGTTGGAAATCATCACATCCTGCGCTTCTGCTGCAAGATTCACAACTGTGTCTATATAGTTTATGCTATATGCGTCACACACAGGTCAATCCATGGCTAGGGATAACGCATATAGCTGGTTGGTATATCGGCTAGCGCTATCTGATGTAGCAATCAGCTATGTATGAATGTCAGTCTCAACGACGTTGCAGGAAAAGTACTGGGTGAACAGTATCGTCTTCAACACGCAAATGACTCGTTACCAACGGTAGTCTCAGCTTTCACATACATACGCATACTTGTAACTGAGGCAGACAGGTGTTGAAAATGTATTCGTAAATCCTACTAGATTTGTACTGCTGGGGACAACTACCAAACAAACATAACCTAAAAAATAGATAACACTTTTGTAGCGACACAATCAGCATACGTTATTGTTACAGTACTTCTGTGATATTTCCACTTTTGTCACATTGTCTTGAGTAGCAGACAATTCTCGCACATCCTACCAATGTTCTGTGGTGACGTGTGAACTTTGTAGCTGTTGATTATTTCTGTTTGTGTAAATCACACCACTAGAGAATTTCCCCTATATATAGTCATGTAGTCTTGTAGTCTCTAATTTCACATGTCATCTTCATTCTTTATGATGGTTCTGATGACAGACACGTTTGATCATTCACTTGAAAATGTTCACCACGATATGATTCGCAACCGTGGAGTGATAGGCAGAGTTTGCAAAGGCGCTCCATGGGATGCAGTAAAACTTGCCGCTGGGGTAGTTTATAGCTTTGTAGCAGATCACCATCTCATCACGTGATCTCATTACGGTAATGTCTGCTAACCCGACCGACCGGAGTGTCTTGTGCCAGCTATATACTAGTAAGTAGAGGTATAAATATTACTACTTCATCTCTAGGCTCAGTGGAAACAGAGGAGAATGTTGGGAGAGTGGGTGTTAGCCAACCATGGGGATAAAGATAAGTAGAGTGATATGAAAGAGTAGCAGCAGCAAAACTATCAGCAACTCATGCTATTGTCTTTAATTCTTTGTTGCCATCTTCCAGAGGTCCATCGAATAGTACGGTAATAGGTTTCTTATTTGACCCGACGAGACCACACGACGCTTGCAGACCACAGCATGAACAGTTCACCAGCCACACTCCACGAAAGCAGTATTACTCCTGACAAGTCTTGTTTCGTGAAAGGAATTCGGGTGGACACACCTGTTCCCACAGCGCTGCACATCCGAACCAGTTTCGTTATTTTTACAACGTTTCGGCACTTGGCTATCGTCAGGTCATTGTTATTACCTGACGATGCCCAAGTGCCGAAACGTTGTAAAAATAACGCAACTGGTTCGGATGTGCAGCGTTATGGGAATGGGTGTGTCCACCCGAATTCCTTTCACAGATGAAGCTGCAGGAAGCCTCAGCCCTTCTTCAAAGTCTTGTTTCGTTCCATAAAGATGGCGGGGAACTCATCCGTGGAGTGTGGCCGGTGAACTGTTCATGCTGTGGTCTGCAAGCGTCGTGTGGTCTCGTCGGGTCAAATAAGAAACCTGTTAGTGTCTTTGTGCAATGTGCTGATCAGGACTTTTCAGAACAGTATGGAAGCGATTCAGCAAAGTTCAAAAGATTGGTGTTGCAAGTGCTGAGACACACAGGATATGGAAGCTCTTTTTAATGACTGACATTCCATACGTTAGCATGACGGTATGTATTGCCAGCATAAACTTACTTACTGTGTGCGATGAACTTTGCATAGTGACGTAGGCGGGGATGGGCGTCTCCTGTCAAGATCTTTCCACTGTCAGTTGTAGGATTGAGAGTTTAGCAGATCAGTAGATGACTACACACACTAACCTACTGTACACAGATGCAAGTGAATAGTTTAGCAATGCCGGTGACCTGTGTAATGATAGAGAATTTCTCTGTCATTCTGCTAGTCTAGTGCATACATGTCAGTATGGGAGACAGTGCTACTGTCCTCACTGCATGACTGTAGCTGATCAGTGATGATGCGTATTCTCATACTGCCTGCCGCTGCAATACTTCAAATCATCAACAGATCAAATCATCAACAGCTGGCATGACAGGTCAAATCTTCAACAGATCTCATGACAGATCAAGTCATCATCAACAGCTCTTATGACAGATCAAATCTTGGACAGATCACAAGACGTATCAGTCATGAGAACACATCTTACCAGCAATGAAGTACATTCTACACGGTCCACGTGGTCCACTGTAAAAACACGTGGTTAGTTGCCCCCTGGTGGTGTTTTTGACAGTCCTGGACTGTCTTTCACGCTAGCGTCTTATCCTTTTATCATTCATTTTTACAGAACACACAACGTGGAAGTAATTTTGTGTGTAAAAATGTGTGAGTGTGTGTGCGCTAGTGTGTGTGTGCTCGCGTGTGTGTGTGTGTGTGTGTGCTCGTGGGTGTGAGTGTGTGTGTTTGTGTGTGTGTGTGCTCGTGTGTGTATATGCGTGTGTGTGTTCGTGGATGCGCGAGTGTGTGTGCTCGTGTATGTATGCGCTTGTGTGTGTGCGTGTGTGTGTGTGCTCGTGTGTGTGCGATCGTGTGTGTGTGTGTGTGCACGCGCGCGCTTGTGTGTGTGTGCTCGTGTGTGTGTGTGCTCGTGTTTGTGTGCTTGTGTGTGTGTGTGTGCTTGTCTGTGTGTGCGTGTGTGTGTGTGTGTGTGTGTGTGTGTGTGTGCTCGTGTATGGTCTTGTGTGCTCGTGTGTTCATGTTTGTATGTTTATGTGTGCACGTTCGTGTTTGTGTCTTTGTGTTGGTTTCATTCATAGATGATCTAGGAGTGCATGAACCGTTAAAAGTCTCTGTTGCAAAGGCAGTCTGTGTTGCCGGTCTCCTGTATTGCTATATAGAACATAGGTTGTGTAGTAACATATCACTGCAGAACATACACTGACCAGGTAGACAGAGAGATGTTCAAATTTCTTGCAGTACTGCATGGTCACACAGTCTAATCTAGTCTAGTAACTAAGTTACGTATTCTCACAGCTACTAGCACACTGTATCATGTATTATTCTAGAAATCATCATTCACTTTAACAGATATTCACATACATATGCATTCCTGTGATCATGGCTGAACATGTGTGTGTGTGTGTGTGTGTGTGTGTGTGTGTGTGTGTGTGTGTGTGTGTGTGTGTGTGTGTGTGTGTGTATGTGTGTGCCCTTGCGAACACCCTTGGTGTGCCCGAGGACATTGGTCACATCGTGCGGGAACGGTGTTTGCGCTGGCTTGGACACGTGGCACGGATGGAAAATCCCGGGTTGCCAAAGTGTGTTCTCTTCAGTGAACTGCCTGCCCCGTGCCCCGCACATGGTCCACGCAAGAGGTGGAGGGACTTCATTATGGATGACGTTGCGTCGGTTGAGCCACGGGTACCAACATGTTGATGGTACGGTGCAGCACAGAACAGTCCCGAGTGGCGTGCTTTCCCCGTCGACCACCCAAGACACCCTCTTCTGCTGGCTACGGTTCGGCCTGCGGCCGCATGTTCTGTCGAAGCGGCGACCTGAAACGCCATCAGTCATCCTGCCGTGGACTGGAAAAATAACAATGCGCTATCCTTGCTACGCAATGGGCAAGGTCAAAGTCAATGTGAGGGTGCGTGTGTTTGTGTGTATGTGTTTGTATGTGTGTGTGTGTGTGTGTGTGTGTGTGTGTGTGTGTGTGTGTGTGTTTACCATGATGAGCAGTTATGACTAAATCTGATGAAAACCCAATATTATTTGTTACAAATACCTCCCACTATCATCGTCGCTGTGTAGTTTGTAAAATGGATGGTATGCACTCTCCTTGTGGCATTTCTTGTTATCGAGGTTCAGTGACGATTTTCCACTGATAATGGTCACAAGAATACGTTCTGTATTTCAAACGGAATGCTTCAAGTAAGTTGTTCTTTTTGTTCGTGTACATAACAACACAGCTAAGTATTTTTTTAAACACTCCTTCTACATGTACGTGGTATTGCTCCATCCTTGCGGTGTTGAGAATGTGTGTGTGCGTGCGCATGCGTGTGTGCGCGCGTGTGGGTGTGTGTGTGTGTACATGTGTATGTGTATCTGTCTACATACACACACACACACACACACACACATATACACACACACACCGATTTTGACGTTCTGACACCCATCATCCGAGTCAATGATAGCGATGCTACAGCAGAAGCCATAGCAACTTGTGCTGGGATTGCATCATTGAACAGCTTGCAAGGCTGAAGAATTGACCGCCACTATTCAGCCTGGTCTACACGACACACACACACACACACACACACACACACACACACACACACACACACACACACACACACACACACACACACACACACACACACACACACACACACACATACATCCACATGCATGCACACGTGCATATACGCACGCATATACATGTACGAACACAATAACTATAATAATTTGTATGTGTGTATTATACACACACGTACTTGAAGAATACTCGTCATATAATTCTAATATCATCATGAGATCCCACTAGAGAGGAAACTAGTGAATTGCAAAAACAACATCTAAACATTACTACACTATTACCAGATGAAAATATTTGCCAAGAAACCTGCCACCAGTAAAGACATTGCACTATGCACAAGTAAGAACTATGTGAGTGGCAAGGTGATGATGCTATGAATATTAGTTATCAATAAACATTTTCATCTGTGTTTTCTATTCTCTCATTTCTACTCACTCTATACAAGAAACATTTAAACAAAATTTACTAAACAATCTACAAACATACAAACACACATACAATGTATATGTACATGTATATGCAAAGAAATGATCACACATATCAACTAAAACCACATCAACAAAAACCAACAATTCAATGACAAGAATTCTATCAGCGACAGTCCAGAATTATCGAAAAAAATTACGGAGCGAAAACATCCAACTACAGGGTCCAAAGTCTAAAGGTCAAAGGTCAACATAGTGATCCCTCAAACTGACTGAAAATGAAGAAAGGAATGTCCATCGGTAACACAAACGTACAGACACACATGCATACAAATACACACACACACATACACACACACAAGCTCAAGTATATTCATACACGCACTTACAAGTACGCACACACAGCAATACTACCACGCATGCACACATACACACGTGTACTACTAATCACATACACAGAAGGACTGTATGCCAGGAAGAAGTGATAGACGAAAACGAAGCTTTCTGCATGAGGACATAAATCCGTCCATGTCAATCCTCTCACCTCCTCATTCCTCACTCTCACTATCTCCTTCATCGCCATACTCGTCTTCTTCTTCTTCGTCATTCTCCACTCCGTCGTTCCAGCGAAACTGCTTATACTGCACATTCAGATCATCTCTGGCCATGGCACTTAGAGCATCGCGCAGCCGCGGAGACACTAGAGCACTTTCAGGCATCCCCAGCTCCTTCAGAGATGAGCAGCTCTCGACAGCGGTGGCGAACAGCTTTGCTTCGTCGTCAGCATCTCGGAAATCATTCCTCGCAACTCTGAGCTCGGAGAGCATGGGCAGACTGGGCAGCAGGGACGCAAGCACCGGCAGAGCACCCGACGAGAGGCAGTCGTCGTCCAGGTACAGCTTCTCTAGGCGTCGGCACTGACTCAGCTCACCACGAATGGTTTCCAGGAAATCTCCAGTTATCTCATTGCGACGGAATGAGAGCCACTCCAAACTCTCGTGTTGCTGTTGAATGATTCTACTGACGATCGTAGCCGAGTTCTGCTTCATCCCAACCTTGTGCAGCTGCAGCACTCTCAGCCTCAGTGCTCCTAACAATGGTGGTAGCTGGGTTAGACCTTCCATATCCAGTACCTTGTCATGGAGACCGACGTACTGGAGATCTGGGCAGCTGCTGCAGACTGTGGTGATGACGTCAAGGTTGACTGCTGGATCGGTGCACTTTTGACCTCCAAAGTCCACTCCCCGCAGTCGCGTACAGCGGTGTGTGTTGCTGTGGACGGTGGCCATAGCATTGCTGCTGAACAGGTTCGTGGATGTGTAGACTTCTCGCAGTGTTGACGTGTTGGATGCGATACACGCTGCGATATGGGCCGTGTGACGATCTGTTAGGTTGTTCACTCGCAGGTTGATGATCGTAAGATTGCGTAGTAGAGCCATGCCATCAGCCATGCATGCGTACCCGGTATCACCTATACCACAGTTCTGCAGGCTGATGCTGGTGATGAACTGGTGGTGGTGAATCAGGACTGCGTTGATGGCCTGACAATCGGAGGGCGAGAGAGGAACGCCGTCGAAATATACTCCGTACTGCTTGATGATGGCTTGCATGCTGGGGATGTCTTCGATGCTGCTTTGCTGGGCGTGGACGTGCTCGGCGAAGACCCGGAAGGCGTACAGGATTCGTTGTCTTCGTTCCGCGGCACTGACGTTGTCCTGGGGTGCGTTTGGCTGAGCTGGTTCGTCGTGTGGATGAACTGTAGGCAGATTAGACGTGGGAGTGACGGTGAAGCATCGAATGGCCGATCCAACTCCGACGTTGGTTAGGCAGTCGTGCAGCATCTGTGTACTGGCACTGGGCACGCAATCCGTCCACATGGGTAGCAGTGAAAGGACGAAATCCTTGCAGGTGATTTTGGCGACGGTCGGGTCAATTTCTTGACGGACCACTTCAGGAGCAGACAATGCCAGGCCGATCCTGTCGCCTATCAATTCTTCTGCAAGACGCTCCGCATCTTCCAACAAAAGACAGGAGGACACGTGGTCGGCCCAATCCATGATGTGGTCGTGCGTTGTGAAGAGAAAATACGTGACGCTGTGCCCTTCTGCTCCTGTGACGTCCTTGCTGTCGTGGTGTGGCTGAGTGGAGGGTGTGGACTGCGGATTGACAATGGCTTCAATCAGCGCATTGCCGGAGTCGGTGTCAAGCTCAGTGGCCAGTAAGCGCCAAAACATGTTGAGGCTGCCCGTGAATGCTCCCAGGCGCTGCACAAGCCAGGCGACATCAGCTGCACTTGGACTGCGGCTAGCGAAGTAGCGAGATGCTAGAGCTTCCTGTAGTGCCAGATGGCTGAAACGCCATTGAGGATGGGCCTGTGACAGTGGCTTATCACAGGCAATGAGAAGACCAAGTGAACGAGCTGCTGATGATAGTGAAAACATGCTGAAATCAGCCTCCGTGAAGACGACCTTCCGCCGGATGAGCATGTGGAAAGCGAACTTGGCGAGATCAAGGAGGCTGTTCTGGATTCCGTCAGGGACATCATTCAACTTCTCGTATGGTTCAGTCTTCTTCAGGCCTTTCTCCGTCTTTGGTTGGATAGCGTTGAGTATCATGGAGTTGAAGATCTTGCCTAGCGTATCGGGTATGTCTCGCTGGTTGGAATAGAGCTGGCATATGCTGGTAGCGTACAGTGGAGTGCGCATGATTGCAGCCAGTTGAGGATTCCTCTTCAGCTTGTCCAGGAGACTGCACGCTTTCTCAGCTGAGAGGACCTTGTGGACGTACTTCTCTAACTCCTTCTGCTCGAAACCCAAGAGCTCGACGCGTCGGTGGAATACAACCTCTGGGTTGTGGATGAGATTCATTGCCTCCGTGGAATGGCGTGACGTTATGATGAGGCACACACCTGGCAAGCGTTTTCCGGCGATGACATCCTGGACGTACGGGCTGCACTCGTCTAGTTTCGTTTCGTCCAAACCATCAAGTATGATGCAGACTCTCTCTGGATGGGCTTTCACGTACGCACAGATCTCAGATTGATCAGTATCCGAGATGATGTCGTGACTCCTCAAAGCCAGAAGCTCAGCAGCACACGTAGCTTGGCGCACGGAAGGCAAGCGGAGTTCAAGGGCGAACACCAGAGCCATCTCTTGCCAAATGCGACCCAGTGCCCAGTCGTAAGGACCTTTCTTGGTAAACAGCAACGTCTTTCCCCCACCAGCGCAAGAGAGGGCAATGGTGCGGAACGTTTCCCTCCCCGGGGCTAGTCTCATGGACTTCTTTGCTTTGAGGATGTTGGCCAGCTTTATTTTGCGCAGTTTCTTTGCAGCTGAAGCAAGGGAGTGTGTGAGCTGCTCAATACCAGCACTGCTGCCTAGCTTGTCAGCATTCAGCTTCTGCATTCTTGCACTAAGCTCTTCAAGTGAGACAACATGCAAGTTTGCGTAGATCTCATCCATGTTCAAACTTCTCACCTCCTCTGTGCTGCTGTCCTCGACCAGAGTACGGACATTGGTGTAAATTGCACATAACGAATCACGCAGCTCTCTGACAGCCTTTGGCAGCGAAGACACCCTCCATCTTTGCGGTCTCTTTGTCTGAGGTCTGCCCTGGTTTGGTGATGGGCAAGATCTCTTCATGGTAGCCCACAGCTGCTTGAGCAGCCGCAGCTACAGTTGACGGTGACTTACTCTAAACTAGCAGTGATGGGGGGTGAGTGTAACAGGTGTGCTAGAACCAGGCGAGTAACCAGCACACATACACGTCTAATCTATAGCTATGGCTAGGGCGCCAATTGTATCATATTCTTCTTCAGTATTCTGCTAGGTGTGATACTGTAGACGGTCAGTTGATAATTTCATTCAAACTCTGACAAACACACAGCAATCTTGCTCTTGCTACTACAACACCACTACCCGTGACTGTACTACTACTACTAGTACTACAGCTGCTGGCAATGCTACAGCCAGTAGCTACTATTCTACTGTATGAGTGTGTGCGAGTAGGTTCAACGGTTTCTCCCTTGCTACTGTAACTGTCCTGTTCTATACTGCAACACTCTACAGCACTGTCTACTGTAGTGCATTGTGTGTGTGTGTGTGTGTGTGTGTGTGTGTGTGTGTGTGTGTGTGTGTGTGTGTGTGTGTGTGTGTTTGTGTGTGTGTGTGTGTGTGTCCCGTCTTCAGAGCTGATCGGTCTTGAGTCATAGACATGTCGACGGTCTCTGACGTCACAAAGGCGTCTCTCTTGTCATTTTACAGAATGCACCTGTCATGATTGACCAGCAGAAATTAGACATCCAACTCAAACTTAGACTACACCTTTCACACTGGTTCATATTATTACAGGGTGCGACAGAGCTCTCGGCCATTGAAGAAAATGTTGAGTCACCTCCACTCCATTGCGCTCTTTAGCCGACTAGACCCTCCTGCACACAACCATAACCATTGCGAGGACACTTCCGTAGACGATATTGATAAACTTCTTCAGACAGCTGTTTCGCTAATACATAGCTCATCAGTGAAGGTAGATGTTGAATGATTAAAAATACAGACCAAACTGCTATTATATAGGGGGTTTCCACATACAAAACTGGCATAGCTGAGGTGATAACGCGGGAAAAGGAAAGTGTGCAGACACTGCAGACACAAAAAGGAGCACTAAATGACGGTTTTCGAAAAGGGGGAACACAGAGCACTAAATAATAATAATAATAATAATAATAATAATGACGACTACACCATAGCTCAGTGGTTAGAGCATCGCTGGCTACAAGCGAGGGTCCCTGGTTCGAGTCCTGGTGGTGACAGTCAATTTTTTCTTCAGACTTTTCCCGTTTGTCTCTTTCCCTCAAACCAGTCAATATTTTATGACTTGGGGCTCCCCGCGTGCTAGTTTGTACGTGAAGTGTGTGGGTTACAGTGAGGGCTGCGTCCCACCCGCCTGTGTGGATTCACAGGAAGTGTGAGTTACGAAGTCTGAAGAAAATGTTGAACGGGCTCTGCTGGGATGACGACTACACCATAGCTCAGTGGTTAGAGCATCGCTGGCTACAAGCGAGGGTCCCTGGTTCGAGTCCTGGTGGTGACAGTCAATTTTTTCTTCAGACTTTTCCCGTTTGTCTCTTTCCCTCAAACCAGTCAATATTTTATGACTTGGGGCTCCCCGCGTGCTAGTTTGTACGTGAAGTGTGTGGGTTACAG
This sequence comes from Sycon ciliatum, assembly GCF_964019385.1. Lineage (NCBI taxonomy): Eukaryota > Metazoa > Porifera > Calcarea > Leucosolenida > Sycettidae > Sycon > Sycon ciliatum. The sequence continues at coordinate 2,632,008 of NC_088649.1, read as the reverse complement.
TGAGGGCTGCGTCCCACCCGCCTGTGTGGATTCACAGGAAGTGTGAGTTACGAAGTCTGAAGAAAATGTTGAACGGCCTCTGCTGGGATGACGACTACACCATAGCTCAGTGGTTAGAGCATCGCTGGCTACAAGCGAGGGTCCCTGGTTCGAGTCCTGGTGGTGACAGTCAATTTTTTCTTCAGACTTTTCCCGTTTGTCTCTTTCCCTCAAACCAGTCAATATTTTATGACTTGGGGCTCCCCGCGTGCTAGTTTGTACGTGAAGTGTGTGGGTTACAGTGAGGGCTGCGTCCCACCCGCCTGTGTGGATTCACAGGAAGTGTGAGTTACGAAGTCTGAAGAAAATGTTGAACGGCCTCTGCTGGGATGACGACTACACCATAGCTCAGTGGTTAGAGCATCGCTGGCTACAAGCGAGGGTCCCTGGTTCGAGTCCTGGTGGTGACAGTCAATTTTTTCTTCAGACTTTTCCCGTTTGTCTCTTTCCCTCAAACCAGTCAAAATAATAATAATAATATCTTTATTAGGATGATCCAGAGGCTTGTCGCCTATCAAGGGGTTCACCGCTTAAATGATCGCTAAATATTGGACGCTCGGGCACTGTAATACGAAATAGTGGTAGCGACTTCGGCACATGGTTGTTAGGAAAGGCTTTGCTCCCCACACTGGCTTGAGTAGGCTGGGGAATATTGTGTCTGAAGAGGACCACTTACATAGTGCTCTCCAGCCCAAACATCACCAGGGATACAAACATACAGCTCGACAAACATCTCGTGACCACCAGATAGCAGCGTGAATCAGTGTCACTCCTGGACGGCGAGAGCAGACGTCGAGGACCACAACCCTGTCATCTCTAAACCAGCTAGTCGCAAGCCTGCGCTTGGCACAACAGTACGGTTGCGACTTCGGCGATGATTGTTAGGAAAGGGTTTGCTCCCCACACTGGAGCTCGCGCTATTCCGCCAACTTGACTTGACACTTGACTGACTCACGACTGCCATCCAAAGCACATGCGAGAAGTCCATCCATCGAACCTTCGTCTCTGCAAACCTGCAAGAAATCATCACTTCCTACTGCCTAGCTGAGCAGGGAGTGGTGCTTTCTTGCAGGTTAGCAGAGTCGAAGGTTCGGGCAAGGAAGTGATTACAAGTGGAAGGAAAACGTTGCAGTACAGTTGGAGAGTTCTTAGGAACACACACCGCATTTATTATGTTAAACACTTTGCTGTATAGTTTACTTCGAAGTAGTACAGAAGCCCTCCCCCCCCCCCCCCCCTCAGTTATGGTCCGTATGGAACACACTACAGATTGACAGATTGACAGTACTGTCGGCTGTCGAAGATTGAATAGACTAGAATTTTACCAGGTGTACGATAGTCTACAGAGTATAGTACACGGTGGCTCAACTGCGTAGACAGTTCTGCATGAGTAATAATAAGAAGGGTCTAAGCTACACGGACCCTGAACCCGCAGTTCTTCAACACCAGACAGAACTGTAGCCAGTATGATCCGTGTCATTGCTCAGCTCTACCTGTTCAAAACACGCATGATACATTACATACAGTACACAGGTATCACGTGACTATACTCTAGTATCACACTGCATGTGTTTGACATATCAGACCAGATTACTATGTTCAATAACAGTATTCCTGGTGACATGGTGGCTGTCTACATTACGTTTCTCACCTCATTCTTTGTAACTAATTACTTGCTTCATCTTTTCCTAACCTTTCGTTCCTACATGTATACTATAAAGGAAATCAGCAGCCTGCGACCTGTTTATCAATGACGTAATTCTACCTGTTTATCAATGACGTAATTCTACCTGTTTATCAATGACGTAATTCTACCTGCTCATCAATGACGTAATTCTACCTGCTCATCAATGACGTAATTCCACCACTACCACATGTGCACATGCGCTCTCTGACTGACCTCATCACACCAGCAACACGACTACAAGTAGTAGATACTGATAAATAGAATTTCCTCCACGCAGCGCTGTTTCCACAATTAAGGTTTCATCAGGGAAGGATACTGAATGAATGGCTACAGAGGCAATATGCTAATTTGCCAAGGTTTTCATTGTGTGCCTTTGTGAATGAATGGCTAGAATTATTTAGGATTTTTTTACAGAGAATAACTGCGAATACGAAGAAGCGTGATTCCTCGTTTTTAGGTGACAGACGTGCTAAGTGCTAACACATGGATAAGAGGTGGAAGATGACACTGCTACTCGCCATAGCTGTACTAACGACAAACATTGTATATAAACATGTACATATGATGCTGAAGGAGCAACAGATTCTAGAATTCTGAAATACATGTAGCATACTGAATATACAGCCGACAGCACTGCAGGCAGACAGGAGACAGGTCTCTGGGGCATTCAAGTGTACAACACGTAGCGCTGCGTTTTTGTCCAACAATTCATTGCCAGTATATTGTCAGAGCGTGTGACATTTGTCACAACACTGACGCATGATTCTGACATTGAATAAACTAACTTTTGCCTCTATCACGTACATAGTACATACACATGATTGTGTTGCATACACTACCTGTATACCCAACAATCCTAGCTCTCTACTTGCCATGATTGTGTTGCATACACTACCTGTATACCCAACAATCCTAGCTCTCTACTTGCCATGATTGTGTTGCATACACTACCCGTATACCCAACAATCCTAGCTCTCTACTTGCCATGATTGTGCTGCATACACTACCTGTATACCCAACAATCCTAGCTCTCTACTTACCATGATTGTGTTGCATACACTACCTGTATACCCAACAATCCTAGCTCTCTACTTGCCATGATTGTGTTGCATACACTACCTGTATACCCAACAATCCTAGCTCTCTACTTACCATGATTGTGTTGCATACACTACCTGTATACCCAACAATCCTAGCTCTCTACTTGCCATGATTGTGTTGCATACACTACCTGTATACCCAACAATCCTAGCTCTCTACTTGCCATGATTGTGTTGCATACACTACCTGTATACCCAACAATCCTAGCTCTCTACTTGCCATGATTGTGTTGCATACACTACCTGTATACCCAACAATCCTAGCGCTCTACTTGCCATGATTGTGTTGCATACACTACCTGTATACCCAACAATCCTAGCTTTCTACTTGCCATGATTGTGTTGCATACACTACCTGTATACCCAACAATCCTAGCTCTCTACTTGCCATGATTGTGTTGCATACACTACCTGTATACCCAACAATCCTAGCTCTCTACTTACCATGATTGTGTTGCATACACTACTTGTATACCCAACAATCCTAGCTCTCTACTTGCCATGATTGTGTTGCATACACTACCTATATACCCAGCAATCCTAGCTCTCTACTTGCCATGATTGTGTTGCATACACTACCTGTATACCCAACAATCCTAGCTCTCTACTTGCCATGATTGTGTTGCATACACTACCTATATACCCAACAGTCCTAGCTCTCTACTTGCCATGATTGTGTTGCGTACACTACCTGTATACCCAACAATCCTAGCTCTCTACTTGCTATGATTGTGTTGCATACACTACCTGTATACCCAACAATCCTAGCTCTCTACTTGCCATGATTGTGTTGCATACACTACCTGTACACCCAACAATCCTAGCTCTCTACTTGCCATGATTGTGTTGCATACACTACCTGTATACCCAACAATCCTAGCTCTCTACTTGCCATGATTGTGTTGCATACACTACCTGTATACCCAACACTCCTAGCTCTCTACTTACCATGATTGTGTTGCATACACTACACATGTATATGTATGTACGAATTTTCGCACGAGCTTTGTGTTCTGCACATTTTCATAGTTTGCACGCGCCAAGTGCACGTACGACATGACCCAATCTCACGAAACTTCCTACGAAAGTTCATTTCGCGTTCCCTGCAAGTTTCGCGTCCAAAGTTGCGAAAGTTCGTGCGAAGTTTCTCACTTCGCGACGTAGAGCGAAAGTTCGTACACATTTTCGTTTTGCAGAACCTCTCTACTCTCTTTGTTTCTCTCCTTATTATTCAGTTCGCCGTGGTTGGCTACCACCCGACTTCTCATATATATTGGCAGTCTTCTGACGATCCAGGAGATGTTGAATTAATAATAATATTATAGACCATTGAGATGTTTCATAATTCCAGTCGATATTGCTATAATTCCTGTCCAGACTTCATAGTGTGATGTTTGTACCATGACGTCATTGTCAGCTAGCTCTGTTGCGCGCGTATCAGACCTAACAAGGTGGTACCAGCCAGGGAGTCGGCAAGTATTTGACGACTCCCTGGTACCAGCTAACTGTACACACACACTGCTCTACACTACACTGTACTAGACATACAGTTTAGGTCACGTGTGCGGATAGGGGAAATCCCCTATACTACCTGTACAAGTCCAGAAGAGGTTGAACGATGCTGGCAAAGGCAGTGAGTGTAATGCCATTGGATCTTTATAATTATAGTTTGTCAATGCACGTAACTCGTTGTTCAATACGCAACTGTAACTCTGTCAGGATTTCTGACACGTACATTCCAGCAGTGTATGTTGCAGAATGTTATTTGGGTGTCATTCTGGACGGGAAACTTCGCTCTGGGCAGGGTACACTAAATCTATCTTTGGGGTAGTCTTCAAACATTTGTCTGATAGAACTTTGAAGATTGTGTATCGCCTATAGCTTATCAGTAGAGCAGTCGACCAGTAATCGAGAGTCCCTGCGTTCCTTCAATCTACACTATGTATATGTATATGTCACCGTGGTCTTTTCAGCTCAAGTCAGTGGAAGGCTTCAAATCCGTACACCCTGCAACTCACATTCATTTTCTCTTACTTGTATGCCTTGTGAGGGTTGATAGTGAGCACTGCTACTGTCACCGTCCACGTTCATGCTGTATGTGCATGTACATGATGACGTCACAGGTTGTTGTTCTCAGATAGGTGAAGATTGGTGGAAAGGAGTTTATTAGTTTGACGGGTAAAAAAGAGAGAAAAAATGTGTAAAGAAAAGAATTGATGATCATCACTATAAATGGAAGCAGGTGCCTTGTCTCTAAGTCAGCCATGCTCTAACCACTGATTAGCTATGGTGTAGTCGTCATCCAGGCAAACACTGTTCAACATTATTCTTCAGACTTGGACACCCACAGTCCGTCCTATGAAACCACACACAGTCTGGTGGTGCGCAGTAGACCTCAATGCACGCACGCACTGTGCACACACAAACTAGTACGACAACAGCCACAAAATTGACTCTCGTACCTAACAACGTTGGTTTTGATGTGAACACTGATGATTGTCGTTGTGAACACTGATGATTGTCGTTGTGATTGTCAGTTGATGTAACAGTTGCATACAAATATCAGTATTTACTGTTTGAAACTCGGGTGTTGAGCCAATAATAAAAGTAGAAAGGAAAAGGACATATGGAAACGAGTTAAGAGTAACTCTCCACCACTGTAACTAGATACTATATACAGTCAGAAAGTGCAACAACTAGGCAAAAAACTGACAGAGTACTGAGACATTCGACGTCCTGACACCTAGCTTCAACACATCTCCGTAGCGCTTACCGACAGCCTTCCAACTTGGAAGGTTCAAGGTTATGGAAAGACCAAAGAGGGGAAGGCAAGCGCAACGAAAACGAGCACAAGCCACAGTCCCAACGAAACAAAGAATGTCGATTGTCACTGGACGATGACGAGACCAGTATTTACTGTTACTAATATTTCTTTATAGCTAGCTCAATACACCATCCATTCAGCTAGGTGGTTCATTTTGTTTTCTGCATTGTACTCCATATTTAAGGGCCCCGGGGGGCAGTCCGAAAATTTTTACTTACACTGGCCACCCGGAATTTATTCGTTGTTTCGGGTCACATCACTCGTCAGTGTACGCCAGTGTCTGTCAGTTGTTTTGTTTTTGGTTTCAGCCATGCATACTTGTACACGTAGCATGTCATGTATGCATGTATGCATGTATGCATGTATGCATGTATGCATGTATGCATGTATGCATGTAGCACGTCATTCACTATAATTATAAGCCTTTTCTACTCTATCGAGTATCCAAGCTGTCGTCCATCAGAAATCACGCTAGTCGATCAAATCTCACTGTAACCAAGTCATTGTCCGGTCAGCACCAGATCTCGGCCTTGCTGGAAAACGAGCTGTGCCTGCTGAGAAGCTCCCATCAAAACATCCGATGGTCAATGACTCAGCGACGAGGTGGCGGAACCGGTGCTGGTTCAGCGGTAAGGATGGAACGCTACAGGCTCTGTTGACTTATAGTTTCCGTCTCCTCAATACCAGCAGCACACATCCCATATGACGTCAAAATAAATAAAAGGAGCAACGGCGAGAATGAGGGTTAGAGATTGTCAGAGACGAATTATCAGTCAATGAATGAAGTAGTGTTTGACGAGGGCAGTACTGAACTACATATTATCACAGTCCGTTGTCCAGATCCAAGCTGTGTTCATCAACCCAGTGAATGTTAGAGACGGGACTAGATGATGTATTTACCTACTTTTCAGTATGGTGTGTGATGGTTGAGATGTCCGTATTGACTACAGACCTTGTGTGTTGTACAGTGTAAACCTTGATCGATCTCGACCTGGAGTAGGTCCAGTGTGACTACGACCATGAGCAACGTGTGTGTAAACAAAACCAACCTGGACACCAGTATAGCAGCAGTCAACGGAGAACAGGGACTGACTAAGGGATTGCATATCATTCACCATCCACATCACATCGTCGCCTGCGGGGACCATGCTGAGAACGCATTTCAAGGAGCTGTCCAAACATACCAGACTTTGACATACGCTTGTCATACATTCGTGCTATGTGTCCAAGCTAGCCTAATCCATTCTCCGTGATGATGCCTGCTACTTTGTAGCAATATATGTGGTGTGTGTTGGCAGGTAGCAGGGTAGTGGAGATGACTTGATGGTGGCACTGCTGCTCTTGCCGTGACTAATGATCATACATGTACTGTAGATACTGGAAATGTAACAGATGTCTTCCCAGTACAACTCTCCACTATATACACTGGAGAGTAGTGAACACTAAATGTGATGTACACTTGACATCCACAACAAACAGATCATGAGTACAAAGATAGATGCACGAACAACGTTTTTCTTTCTGAAACTGAGTGGGTTGGAAATCATCACACCTGCGCGTCTGCTGCAAGATTTACAACTGTGCCTATATAGTTTATGCTACATGCGTCACACACACACAAACAGACAGGTCATTGCATAGCTAGGGATAACGGACATAGCTGGTTGGTAATCGTATATTATCAGCTAGCACTATCAATCACAGAGGTCACTGCATAGCTAGGGGAATAACTGATAATAAGCTGATTGGTACATGTAAATCATCTAGCACTATGTGATGTAGCAATCAGCTATGTAGGAATGTCACTCTCAACCAGGTGGCAGGATAAGTACTGGGTCAACAGTATCGTCTTCAACACGCAAATGACCCGTTACCAACGGTAGTCTCAGCTTTCACATACATACGCATACTTGTTACTGAGGCAGACAGGTGTTGAAAATGTATTCGTAAATCCTACTAGACTTGTACTGCTGGGGACAACTACCAAACAAACATAACCTAAAAAAAAGATAACACTCTTGTAGCGACACAATCAGCATACGTTATTGTTACAGTACTTCTGTGATATTTCCACTTTTGTCACATTGTCTTGAGTAGCAGACAATTCTCGCACATCCTGCCAATGTTCTGTGGTGAGGTGTGAATTTTGTAGCTGTAGGTTATCTCTGTTTGTGTAAATCACACCAGTAGAGAACTTCCCCTATATATAGTCATGACGTCTTGTAGTCTCTAATTTCACATTTCATCTTCATTGTTTATGATGGTCCTGACGACAGACACGTTTGATTATTCACTTGAAAATGTTCACCACGATATGATTCGCAACCGTGGAGTGATAGGCAGAGTTTGCAAAGGCGCTCCATGGGATGCAGTAAAACTTGCCGCTGGGGTAGTTTATAGCTTTGTAGCAGATCACCATCTCATCACGTGATCTCATTACGGTAATATCTGCTAACCCGACCGACCGGAGTGTCTTGTGCCAGCTATATACTAGTACTAGTAAGTAGAGGTATAAATATTACTACGTCATCTCTAGGCTCAGTGGAAACAGAGGAGAATGTTGGGAGAGTGGGTGTTAGCCAACCATGGTGATAAAGATAAGTAGAGTGATATGAAAGAGTAGCAACAGCAAAACTATCAGCAACTCATGCTATTGTCTTTAATTCTTTGTTGCCATCTTCCAGAGGTCCATCGAATTGTACGGTAATAGGTTCTAATTTGACCGGACGAGACCACACGACGCTTGCAGACCACAGCATGAACAGTTCACCAGCCACACTCCACGAAAGCAGTATTACTCCTGACAAGTCTTGTTTCGTGAAAGGAATTCGGGTTGACACACCCATTCCCACAGCGCTGCACATCCGAACCAGTTCCATTATTTTTACAACGTTTCGGCACTTGGCTATCGTCAGGTCATTG
>NC_088649.1:2595936-2620936 GCF_964019385.1 Sycon ciliatum | reverse complement strand
TGACGATTTTCCACTGATAATGGTCATAAAAAAACGTTCTGGATTGCAAACGGAATGCTTCAAGTAAGTTGTTCTTTTTGTTCGTGTACATAACAACACAGCTAAGTATTTTTTAAACACTCCTTCTACATGTACGTGGTATTGCTCCATCCTTGCAGTGTTGAGCATGTGTGTGTGCGCATGCGTGTGTGCACATATGTCTGTGTGCGTGACTGTGAGTGTGCATGTGCGTGCATATGTGTCTGTCCACACACACGCACACACGCACACACACACACACACACACACACACACATACACACACACACACACACACACACACACACGCGCACACACACACACACATACACACACACACACACACCTATTTTGACCTTCTGACACCCATCATCCAGTGGATGATAGCGATGAAGCCATAGCAACTAACTTGTGCTGGGATTGCATCATTCAACAGCTTGCAAAGTAAGTTGAAAATTTTAATAAAAACAAAATTACTTTTGTCGCAAGTGGCTAGCCTGTCGGGCGCGCGAGACTCATCATGGGCGCGCTGGAGCTCCGGAGCTGCATGCAGCAAATGCGAAGCGCGACACACGAGCGCGAACAAACAGTGTCACGTGTGTGTCGAATCTGACCGTCGATTATTTATTAATTTTCGTTCTACTCGACAATTCCAAAAATCAGTGCCATTCATTGGCTTTAGCTTTGCCCTTGAACTTGAAATCTCGTACCTTATTCTTTCTTGGGGACTGGTGTTGGATATTGAACGGGCGGAGTGACCGCCGGGATGATGGATGAAGGAGATGATGGCCTAATCTTGGCTGCGCGCATTCTCATTTTCGCGTGGCCTGCCACTAGTGTTTCGCAGATTCACAAAGGGTGTCACAGGCATAGCTGGAGGAAGAAAGGTGAGAGAATCGGTTGCACAGTGCAGATCAACCCAACCATTTGGTTGTTTCAATTTTACTTCGCATAGTCAAACGGGATGACCACCCAATAAAATTTCCGAACCTGACATTTTTCTAATTTATTGATTTTCCCGCATTATACCACAGTTTGTTGTTCAGGTTATTTCGCTTCAACTTTTGAGGTATGAATTCCTTAACTTTAGACTCGAAATGAGAGCTACATACTGACCAGGCTGTGTCAACATCAGGTCACGGCTTGTTTGACTTTGTTCGTTAGGCCGTGTTTGCATAGATATTGTGATGGCGTCAAAGACAGTTAAAGATTGTGTTGGTCGTGTGTCGGGGGTATTGTCCCCCTCCGAAACTGAATGCAAGTTTAAGAAAGACTAGGTCTAGTGAGTTATGATCAGAAGTGTCCTGTGGGTTTAGCCCTCAGCCCCTCTGCAGATCTGCGGCAAGCAGTAAACTATATTTACAGCAAAAAGCGCAAAACAAGACTTGATTTTTTACGCGGCTCTTTTCACCGTGATAATTATTGTACACGTGTTATGAAAATTTGAAATACTCATTGCAACTGGTGGGTGAATCATTCAAAAATGCAAACGTGCTCGCTGTTGAGTGCAGCCATGTGAATCCACACAGTCACGTTTTCTCGTAAATCACTCGCCGTAAAACGTGCAAGTGGCTGTCGTGTGAATCGCCTATAACCGACTGTCCACAGTTGTCGAAGTATTTTCCAGCACTCACTGTACTTTATTGGAGAGGTTGCGCATAACGTAGTTACGTTAGTTAAACAAATGTAGTCGATCTACGGAAAGTCTTACGTAAACTGCATGCGCATCTGGGTCCCGCCATACGGAGTTTTCAAATCATAGCAGACTCAGCGGAGGACGTTCAGGTTGGTTGTAACTCTTGAGTTTCATGCCGTTAGGCAATCATCAGACAACTGATACTCGGGTCTACCTAACAGTGAGTCAGTATGCTTCTAAATACATAGGGCCACAAGCATAAACAAATTTAGCGCTAAATCTGGTGTAAGGTATGGGGAGAACAGCTGGCGCGGGCCACGGCGCGACAGTATAAGCGCCAGGAGAGTGGCAGGCAACAGGCAGGTGTGAGCATGAAAGCGCGGAAAGATGCGATGGGGAGGCAGTTTACAGCAGATGGGTGGAGGTGCCAGGAGGATGGCGGGCAATGGGCCAGTGAGATCGCTAGGGGGTCTTTGGGTGATGGGCAGGCGTGGGCGTACTATTGACATCATGGATGTGTCCTCACAACAAGGCTCCACCATGAGCATAAAAACTTTACAAAGTAAGCCTTTCAGTGCAAGTCTTGGTGGCATGGCGTCTTTTGGGTGTTTTCTTAGGTTCCAAGAGACATGGAGCTACATTGTGTGTTTGTGTGTGTGTGTGTGTGTACGCGTGCGCGCGCGCGTGTGTGTGTGTGTTTGGCACACGCCATGTACTCTCTTGTGCAGGTACTACACGAATGCGAAACGCGACAAACTCTACAACGTCATTAGCCTGGAGTTCACCAAGACTAAGTTGGAGCCTCTAGTGGAGTCACCCAGTCTGGTACGTCAGCAATCCTACATACACTTGAGAGGATCAAAAAGCGTTTCTGCTGTAACTCTGAGCTTCACGGTTTTAACCGATCATCAGACAACAACTTGGACTACAATTTTCAGAAGATATGATTGATATAGGCTGCAATCAATCAATCCTATGCATGTAACGTTACATGTACTACACTCTTATCTGTTGTATCCGGGCGGTCCGGGACCGGGGGCTCTGCCCTTCATTTGGAAATGTTCGTAATCACGTACATCTTGATGTGGAAGGCACGTAGATCTGGCATATTACGTCACTCCTGGTATTTCCACAAATTGGTAGAAAAGTAGTAATATATCCACTAAAACTCACTCACAGGGTTCCCCGTAGACCAAGATGCCCGTAAATTGGAGGTCCGGATAGGAGCCGTGAGAAATGAGTGCACTGTAGTTGAGCACTCCACTGCACTACTGTCTCCCCTGTATGCCGTGTTGGGGGGTTTGGTGGGAGTTTTAGGCTCATGTCATACATGATCATGCTTAGGCTCGTTTTGAGAAAGTATGGATTTTTAACTCCTGATTGGTTTGTGCAATGTGTTTATATTGGTTTATCAATGTCCCATCACAAGCTGTATAGTATGTATTCGCAACCGTGTACGAATTGCTCATTTGTCTTTTCTTCTTCCTACTGCTTGCATGCTGCGGCTGCTGTTGCTGTTGTTGTTGTTGTTGTTGTTGTTGTTGTTGTTGTTGCACGCAGGTACGTCATTTGGATTGGGTGGACTTCGTGTGGCCAGAAATATTGCGCGCTTTGCAGCAGGAGGCCACCAACCGACTGTTCGACATGAAATATCCCAAAGTGCAAAAGTATGTGTTTTGTTTGTTCTTGTTGATGGTGCTGCTGCTGCTGCTGCTGCTGCCGCCGGTGTTGCTGTTACTGGCCGACTGCTGGTGCTGTTGATAGTACTACAGGTGTAGCTGCCCTATTGCTGGTGCTTGTGGTGCTGCTGCTGTTGTTGGCTGTTGGCAGGTCTGAGCCAAGTTGTTTCAATACAGTACATATTACGTAGGAAGAAGTCACGCTCTATTGTAAGTCACACCACCTTATTTTACCTGGTCATTGGTTGAGGGAAAGATGCAAACGGGAAAACGTCTGAAGAAAAAATTGACTGGCGCCACCAGGACTCGAGCCAGGGGCTTTCACTTGAGGGCAGCGGTGCTCTAACCCTTCTGTTGCAAACCACCAGTTCTCAAGTGGGAAAGGCCTTCTCGCTTATGGCATTGTATTCATTGCAATGTTGTATTGCGACTCGGCCGTAGCGCTGATGTTGCTGCATGGCATACGCTATATGCGCTGTGTGTAGTTTACAGTATACGCTGTAATGTCATGTTTTATATGTGTATGTTTTTCATACACATCTACACTGTTTTGCATGCTATAAATACCTGCTGCTGTTATTACTGTTCATTATTGTTATAGTCCATCGAAGTCAAATATACTGTCAAGAATAAAAGAGTTGTCCTCGTGCCGTGTGGTCGTTCGTTCCTGACACTTTAGAGAACCAGAGGTTTCACAACACCTTCTTTGCCGTTGAGGTTCAGTGTAAAAACGTGTGACTAACTCTACTGTTTACAATGCGGCCGTGTGTGTGTGTGTGTGTGTGTGTGTGTGTGTGTGTGCGTGTGTGTGTGTGTGTGTGTGTGTGTGTGTGTGTGTGTGTGTGTGTGTGTGTGTGTGTGTGTGTGTGTGTGTGCGTGTGTGTGTGTGTGTGTGTGTGTGTGCGTGTGTGCGTGTGTGTGTGTGTGTGTGTGTGTGTGTGTGTGTGTGTGTGCGTGTGTTTGTTGTGCACTGCAGGTTTTCTGGCTGATTCCTCCGACCCCAATCAATCTTCAGATCTATGAGCAGTGGGTGTTGTCCGGTAAACAGCAGGATATATTCCTGGGTGACATGGTCGAGACGTGTGCCCGCGTCGAATTGAAACCAGGCTGGACCTTTGTCATTCCTACTGGTAAGTGAGTGTGAGTGAGATTGTGTAAGTGTGTGTATGTAAAATGATGTGTTGTTTTCCTGTGTGATGGCATTCCCCAAACTGTCTCGTCTAGTCGCGTGCATGTGTGATATGAGCATGCGCGATTTTGTAGTCGAGAGTCCTTTTGTCAGTCTTCTTGTTCGTCCCTTTGAGTGTTGTCTCCATTTCAATATTGTCAATAATAATTATGTAAACCAAACTAGTCTTGTCCTTTGTGTCCTGCGTCCCGGGGAACGGAATGGCTGTGATTCCGTTACAACGTGGTGCCGAAACCCGGGACGCAGAGGATGAGTAAGTTTGTCATGAGTCTGTTCGTCGTCGTCAACAACTGATACAAGTAGTAGTACAACTAGAGAGTAAGCGTGGGGATGGAGGAGAGACGAGGAGCTGGTGGAAACGGAAGAAGACGCGGAGAGGAGGCAGAGAAGGTGGTGGACCGGCAGAAGCTGGGGACTGGAGCCTGGGACGGCAGGTACCGCATGGAGCATGTGGCCGTGGCTCGCCAGAGGCCAGTGGATGAGTCTGGCATCACCGACTGTGTGTCGTCCTTTGTTGTTCGTCTTGTTGTTGTTTTGCTCGCTGTGTTGTCTGATCGTGTTTCTCTCGCTGTTCAGTTGGTTGCTGTGTTGTTGAGTTTGGTTGTCGGTATGTTGCTCTTCTCGTCGTTCTGTTGTTCTGCATTAATTTGTGTTGTAGATTTATTTTGCGCTGCTGCGGGCATATTGTTATTATTTTGTTGGAGCTTTGGCTCTCGTGTTTCGGTTATCCTTGTGTGCCTGAGTTTAGAGCGTCGGCTCTTGTGTCTTGGTTTGGCCCTGTGTCGTGGCCCAGTTTTGTTGTGCTACAATGTAAGCTGTTGGTTGGTTTTTCTGTTTTGCTGTGGTTCCTTTTGCTGTTGTGCATGTGGAACGTGGTGTCGGTTTATTATTTTGTGGAATGTCATCAAGGGGGCAGGTGTTGTCAAATGATGTGTTGTTTTCCTGTGTGATGGCATTTCCCAAACTGTCTCGTCTAGTCGCGTGCATGTGTGATATGAGCATGCGCGATTTTGTAGTTGAGAGTCCTTTTGTCAGTCTTCTTGTTCGTCCCTTTGAGTGTTGTCTCCATTTCAATATTGTCAATAATAATTATGTAAACCAAACTAGTCTTGTCCTTTGTGTCCTGCGTCCCGGGGAACGGAATGGCTGTGATTCCGTTACAGTGTGTATGTAAGTGCCAGCTAGTTCGGTTGGTGGGTGCACTTATGCCTGATTGTGTTGGGTCTGTTGCCAACGGGCTCGGCTGCTTCAAGGTGTAATGTGTGTGTGTGTGTGTGTGTGTGTGCATGTATGTGTGTGCGTGTGTGTGCATGTATGTTTGTGCGTGTGTGTGTGTATGTGTGTGTGTGTGTGTATGTGTGTGTGTATGTGTCTGTGTGTATGTTTGTTCGTTGACAGGTTGGATTCATGCAGTTCACACTCCTGTGGATTGGTTAGTGTTTGGTGGAAACTTTCTGCACAGTTTCAACATAAGCGGTCAGCTTGCCGTGGCGCACATTGAAGAAACTACTAAGGTACGTGAGCTGTGCTGTGCATGTCTGTCATCTTTACTTATAAAAGAGAGGCACCTGTGACGTGTGTCTGTGTGTGTGTGTGTGTGTGTGTCACGCTCCTTATAAAGAAGAGGACTATAGCAGACACGATCAGTACGAGTAGCATGCAGTAGCAGCCGCGCGCAGAAGCACTGAGCACGCGAAGCGTGCGAATCATGTAGCCACCTAGCCTAGGCCATAGCCTCATAGGTAGCACTAGCAGCCGCACAAGCGCTGCGGACCACGTGAACCGTTCTCTGCAAATAGAAACATCTGCAACAAAAGGATACAAAAGATCTGCACTGACTGCACTCTGCATCTGATCTGCAGTGAAGAGCGCATCGCACTTTTGTCTTTTGTTCGTAAGTTTTTGAATTTTTTGAGCCGCTTCATCCGCCACCAGGTGATGGACAACCCTGACCAGCCTCCCGAAGGCGTAACAGACGTCCCTCCTTCTCCTTCCAACGATGAAGAACCTCCCTCACCAGGACTTCAGAGGTCTGGCCACCACCACGTGCTGAGCACGTGTGCTGTTCATGTACTTGCTTCACCCGCATGCCACATTCGGCCAGGCAACGCTGGCGGGGGTGCTGCTAGTATCTTATACAACTCCACCACGCCAATGCCTTGTGTGAGCTTTCCAAGGCTTGCAGTTGTGCATGAAGGTTTCTGTTTTGTTATGCTCCTACGTCGTTCATCGATGTTGCCGTGGAACTGTGTGTGTATGTGTCTCTGTCTCTCTATGCCTCTGTCTCTCTCTGTCTCTGTGTGTGTGTGTGTGTGTGTGTGTGTGTCTCTCTCTCTCTCTCTCTCTCTCTCTCTCTCTCTCTCTCTCTCTCCATCTCTCTCTCTCCTTCTCCGTACACTTCACTTGGTATCACTATGACTCCCTCTGTGTCTTAAAAATACAAAATGTGGGGAATCGATCTCCATGTGGCCGTGGCTGTTGGATTTATTTTCCTGAGAACGAGAAAGTATTCTGTCTCTGCTGCTATGTCCTTTGTCGATGTGATTTCGACGTGAGCTGCGGGTCATTCGCGTTGTTTGTAGACGAGCGAGCCAAATAACGCGAGCTAAACTTTCGCGTCACGTCAGAAATAACGTGAATCTTAACCTCTCTAATAAAAGCTCAATATGGAAGATGTGTATATGCAATATTTATGTTTGTACCATCATCAACAATAATAGAAAACAGGATCACTGCACTTCGGAGTATCCAAACATAAATATGTAGTTATCCTGTCAAGCAAGATTACATAACCCCATGTACTCTTGTGTCAAAGCACAGGATCTTATTCTTACAAGGGAAGAGGCTGCACAGTACACGTATTATCACAATTTATCAGACGTATTCGGAATCTGTGGTGAACAAAGCCCCATTAGACCTTGTACAGACTAGTGCAAAGAAAAACGTGTGATGCGTTGATTCGCCGTACACATGTCGTAATAATCACTGGTGCGTGGAACATTGCATCATAAAAATGACGTCAACTTGAAATTCTGTGGTGACAGCAGGGTGTGCGGGAGTTTCACACTCTTCGGGGGTTATATACTCTAATTTCAGAAATTTTAGGTGCTCACTATTTTTCAGTATGAGGGCAAAAGGCCAGGTTAGGCGAACAGAACTTTTAGGTGCAGAGAAGCAGTTCCCTATTGGATTACGTGTGTTAGTGTTTGTTCGGTGTATTGAAACTTTAGGTATGAAACAGACGCACCAAACGTACCGAAAAAAAAGTACACCAACAATTTGTGATATTACAGTACTCTTGTTGTTGGGTGTTGCCGGTTGAATGCTGTTCACGGCAGCTATCCTATGCCTAAATATGGGCTTGTATATTCTGATTGTCTGATCGCTGACAGATACGGACGCAGCGAAGCTCTCTCCTGCGCCCGCATGCGCCGAGATCCCACTGCTGTCAACGGATGACACTGCAGCCCAGTCGCCAGCGACGGCGGCAGCTGCTGCTGCTGCTGCTTCGTCAGGAGATGGGAACAGCTCACAAGGCGGCAAGCCACCTCCATAACCGCCATCCTGCCTGCTCTCGGACATGGCCTGTCTCAGCTCGTATGAGATTGATGGCTTGCGACGGCTGCTGGCCGAGCTGAACGTTTCCACGACGATGGTGAGGGCGTGTCCCAAGGAGCTGGGGGATCCTGGGGAGCTCATGTCGACCGTGGAGGTAAGTTGTCGTGTGTGATGTGTGGGTAAAACCGAAGTTACCGAAAATAAATCTCCACCTAAATTTTCCGGTTTTACAGTAGCCTATCTTCAGGGACATACATATGGGACATACATAACTATTGGCGTAGATTTGCTTAATCGTTATGCCTTGTATTCTCTTGTCAAATGTACACCGTAGATTCTGTTGAACGAGTATGAAAGCCAGTATTCTCCTCTGCAATGTACAAGCATTTTCCTGTGCAATGTATGCTGTATATTCTGTTGAATGAGTATGAATTCTCCTGTGCAACGTGCGCTGTAGATTCTGTTGAACGAGTATGAAAGCCGGTTTCGCGAGGACAAGGCCACTGGACATTTTATGCTCATACCGGGTATACAATCTGAGGTATGGTGGTGAATTGCTGTGTGGTACTGCTGCTGCTGCTATTGCTGCTAATAGTGCAGCTATTGCTGCTGCTGCTTCTGCTGTTGCTGATGTTGCTCTCCTCTCCATCCCCAGCATCTGCCTGTGGAATATTTGACAGTGGCAACATGTACATGTACATGTAGTAACAGGTATATGTTCATGGTGTTTCTTTCCTTCTGCGTGTGTAGAATCTGCGTGTGTCGCCCGCACCAATACCTGACAACATTGTGGAAATAGTTGCAGTTGAAACAGAGATTGTATGCAAGTCCTCAGCTGCTACTGCATCTCCAAAAAAGACAGCTGGTAAGCTACAATGACAGGGGCGTCACAGGGCGGTTGGGAGTGGCACAACGGGGGTGTCCCCCGGGAGAAAAAAATTCGGATTTTTCGGCCAACAGGGCACGTTTTAGCGCTCTACAGCCACAAAGGAGGGTTCTCCTAGCACTTATCAGACAACCCCACTCGTACTCCAGCTCCAAAAATACTTCTCATAGATTCGTTGGTCGTACTTCGTAGGTAGCCAAAGCAAAAAGGAAGCCATTGCCCTCGAAAAATCGAAAAATCCGAAGTACAAGCGTGCTGCTTGCTGCACGTTCTAGCGCCAGCCGCTGTGCAAAAACGTATGTTATTACCACAATGACGATGATATTGGTTTCACAACAATGACCACAACCTAACTGGGTTATCAGTAGGAGCAGTGACACAGCCTTACTGCTTCAAGTAGGATTTAGAAGAGAGTGAAGGGAGAGCAGACCGGGCCGGTCTAAGCAAGGAAGTAATCGGCATCAGAGGTGAGCACGCAGCATCGCAGATTGTCTCGAATTGCGCATCACACCAGCGGCAAAATTGCTCCTGTGCATGCAAGTGGATTTCCTTGCACTTCTCAGTTTGGGAAATGCTCGATTATGATAATTCTGCGTGCGAGTGCACTAGCCCTGAACATACCTGTAGGTGACCCGTTTGTGGTGTCTCATAGCCTACCTCACGACCTTCTGCTTTCTTTCTGCATCACTTGTATCTTGCAGGTATATCATCTCGTGACGACCACATTGAAGTCTGAATTTGAAGTGCGAAGATGCTTCAGCAACCACATCGTACTTTTCCATTGCTTTCATTGTGCTTCTACTGTGCATGTGTGTAACTTGTGGGGTATACATGTGATGACATTGTATGCTGGCGACACGGTCAGATTTTGTCCATGCGTGTAACGTACACCTGCATGTTATGCATCGAAAAGGATCTGCCACTTGCGATCCTGGGAAAAGTATCACGTTAGCTTTGTCTTGTGTGGGCTGTACCAGATTGCTGTTCACTTTTCTATCTGTTGGATATGTGACTTTCTGCAAGTCTCTGGTGTATGGTGGCCACTTCTTTGCTTGTCACTTTGTATGATATTACATTCTGTATTTGCTGCTTCCATGGCGTGGTCTGCAAACTGCAATCCTTGGGCAAATGTCATGTTTGCTATGTTGTGCTTTGGCCGTCAGTTTGTCTACACGTTGTAGTTGAATTATTTTGCTCCACAACTGACTTCCTGAAGTACGGTGGCCACTGCTTTGCATGGCATTTTACATGAAGAATTTCCTGTTTGTGTCGTGTGCATGTGCGTATGTGTGCCGTGTGCATCCGCGTGTTTGTGTATCTGTGTGCGGGGTAAGCGAGGTGGGGAGGGCTGGTATGTATCAGTGTGTTATCGTACTCTCATGCCTACATACAGTACATCGCGCGCGTGTTCATCATGTTTACCTTCGGGGTTGGGGTGGGGAGGGAACGGAAAAAGAACTGAAATTATCCATATAAAAATCGCTCTGTGAGCGCTTCTGAAAAACCTTTACTGGCGCTGCCCCGTCATAAAAGTAAGAAATTAAAACTGGCCCATTAGAGAGGTTAAGATGCACGTTATTTCTGGATTGACGCGCAATTTCACGTCAAATTTGGCGTAAAACTCCAAATTTCGATTTGAGCAGCAGGTCACTCGCATTGATTTTTCGACGTGCGAGCAAATAACGCGAGCTGAACTTTCGCGTCACGTCAGAAATAACGTGCATCTTAACCTCTCTATTGTCCCCCAAATGTGAACTGGTCCACCTAAATCGCGAATGACGGGACCCGAAGGCACCAGTAGCACGAGGTCGGGAGGGCTCAGGATCACAGCACATCATAGGGTAACACCATCACTTGTGCATGGTATCAGTGGCAGTGTAACTTTGCTAGTCACATAGTTACTTCCATCGGATATCCAACATGGGAGTTCATCGACGACCATGGCCTGTGGACCAGCGTCCCCAGCTGCATCCACAGGTAGGAACCTGATTGATTGATTGATTTTATTTGGATTTGCGAGACCAAACGAGCAGCAGGAGTGCTCAATAACAGGGTAGCGAATGGTTGAGTTGTGCTATGTGACAATGTAGTGTGTGCGGAGGCCCAATACGATGTAAGGGGATGGGAGGAGAGAAGGCCAGCGGAGAGTCAAACTCAGAAGAGGGAGGAGAGAATAACTGAAGTACACATTTACTGTGCGAATTCAAATAAACCAGACAAACAGCAAAACGAGTACACAGCTCACGAGAATAAAGAGGACTGGAGCACAGAATTGAACTGCTGAAGTACACAGCTGACGAGAATAAAGACAGGAGCACAGAAATGAACGGGAGGCAGTCTAGGCAGAGCTGGTTGTGGGTCAAGCCGGAGCCATTTGCTGACGATCCGTATTATCAAATCCGGCATGATGACAGATAGGAAGTACTTGCTTCGACTAGCTAGAGTGAGGCAGCGTCGGGCCCGCCACAGACTGCCGATCTTCCTAGCAGTGCGTGAGATGCACCGGTCAACTTGCGGTTGCCAGGCCATTCGTTCATTGATTAAAGGGAAACTGAACGCAAAAAAATAAGTATGGCTTATCCGAAGGAGAATTGGGCACTGATTCCGATGAGCTATGTCTCGAACCGATCAGGGAAGAGGAACCGTGTCAAATTTCATAAATAACACCTTCCATATTTGGAAATTGGGCTTGATGAGTAATTGATGAGTAATTATAAGAGTCATGCAAAATACATGTACTAGTTATGTGTAAACTGTAAAGCAGGGATACTACACTAGTACGTATTCTCATACTGCCTGCAGCCGCTGCAATACTTCAAATCATCAACAGCTCTCATGACAGATCAAAATAATCATCAACAGCTGGTATGACATGTCAAATCTTCAATAGATATCATGACAGATCAAATCATCATCAACAGTCTTATGACAGATCAAATCTTGGACAGATCACAAGACGTATCAGTCATGAGAACACATCTTACCAGCAATGAAGTACATTCTACACGGTCCACGGGGTGCACTGTAAAAACACGTGGTTAGTTGCCCCCTGGTGGTGTTGTTGACAGTCCTGGACTGTCTTTCACTAGCGTCTTATACTTTTATCATTCATTTTTACACAACACACAACGTGGAAGTATTTGTGTGCAAAAAATGTGTGAATGTGTGTGCGCTAGTGTGTGTGCTTGCGCGTGTGTGTGTGTGTGTGTGTGTGTGTGTGTGTGTGAGAGAGAGAGTGTGTGTGTGTGTGTGTGTGTGTGTGTGTGTGTGTGTGCGTGTGTGTGTGTGTGTGTGTGTGTGTGTGTGTGTGACTTCAATCAGCTGTGAGGTGGATACCAGGCTAAAATTTGTGGCTGTTAATTTGTCAGCCTTGCAAGCTGTTGAATGGTGTAATCCCAGCACAAGTAAAGTTGCTATGTCTAACATAGCTGTTCGCTATCATCGCTTCTGCGATGGGCTAGTGTGTGTATATGCCTGTTTGTGCTCGTGTGTGTATGCGCGTGTGTGTGTGCTCGTGTGTGCTCGTGTGTGCTCGTGTGTGTGTGCGCTCGTGTGTGTGTGTGTGGGTGTGGGTGTGTGTGTGTGTGCTTGTGTGTGCATGTGGGTGCTGGTGTGTGCGCTCGTGTGTGTGTGTCACTGTGGTGGTGTGTGTGCTTGTGAGTGCATGTGGGTGCTGGTGTGTGCGCTGGTGTGTGTGTGTGTGTGCTGGTGTGTGTGTGCTGGTGTGTGTGTGTGAGCTCGTGTGTGTGTGTGTGTGTGTGTTTGCGTGTGTGTGTGTGTGTTGATCCTCCCCAGCAGCACCATCCCTCCGACCGAGCCCGTCACCTTAGACTTCGTTTGCACTCGTGGAAAGCGCTATCGCGGTCGCCAGGACTTGACTCCCCTCGCCCGATTCTGCTCGTGACTTGAACACTGTTTGTCCCTCCGGGACCTGCTATCATCTCCGGATGGGCATATTGTATTGTATTGTATTGTGTGTGTGTGTGTGCTTGTGTGTGACCTGTCGGAAGGCTACCTTCTTGCCAAAGCATTTGGAAGTTGGACTAGTTTCGGCTTCATATTCCAGTGTGTCGTTACTATAATAGCTTTCATGGCTGGGGTATTGGTATGTCTGTTGGCTCTGGGTTCCCAGTACTCAGTAGCCGAGGCTGGTTGGTGAAGTAACTCCAATTTCACTTCAAGGTACCAGTGCATCTAGTGTCTGCTTCTATCAAAGCAGCATGCTGTCTATACTGGTTACCCCAGCAAGTGTAGGGTGTGCATAGGTAACTGTCTTGGCCGTTTTACGCCGATGTACTCCGTGTGATGTAGACCAGGTGTACATTGGTGGTCGATTCACATGGCTTCGCCAGTTGTGTGGATTAGACAGTTATCTGGCCCAAGCCTTGATCTGTCTCATTCAGATCTTGATCGCTATCGTTGCTATAAGAGAAACTCTGAGGGTGCATTTGCAGATTTGCGTGCTTCTCTTGCGACGGATACATGGTACATGGGACATGATGTGTGCATGTGGGTGCTGGTGTGTGCGCTCGTGTGTGTGTGTGTGTGTGTGTGTGTGTGTGTGTGTGTGTGTGTGCTGGTGTGTGTGTGCTCGTGTGTGCCCGTGTGTGTGCACTCGTGTGGGTGTGTGTGTATGTTAGTGTGTGTGTGTGTGTGTGTGTGTGTGTGTGTGTGTGTGTGTGTGTGTGTGAATGTGGGTGCTGGTGTGTGCGCTCGTGTGTGTGTGTGCTCGTGTGTGTGTGTGTGTGTGTGTTTGTGTGTGTGTGTGTGTGTGTGCTGGTGTGTGTGCTTGTGTGTGTGCGTGTGTGTGTGTGTACTCGTGTGTGTGTGTGTGTGTGCGTGCGTGATCGTGTGTGCTCGTGTGAGTATATTTGTGTGTGCACGTTTGTGTCTTTGTGTTGGTTTCATTCATAGATGATCTAGGAGTGCATGAACCGTTAAAAGTCTCTGTTGCAAAGGCAGTCTGTGTTGCCGGTCTCCTGTATTGCTATATAGAACATAGGTTGTGTAGTAACATATCACTGCAGAACATACACTGACCACGTAGACAGAGAGATGTTCAAATTTCTTCCAGTACTGCATGGTCACACAGTCTAATCTAGTCTAGTAACTAAGTTACATGTACGTATTCTCACAGCTGCTAGTACACTGTCTCATGTATTATTCTAGAAATCATCATTCACTTTAACAGATATTCACATACATAATAATGTATTCCTGTGATCATGGTAGAAAATATGTGTGCCCCCCCCCCCCCCCAATTCATGCATGTTGCGTCTTCTTTTGGCTTGACAGTCAATCTGGACAAGACAACGGTAATGGCTGCTGGATATGGACTCACGGAAGCAGACCGGCTGCCCCTGGACGTGGAGGGTGAGGTGGTCGAGTGTGTAGATAGTTTCCGTTATCTTCGCTCTCTCCTCCACACGAATGGCCGATCTACCCCAGATATCAGCTCGCGCATTGCCGGTGCATCACGTGCATTTGGAGTCCTGCGCCATGCCAGCCGGTTTTCACTGACAGCAACCTCTCACTTGCTACGAAGCGGCTTGTGTACGGGGCATGCGTGTTGTCTCTGCTTCTGTACTGTGCTGAGTGTTGGGTGCCGTTGAAGCCCGACCTTGATACACTGTGCTCTTTCCATCTGCGCTGCATCCGTTCCGTGATGAGTATCAGCCAACGGAATGTCTGGGACCAACGACTGACCAGGGTTGATGTTCTATTATTATTATTATTCATTATTCACACATATCCGCCGGATGAGTACGCGTGGCCCATGCACCATGGGGACCCACGAATACAAACCAGCATATGTTCCCTCAGCAATACAAGCAAGCAAGCACGCAAAGATAAATGAGAGCCCAGGCAGCGAAAACAAAACGAAGAGAGATGAGGACATAGGCAACGAAAACAATTCCAAAGCATAGCCAGGGATTGAATGTGTGCATCTGGGTACGACAGTTAACACGGCTAGTGCAGCCGTACAGAGCGCAGCAGCATGTAAATACAAAAGCGCCACAGCAGCAGCAGCCAAGAGTGTGCAAACACTAAAAAAGAAGATCAGTCCATGAAAAAATTATTGTCGCCACAGGTAGACATCTCCGGCAAGAATGCATGCGTGCGCACAAGTAGGCAGGTAAGCATGTCAGATGTAATCGTATTATTATGGCCAGGCTAATTAACAGTGCTGTTTCGCAATAAATTCCATCGGCATTTATCATACGCCACCTTCCGAAGCTGGGCTAGGCCAGGTCGCGACAGAAGCACAAGCCCCAGCTTCTCCCGACAATCCAGTGAGAGAGTGGTTAGCAGTGTTGTTCTTGGTCTGCCTATCCTTCCCCGCAAGGCACCAGAAGCAGCAAAATCGAGAGCGACCTGTGGCGGTGCCCCTGATGGCATCCGGAGCACATGCCCCAGGAAGCTCCATCGCCTCGCCGCGATCTCCTTGGAGATGGGTTGGGTGCGACAGCGGTTGTAGAGTTCCGTGTTTTTGATTATATTTGGATACTTTATACGGAGTAGCGAGCGGAGGTGACGGCGGTGGCAAACGTCCAGAGACGTTCTGAGTGCCTCAGTGAGGCCCCAGGTAGCGCAGTTGTAAAGCAAAATGCTTAGAACGTAGCAATTGTACAGCCTCAGCTTCAACGTTAGGGAGATCCCTGATGACTGTAGAAGGCTTTGCATCCGGCCAAATGACTGCGATGCCAGAACCATTCGGTGTTTGATGTCCTCGGCAGTACCAGCTCTCGATCCAACCGACTTTGCCATCCGCCATTCTTCTTTCCCTCTTTTTTCCAGGTCTGAATCGAGGTAGAAGTGGGTCCGTTCAGTTTTCGCGCCGTTGACCATCAATTGGTGTTCTGGCATCTTCAGCACGCATACGTCATGGGTTTGTTCAAGATTTTGGTCATTTTCATCGAGGAAGTCAAGATCATCTGCGTACTGAAGTTCAGGGATAGACGGTGCTAGGCCTGTACTTTCTCTTCGGAACTGATGTCTCAGCTGCTGCAGAACATGTTCAAAGTAGCACGTAAACAGGACAGGGCTCAGGCAATCTCCCTGTGGTGTGCCAATGCCAGATTGAAAGGCGTCTGCAGTCTGTCCGCATACTCGAACACTGAGCGTTGTGTCTACAAGCAGCGTTGAGACCATGGCTCGAGCATCAGGTACGCCAGGCGCTGCAGTGAGGATTGATTCAAGCAGGCTGTTTCTATGCGGAGTGTCAAAGGCCTTGGAGAGGTCGATGCCCAGCTTGTTGAATGACCACTGCTTATTTTCTACTAAACTGCTGAGAATACGAAGAGTGAATACAATATCACTCGTCGACCGGCCTGGTCTGTACGCACTCTGTGAGGATGGCAGGTACTGTTCCACCTGGTGTTGAATCCGTCGCAGTGTGATACTTGACAGGATCTTTCTAACTGAATTCAGAAGAACAATTGGACGAAGGCTGCTACATGGACCCTTGGGTTTCCCCGGCTTCTGCAGAGGTATCAGCACGCCAGCACCAATCGCAGAATCTGGTGTCGCCGACTCTACAGAAGTTTGTAGGATGTGAGCAATTGATGTACATAGAGGCTCATTGCAGGCATATTTAAGCATCTCATTGGGAATTCCATCTGGCCCTGGTGACTTGCCATTCTTCAGTCTGCGTATGGCAGAGGCCACTTCTGCTGTCGTTATGTTATTGGTTAGAGTTGTTGTTTCCTTCTTTAACGGCTTACTGCTAGAGTCTGAGAACTGCCCACAAAAATGGTCTGAGACTCGCCTGGCTTGCTGTGCTGGGTTGCATATTCTTGCGCCGTTCCCATCATCAACAGCTATACCAGACCTTCTCAGCCTGCAGAGGGCAGCAACAGAAGCATGCATTTTTGAGGTGTCGTTTTTGATGCATTCTATTTCCACTGCCTTGGCTTCCAGACGGTCTACTTCACATTGCTTGACTGCAGCACTCAGCCGATGGAGCAGGCGATTTCTTTGCGTTTTCAGAGCAGTTTTTTCCTCGACATTTGGTGTTGCATTGATCTGGATTCGTAATTGTTTCTGGCGCGTAGATAGATCACTGATCGTTGGGTCATCGGTGACATAGCTGGAAGACTGCCTTCCACGGGTGTCTTTGCCCAGGACAGCCTCCGCTGAGCACTTGATAGTCTCTGCAAGCTTTTCCCATGTCACGCCACTGTCCAGGCTGGATATTGCATGCGATATTGAGTCTCTGTACACTTGCTGAAGGCTGGAGTTTGTGGAGAGCTTTTCAATTGGTATGCGACCTTCCTTCTGTTTACTGCAGTAGTGGCTGCTGATGGCTCTTGATGGCTCCACCATGGTGGTCACCACCATCTTGTGATCAGATGCCAGTTCACATCCCGCATAAGCTCTACTGTCTTGCAGTCCATGGCATATTTTGTCTGGGATCAGCACATAGTCAATTTGGTTATAGATATTTACATTTTGTTGATTACGTCGGATGGTGCCAGTCCAGGTAGTGATGTGTCTGGCAGGGTGCTGAAACGTAGTATTTGCGAGTCGCATGCCGGTTTCCTCACAGCTCTCCAACAGCGCTTCCCCGTTCGAGTTCCTTCGACCGTTCGCCCACCTGCCTAAACAAGTGTATGCGTCGGATGCGTGGCGGCGGCCGACCTTAGCGTTGAAGTCGCCTCCCACGAGCACGAGTGTTCTCTTGGCAAAACTACGAATTAGAGTGAGCAGCGAGTCATAGAATTCCTGTCGTATTGCGGGAGTCTTCTCAGACGTTGGGAGAGTTGGAGCGTACGCCGAGATGTATGCCATTGAGTTCTTGTTCGGGGACGGAAATGAAAACAGAGCGTAGCCGAGCCGGTCAGAGACCGCTCTCCAGCGCGACAAGTGCGGCAGTAGGCGAGGGCCAATAGCCAGGCCTAGTCCACCGTATCTGTTTATTGTGGGAAATGAAAGCAGCTTATAGCCGAACGGTAGACTCCACGTGCATTCGTCAATAATTTTAGTTTCCTGAACAGCACAAACATCAACCGAGCGAGCTTTCAGCGAACTAGCCAACTGCTCTCGCTGTAAATTGGACGAACAACTACGAACATTCCACGTAGCGACTCTCAGAAGCTTACGAGTCATGGCTGAGGGATGAAAGACGATGAAAGAGGAAGAGAAGAGGAGAGAGAGAAATGTCATGGGCTTGTCAGCACCCAAATGTTCTGGAGCGGTGGAATCCGAGTCAGCCCCGTGACATCCCCAGCCTGCTGACATCGCGCCGCATGGCCCGAGAGGTGGCTTGGGCATGTTGTGCGAATGCACGAGGAGCGTGCCCCGCGTCAACTACTGTTTGGCACCCTACATCCTGTCCGTCCAATGTGCGGCCCGAGGAAAAGGTGGCGCGATGCTGCGCGGAAGGATCTGGCAGCGTTGGGCATCGACAAATGGTCTGAATGGCCCAGGATAGACGGGAATGGCGGGCCGCTTACAATGTTCTGCCCCCCCCCCCCCCCCGAACCCGTTTGTGAGCCCCTGCAGATACCTTGTGCCGAGTGTGGCCGTCTCTTCTCCAGGAGTGGTTTGCCTCGTCATAAATGCCTCGATGAGCGCCGCAAACCCGTATCACAACAGCGAGGTAGCCGACAATGTTCTTCCTGCGAGCGCTGGTTTTTCGCAGTGCCGGAGGTTTGGCGGTCCACAAGTGCCCCAACTCCCGGATGCTCCCCGCGGCGTCGTCTCGGGCTCCGTGCCGGGCGGCGGTGTCTACCATTTCTGCTCAGGCTACTCCTCCGCCGCCGCGTGTGCGGCTCGCCATGCTGCAAGGCCCACTGTGGGGTCTGTGGTCGGTGCTGCCGCTCTACTCGTGGATTCCAAATCCATAGCTGCCAAAGATGGCTCTCTCGTCGTGCCGATTGAACTTGGTCCCTGATCTCTTGGCAGACTGCCGACTTTCTGCCGTCGCTCGTCGTTTCCATGTTGTCGGCCCCGCAAGGGGACACGTTACCGTACTGGCAGTGTTTACCAGGACCAGGACCAGGTGTGTGTGTGTGTGTGTGTGTGTGTGTGTGTGTGTGTGTGTAGGCATGGGTGGGTAATGCCAGCATTATGGCTGGCAATATAGTCCCTTTTTTCCAGGTGGTATATTGCTGGCATTATAACACCATTTCGCATGCAAAATTGGCATTACAAGCATAATTGCCGGTCAACAACGGTGGAGCTGGCAAAGTCCAGTTCCGAAAATCGTGCATCTGAACCCGTCCGGCTTCGTCCGGAGACTTGGCCTTGCAAATCAACCTTCTCAGAGGATTGTTTCAGACAACATGCTCACTGATGTTTAAGTTTTTCTTCTTCTACACTTCGGCCTTGATCCAAGACGGCCTTTTTAAATCGACTTTTCCAACTTTCAACCTGGCATTATGGAGTAGTGTGAGCATTATAAGATTAGTGGCATTATATCCTCATATTATGAGCATTGCCTTTAGCATTATCGCAGCAAAAAAACTAGCATTACCCGCCCATGCCAATGTGTGTGTGTGTGTATGTGTGTGTGTGTGTGTGTGTGTGTGTGTGTGTGTGTGTGTGTGTGTGTGTGTTTGTATCATGATGAGCAGTTATGACTATTAAAGGGGAAGTATACCCTAAAATCAAATTTTCACCAGTTGTAGTCTTCGGGGTGCTGAGTCGAATGGTCTTGGTCCGAGGAAGCTGCGACGCTCCCTTCCTACTTGAATCCCAATCGAACTCGCGCACTTCCACCGAAACTGGGTGACTGCGCCCTACGAGATGGGGATTTGTATGCAAAATGTCACTAAAAGCGCCATTTCGTTCTTATAAAAGCACGGATGACCGCGATTGGCCCATATGTTGTAGTCTTTTGGACGCTGAGTCGACTGGTTTTGGTCCGAAAAGGCTGCGATGCAGCGTTCCTCCTTTATTCCCAATCGAACATGGTTGAACAAGCGGTCACGTGCTCCTGGGTGCCCAAATCACCTGGTCACCGCGCCAGCAGGCGACAACTTTCACACCAAGGTTCAACTCGGGTTCAACTCGAGTGACAGGACTGCACCCAAAAAAGGTCAAACAGGCTAGTAAGTTGTACCCTGCAGGCATGGTGACCAGGTGACTGGCGTACGCAGGAGCACGTGACCGCTTGTTCAACCATGTTCGATTGGGAATAAAGGAGGAACGCTGCATCGCAGCCTTTTCGGACCAAAACCAGTCGACTCAGCGTCCAAAGGACTACAACATATGGGCCAATCGCGGTCATCCGTGCTTTTATAAGAACGAAATGGCGCTTTTAGTGACATTTTGCATACAAATCCCCATCTAGTAGGGCGCAGTCACCCAGTTTCGGTGGAAGTGCGCGAGTTCGATTGGGATTCAAGTAGGAAGGGAGCGTCGCAGCTTCCTCGGACCAAGACCATTCGACTCAGCACCCCGAAGACTACAACTGGTGAAAATTTGATTTTAGGGTATACTTCCCCTTTAAAGGGGAAGTCCGGTGAAAAATTTAAATTTCAGGGTCGGTAGAGTTTCGGGCGCTGAGTCGAATGGTGTTGGTCCCACGTGTCTCCGACAAAGCGTTCTCGAGATATTTCAGTTTGAAAAACTGAGTTTCGGGGGCTGCGCCATGACGTCATGCGGCCGCGCCACACCCTCTGCAACGTGATAGCGTGCAGCTAGGTCAAAAGCCAAGGAGTGCGTGAAAGCAATAGTGTCAGTGCTATTTCAAATGATTTGGCGACTGATATTAGGTGGTGCAAGCGACCCCGAAGACCTGTAACTCCTTGTGAGAGTGAGGATGCAGCCATGGCTGACCTTCATGAGTTCCGTCTGGGGCTGAGAACCTCGGTATTCAGCTGAAGAAATGGCCGCGCGGGCCGGTCAAGAGTGAGCGCTACTGAGTTTCCGACTGATGAAGAAGCAGCAGCTATTGCAGACGAGGCTGATGTGATCAGATCGCTGGAGAGCAGGGTCGCCAAAATGGAGAAGAGTGATGCGAGTGCTCTAAATGTTGTTCCATACCGATTGGATTCGCTTAGACTCCAGTAGCCTGCCACATGGTGATGTTTTGTGCGAACTTGGAATATTTCGGACTACTCAATTGGAGAACAGTGCAGGCTCTTTGAACCGAACCACGGGCACGACTCTTCGCTCGCAACGCTATGGAATCTGAAAGTTCTAGGGCCGGGAGCTGTTCGCTGTTTTGTCACTTGTCACGGTTGTGCACTCATCGCTGTAGCATAAAATAATGAGGCGGGTGCGGAAAACTAAAATTTTCTTTCTCAAAGCACAACCACCGGCACCGGCAAGGAGAAACGCACGTTCTCTGACTACATGACTGTACAATACGACTGATACGAGTGTAGTACATGACAAGTCCGTGTGTTGACTAGTTTTCTGAGTCTTGTGTCAGTTGTGACATGAGTTTGATGACTGCACTAGTCTACAGCTAGCTAGATAACACAATGCATATGCACGCACTGTAGGCCTTGACGGATTATGCTAGCATAATTTTTCGCATAATTCCTACCAAAATCGAATAATCGCATAATTCGAGGCAAATTGCATACGAATCGCATAAATTGGATTTTTTTTGTTTTTTGTTTCTCCTCTTCGTGCTTTCTGTAGCTGCCAGCGATCGTTGGTTTCCGATTTGAGGGGGCAAATGGGTTGAAAACCCGGACATCTAGAAAGGTCCTCTCAAACCATCCACCGTGTAGACCGCTGACAACTACATCCAGCCGAGCTTGTTCTGCCGTGATGGTGGACCGCAGCGGAAAGCGCTCACCGGTCACAGGCTGGAGGTGCGGCTCAACATGAACATCATGTGCGACGTCGCGTAGCAGTGCTGCTGTTAGGTCTCGGACCTCGTTGTGCCGTAACGAGGGATAACCACCGATGGCACATGACATGGCATGGGTGGTCGAGAATGGCTTTCCACACGCGCATGTTGCAGGTAAGCGATCAGGATCCCATCCATACCTGAGGCATACATGTATGGCATCGCGGAAGGCGTCCTTGTGCAGGGTGAAGCCATGCCTTCGCAATGGCCGACATGTCAGCCAACTTGAGGCAATACTGCCTGTTCGCATCAAATTCCATACAGTTGTACAATGTTCTACAAGTACAAGTAGATGCACCAGTAAGTCGTAGGTTTACGACTCCCTTCATAACAAGTTACATGTCCAGTCCACTACAATCAGTGACGGTCGTAGCCTTAGCTAGGTCGGATCGCGGAAGGTGCGTTGACCCCGTTGAGCTTTTGCTACTACATGTACATGTAGATCTACAGCACAACGCCCTCTACAAAAATTCCCCTGTTATTTTGCACAGAACCATCACAATATTACCAGCATATGTGAGCATAATGCGGGTTAATATGATAACTTTTAGCATAAAAATAGCATAATTCTGCAATTTTTTCAGCAATGCGAAAAGCATAATTTCACGAAAATATTAGCATAATCCGTCAAGGCCTAACGCACTGCATGGACGCAGCGCAGAGCGCGTAGACCATGTAGACGGGCTGAAGGAAAAGTCCAACTCGGAATACGGTATAACCTCAAGGTTTACCGAGCTGAAAATCACAGGGTACGTAGTGTTTGTAACACTGAATCGAATGGTTTTGGTCCGAAGAAGCTGCGACAAACGGTTCCCCAATCGAACGCGCTCCGAATATGGCCATTTTTGTACACAACTAGATGGTGTGGCTACCTGGCTGCACGCTGTGACGTCATCACCTGGATCTGGGTGATGCGCGCTCAAATTCGCACATGTTCGATTGGGCGTATCTGACGAACCATAAGCCGCAGCCTCCTCGGACAAAGACCATTCGACTCAGCGACCCGGACTCTACGCACTGTGAAATTTAAATTTTCACCGGACTTCCCCTTTAATCAGACAAACACACACTGTTATTGTACTACATACACACACACACACACGTGACCAAGGTTGTCAGCAGTAACTGCATGTACATGTTACTTGCTGTCATCAAATGCAGTGTTGCTGGTCAACTGGTGTCTGCAAGGCAAGTGTGGTCCACTCTAGTCAGGCAAGAACCTACTACGGGAAGTAGGAAAAGGAGCAAGGGAAAGAACGAGGGTTATGAGAAACGGGAAATCAGTAAATGAATGAATCAGTGTTGGGCGAGGGTAGTATTGATCATAACTACATGTTATCACAGTCCGTTGTTCAGATCCAAGCTGTGTACATCAACCCAGTGAATGTTAGAGACGGGACTACATGAGGTATTTACCTACTTTTCAGTATGATGTGTGATGGTTGAGATGTCCGTATTGACCACAGACCTTGTGTGTTGTACAGTGTAAACCTTGATCGATCTCGACCTGGAGTAGGTCCAGTGTGACTACGACCATGAGCAACGTGTGTGTAAACAAAACCAACCTGCACACCAGTATAGCAGCAGTCAACGGAGAACAGGGACTGACTAAGGGATTGCATATCATTCACCATCCACATCACATCGTCGCCTGCGGGGACCATGCTGAGAACGCATTGCACGGAGCTGTCCAAACATACCAGACTTTGACATACGCTTGTCATACATTCGTGCTATGTGTCCGAGCTAGCCTAATCCATTCTCCCTGATGTTGCCTGCTACTTTGAAGCAATCTATGTGGTGTGTGTTGGCAGGTATCAGGGTAGTGGAGATGACTTGATGGTGGCACTGCTGCTCTTGCCGTGACTAATGATCATACATGTACTGTAGATACTGGAAATGTAACAGATGTCTTCCCAGTACAACTCTCCACTATATACACTGGAGAGTAGTGAACACTAAATGTGATGTGCACTTGACATCCACAACAAACAGATCATGAGTACAAAGATAGATGCACGAACAACGTTCTTCTTTCTGAAACTGAGTGGGTTGGAAATCATCACATCCTGCGCTACTGCTGCAAGATTCACAACTGTGTCTATAGAGTTTGTTCAGCATACTACACACACAAACAGACAGGTCATTGCATAGCTAGGGATAACGGACATAGCTGGTTGGTAATCGTATATTATCAGCTAGCACTATCAATCACAGAGGTCACTGCATAGCTAGGGGAATAACTGATATAGCTGATTGGTACATGTAAATCATCTAGCACTATGTGATGTAGCAATCAGCTATGTAGGAATGTCAGTCCCAACCAGGTGGCAGGAAAGGTACTGGGTGAACAGCATCGTCTTCAACACGCAAATGACCCGTTACCAACGGTAGTCTCAGCTTTCACATACATACGCATACTTGTTACTGAGGCAGACAGGTGTTGAAAATGTATTCGTAAATCCTACTAGATTTGTACTGCTGGGGACAACTACCAAACAAACATAACCTAAAAAAAGATAACACTCTTGTAGCGACACAATCAGCATACGTTATTGTTACAGTACTTCTGTGATTTTTCCACTATTGTCACATTGTCTTGAGTAGCAGACAATTCTCGCACATCCTACCAATGTTCTGGGGTGAGGTGTGAATTTTGTAGCTGTAGGTTATTTCTGTTTGTGTAAATCACACCAGTGGGGAACTTCCCCTATATATAGTCATGTAGTCTTGTAGTCTCTAATTTCACATTTCATTTTCATTCTTTATGATTGTTCTGATGACAGAAACGTTTGATCATTCACTTGAAAACGTTCACCACGATATGATTCGCAACCGTTGAGTGTCAGCCAGAGTTTGCAAAGGCGCTCCATGGGATGCAGTAAAACTTGCCGCTGGGGTAGTTTATAGGTTTGTAGCAGATCACCATCTCATCACGTGATCTCATTACGGTAATGTCTGCTAACCCGACCGACCGGAGTGTCTTGTGCAAGCTATATACTAGTAAGTAGAGGTATAAATATTACTACTTCATCTCTAGGCTCAGTGGAAACAGAGGAGAATGTTGGGAGAGTGGGTGTTAGCCAACCATGGTGAAGATACGTAGAGTGATATGGAAGAGTAGCAACAGCAAAACTATCAGCAACTCATGCTATTGTCTTTAATTCTTTGTTGCCATCTTCCAGAGGTCCATCGAATAGTACGGTAATAGGGTCTTATTTGA
>NC_088649.1:2588436-2590936 GCF_964019385.1 Sycon ciliatum | reverse complement strand
GCGCTAAATCTGGTGTAAGGTATGGGGAGAACAGCTGGCGCGGGCCACGGTGCGACAGTATAAGCGCCAGGAGGGTGGCAGGCAACATGCAGGTGTGAGCATGAAAGCGCGGAAAGAGGCGATGGGGAGGCAGTGTACAGCAGATGGGTGGAGGTGCCAGGAGGATGGCGGGCAATGGGCCAGTGAGATCGCTAGGGGGTCTTTGGGTGATGGGCAGGCGTGGGCGTACTATTGACATCATGGATGTGTCCTCACAACAAGGCTCCACCATGAGCATGGCAAACTTTACAAAGTAAGCCTTTCAGTGCAAGTCTTGGTGGCATGGTGTCTTTTGGGTGTTTTCTTAGGTTCCAAGAGACATGGAGCTACATTGTGTTTGTGTGTGTGTGTGTGTGTGTGTGTACGTGTGCGCGCGTGTGTGTGTGTGTGTGTGCGTGTGTGTGTGTGTGTTTGGCACACGCCATGTACTCTTTTGTGCAGGTACTACACGAATGCGAAACGCGACAAACTCTACAACGTCATTAGCCTGGAGTTCACCAAGACTAAGTTGGAGCCTCTAGTGGAGTCACCCAGTCTGGTACGTCAGCAATCCTACATACACTTGAGAGGATCAAAAAGCGTTTCTGCTGTAACTCTGAGTTTCACGGTTTTAACCGATCATCAGACAGCAACTTGGACTACAATTTTCAGAAGATATGATTGATATAGGCTGCAATCAATCAATCCTATGCATGTAACGTTACATGTACTACACTCTTATCTGTTGTATCCGGGCGGTCCGGGACCGGGGGCTCTGCCCTTCATTTGGAAATGTTCGTAATCATGTACATCTTGATGTGGAAGGCACGTAGATCTGGCATATTACGTCACTCCTGGTATTTCCACAAATTGGTAGAAAAGTAGTAATATATCCACTAAAACTCACTCACAGAGTTCCCCGTAGACCAAGATGCCCGTAACTTGGAGGTCCGGATAAGAGCCGTGAGAAATGAGTGCACTGTAGTTGAGCACTCTACTGCACTACTGTCTCCCCTGTATGCCGTGTTGGGGGGTTTGGTGGGCGTTTGAGGCTCATGTCATACATGATCATGCTTAGGCTCGTTTTGAGAAAGTATGGATTTTTAACTCCTGATTGGTTTGTGCAATGTGTTTATATTGGTTTATCAATGCCCCATCACAAGCTGTATAGTATGTATTCGCAACCGTGTACGAATTGCTCATTTGTCTTTTCTTCTTCCTACTGCTTGCTTGCTGCGGCTGCTGTTGCTGTTGTTGTTGTTGTTGCACGCAGGTACGTCATTTGGATTGGGTGGACTTGGTGTGGCCGGAAATATTGCGCGCTTTGCAGCAGGAGGCCACCAACCGACTGGTCGACATGAAATATCCCAAAGTGCAAAAAGTATGTGTTTTGTTTGTTCTTGTTGATGGTGCTGCTGCTGCTGCTGCTGCTGCCGCCGGTGTTGCTGTTACTGGCCGAATGCTGGTGCTGTTGATAGTACTACAGGTGTAGCTGCCCTATTGCTGGTGCTGGTGGTGCTGCTGCTGTTGTTGGCTTACTGATTGTGCTGCTGTTGCTGTTGCTGTTGCTGTTGCTGGCTGCCCTACTGCTGGTGGTTGTGCTGGCGCTGCTGTTGCTGGTCTACTGTTGTTGTTGGCTTACTGATTGTGTGGCTGTTGCTGTTGCTGGTCTACTGCTGTTACTTGTGCTGTTGCTGTTGCTGGCTTACTGATGGAGCTGCTGTTGTTGTTGCTGGTCTCCTGCTGTTGCTTGTGGTGATGCCGTGCTGTCACAGGTACTGCCTGATGAGCGTCGGTGGCTGCTACACAGATTTCGGTGTCGACTTTGGTGGCACATCCGTCTGGTATCATATTCTCAAGGGTGGAAAGGTCAGCATTCCCTGTCTGTCTGTCTGTCTGTATGTCTGTCTGTCTGTATGTCTGTTTATCTGTCTGTCTGTTTCTCTACCCATCATCCATCCATACTTGTATGTATATTTACCTCTCTGTCCATCCTTCTGACTGACAAGCTCCTTATAATCACGAATGTGTCTTGTAGCAGAACCTGAGAAGGAAGTGGAATGAGAAGAAGAAAGCTGGCATTGGCTTAAGTGTACAGCATTTCACTGATTAGAAGTCGCACTTGATGATAAGTCGCAACAGGTCTGAGCCAAGTTGTTTCAATACAGTACATTCACATATTACGTAGGAAGAAGTCACGCTCGATTGTAAGTCACACCACCTTCTTTATGGGTCTTCCGTAATTTTCGAAAAATTAAAAATCCGTCCTCGTGCAAAATTGTCTCTGACCCGCCCACCCACCCCCATTTTTTCCGTTAAGTTTTTGATTTTACCGATGCCCAGCTGGAAAATAATAACTCCTGACCCCATGTTTTCTGACTGCACCTACATTGTATGTCAAGTACTAGTAGCTAAGTACAGTGAGTAGTAGGTCAACCGACGGACATGCACGTCCTACAACTACATGAAAAGTCTGAAAAGT
>NC_088649.1:2540936-2585936 GCF_964019385.1 Sycon ciliatum | reverse complement strand
GCTAGTGTTTGGTGGAAACTTTCTGCACAGTTTCAACATAAGCGGTCAGCTTGCCGTGGCGCACATTGAAGAAACTACTAAGGTACGTGAGCTGTGCTGTGCATGTCTGTCATATCTTCTACAACTCTACCACGCCAATGCCTTGTGTGAGCTTTCCAAGGCTTGCAGTTGTGCATGAAGGTTTCTGTTTTGTTATGCTCCTACTTCGTTCATCGATGTTGCCGTGGAACTGTGTGTGTATGTGTCTCTGTCTCTCTATGCCTCTGTCTCTCTGTCTGTCTGTGTGTGTGTGTGTGTGTGTGTCTCTCTCTCTCTCTCTCTCTCTCTCTCTCTCTCTCTCTCTCTCTCTCTCTCTCTCTCTCTCTCTCTCTCTCTCTCTCTCTCTCTCTCTCTCTCTCTCTCTCTCTCTCTCTCTCTCTCTCTCTCTCTCTCTCTCTCTCTCTCTCTCTCTCTCTCTCTCTCTCTCTCTCTCTCTCTCTCTCTCTCTCTCTCTCTCTCTCTCTCTCTCTCTCTCTCCATCTCTCTCTCTCCATCTCCGTACACTTCACTTTGTACCACTATGACTCCCTCTGTGTCTTAAAAATACAAAATGTGGGGAAACGATCTCCATGTGGCCGTGGCTGTTGAATTTATTTTCCTGAGAACGAGAAAGTATTCTGGCTCTGCTCCTATGTCCTTTGTCGATGTGATTTCGACGTGAGCTGCGGGTCATTCGCGTTGTTTTTAGACGCGCGAGCCAAATAACGCGAGCTGAACTTTCGCGTCACGTCAGAAATAACGTGAATCTTAACCTCTCTAATAAAAGCTCAATATCAAAGATGTGTATACAGTCAACTTCGCCAATAACGACATTCGGCGGGGCATCAGAAAAGTGTCCTTATTCGCGAAGTGTCCTTATAACCGAAGTCCCATTTGAATGTATGTGAACCCATATTTTGTATGGTATGACATGCATATCAAAATCAAGCTCTTTTCTTGCTCTATGTCAATGTGTACTTTATTTTCATATTGCAGTTGAAAGGAACTAAAAATTCAATATGCAAGGGAAATCAATTGAAAAATATGCCTTTTTGAGCCATCTACAGGGCCAGAGACATGTACATGTATGATGATTACTGTACAATCATGTAGAACTACGTGTACATTGTATACACAATCTGCGGACAGAACTGTTTCGTCCTTTGTGGACTCGTCAGCGCAGCACAGAGGAAATGAGGCCGAACCTGATAGCAATGGAAATAAAAATTTCCAATCAGGCCCGAACGTACCTTGCCAGAGTGCACAAACTGACAAGTCAGTGCATAAAGCAAACAGCAAAGGCACTACCCCACGCAAGAGTGCTCAACTGCTACAAGAGCAGGAGCGAAATACTCAATCTGCGGACAGAATAGTTTCGTCCTTTGTGGACTCGTCAGCGCAGCACAGAGGAAATGAGGCCGAACCGGATAGCAATGGAAATAAAAATTTCCAATCAGG
This sequence comes from Sycon ciliatum, assembly GCF_964019385.1. Lineage (NCBI taxonomy): Eukaryota > Metazoa > Porifera > Calcarea > Leucosolenida > Sycettidae > Sycon > Sycon ciliatum. The sequence continues at coordinate 2,584,460 of NC_088649.1, read as the reverse complement.
CCCGAACGTACCTTGCCAGAGTGCTCAAACTGACAAGTCAGTGAGCTCTGTACATTGTATACATATAGGTGTGCTGGTAAATCCAACAATTTTGAAGCCAACATAAAAAAGGAAGAAAAAGCCCCCCCCCCTTGGCTGCATTTTATTGCATGTGTGCCTTTATAATAATAATATCCATCACCATAGGTTCTGGTACTTCTGCATGACAGGTGCATGTACTTGACTGACAGGTACTTGAAATAGCTGTCAAAAGCCCAGAAAGTCGTTATTCAAGCAGTGAATATGACCTTGGGGCACTAAAAGCATGTCGCTATACGCGAATTATCGTTATTCAGATAGTCGTTATATCCGAAGTTAAATGTATACAGTTAGATGGGACTTTGCTCTGGGCATGGAAATTCGGTCGTTATTCGCGAATTGTCGTTATATCCGCAGTCGTTATTAGCGAAGTTGACTGTATGCAATATTTATGTTTGTACCATCATCAACAATAATAGAAAACAGGATCACTGCACTTCGGAGTATCCAAACATAAATATGTAGTTATCCTGTCAAGCAAGATTACATAACCCCATGTACTCTTATGTCAAAGCACATGATCTTATTCTTACAAGGGAAGAGGCTGCACAGTACACGTATTATCACAATTTATCAGACGTTTTGGGAATCTGTGGTGGACAAAGCCCCATTAGACCTTGTATAGACTAGTGCAAAGAAAAACGTGTGATGCGTTGATTCGCCGTACACATGTCGTAATAATCACTGGTGCGTGGAACATTGCATCATAAAAATGACGTCAACTTGAAATTCTGTGGTGACAGCAGGGTGTGCGGGAGTTTCACACTCTTCGGGGGTTATATACTCTAATTTCAGAAATTTTAGGTGCTCACTATTTTTCAGTATGAGGGCAAAAGGCCAGGTTAGGCGAACAGAACTTTTAGGTGCAGAGAAGCAGTTCCCTATTGGATTATGTGTGTTAGTGTTTGTTCGGTGTATTGAAACTTTAGGTATGAAACAGACGCACCAAACGTACCGAAAAAAAAGTACACCAACAATTTGTGATATTACAGTACTCTTGTTGTTGGGTGTTGCCGGTTGAATGCTGTTCACGACAGCTATCCTATGCCTAAATATGGGCTTGTATATTCTGATTGTCTGATCGCTGACAGATACGGACGCAGCGAAGCTCTCTCCTGCGTCCGCATGCGCCGAGATCCCACTGCTGTCAACGGATGACACTGCAGCCCAGTCGCCAGCGACGGCGGCAGCTGCTGCTGCTGCTGCTGCTTCGTCAGGAGATGGGAACAGCTCACAAGGCGGCAAGCCACCTCCATCACCGCCATCCTGCCTGCTCTCGGACATGGCCTGTCTCAGCTCGTATGAGATTGATGGCTTGCGACGGCTGCTGGCCGAGCTGAACGTTTCCACGACGATGGTGAGGGCGTGTCCCGAGGAGCTGGGGGATCCTGGGGAGCTCATGTCGACCGTGGAGGTAAGTTGTCGTGTGTGATGTGTGGGTAAAACCGAAATTACCGAAAATAGATCTCCACCCAAATTTTCCGGTTTTACAGTAGCCTATCTTCAGGGACATACATATGGGACATACATAACTATTGGCGTAGATTTGCTTAATCGTTATGCCTTGTATTCTCTTGTCAAATGTACACCGTAGATTCTGTTGAACGAGTATGAAAGCCAGTATTCTCCTCTGCAATGTACAAGCATTTTCCTGTGCAATGTATGCTGTATATTCTGTTGAATGAGTATGAATTCTCCTGTGCAACGTGCGCTGTAGATTCTGTTGAACGAGTATGAAAGCCGGTTTCGCGAGGACAAGGCCACTGGACATTTTATGCTCATACCGGGTATAAAATCTGAGGTATGGTGGTGAATTGCTGTGTGGTACTGCTGCTGCTGCTGCTATTGCTGCTAATAGTGCAGCTATTGCTGCTGCTGCTTCTGCTGTTGCTGATGTTGCTCTCCTCTCCATCCCCACCATCTGCCTGTGGAATATTTGACAGTGGCAACATGTACATGTACATGTAGTAACAGGTATATGTTCATGGTGTTTCTTTCCTTCTGCTTGTGTAGAATCTGCGTGTGTCGCCCGCACCAATACCTGACAACATTGTGGAAATAGTTGCAGTTGAAACAGAGATTGTATGCAAGTCCTCAGCTGCTACCGCATCTCCAAAAAAGACAGCTGGTAAGCTACAATGACAGGGGCGTCACAGGGCGGTTGGGAGTGGCACAACGGGGGTGTCCCCCGGGAGAAAAAAATTCGGATTTTTCGGCCAACAGGGCACGTTTTAGCGCTCTACAGCCACAAAGGAGGGTTCTCCTAGCACTTATCAGACAACCCCACTCGTACTCCAGCTCCAAAAATACTTCTCATAGATTTGTTGGTTGTACTTCGTAGGTAGCCAAAGCAAAAAGGAAGCCATTGCCCTCGAAAAATCGAAAAATCCGAAGTACAAGCGTGCTGCTTGCTGCACGTTCTAGCGCCAGCCGCTGTGCAAAAACGTATGTTATTACCACAATGACGATGATATTGCTTTCACAACAATGACCACAACCTAACTGGGTTATCAGTAGGAGCAGTGACACAGCCTTACTGCTCCAAGTAGGATTTAGAAGAGAGTGCAGGGAGAGCAGACCGGGCCGGTCTAATGATAGCTTGCATGCCGTCCTACCGGTAGGACCACGGGTCCTACCGGTAGGACCCAAGAAATCGCGCTGCAAAAGTGCTTTTAGTTGAGAAATTTCTTGAAACAATCGTTGAGATGAGGTCTTTGTCAGGCAAAGTAATGGCGCAAAATGCAAGACTATGTCCAGTGCATTGCATACGCGCAATTTTATCAATTGTCAAAATGGCCGCACATACTCCTGTCGGAGCGCTAGCAACTCTGTCCAAAGTGAATTTTGACCATGGCACATCAATCGTGGTGAGGTACTAATGTTTTTATTAGTCTGCCAGGGCAGTGGAATGCATAATTCCATACACTGTTTCCATGGTTACCATTTGCTGTTACCATGGAATTTCGTACTATGCTTTGTGCGATCACGTCTAAAATTTGTGGACTCCTTCATTAGCCCCTGAGCAACAGTTTAGGGTCAAGTTTTAGGTCAATGTTAGAACAGAGGCCATGCAGCATGTCTGTGTATGATGGTCCTACCGGTAGGTCCTACCGGTAGGACCGAGGTCTATGCAAGCTATCACTAAGCAAGGAAGTAATCGGCATCAGAGGTGAGCACGCAGCATCGCAGATTGTCTCGAATTGCGCATCACACCAGCGGCAAAATTGCTCCTGTGCATGCAAGTGGATTTCCTTGCACTTCTCAGTTTGGGAAATGCTCGATTATGATAATTCTGCGTGCGAGTGCACTAGCCCTGAACATACCTGTAGGTGACCCGTTTGTGGTGTCTCATAGCCTACCTCACGACCTTCTGCTTTCTTTCTGCATCACTTGTATCTTGCAGGTATATCATCTCGTGACGACCACATTGAAGTCTGAATTTGAAGTGCGAAGATGCTTCAGCAACCACATCGTACTTTTCCATTGCTTTCATTGTGCTTCTACTGTGCATGTGTGTAACTTGTGGGGTATACATGTGATGACATTGTATGCTGGCGACACGGTCAGATTTTGTCCATCCGTGTAACGTACACCTGCATGTTATGCATCGAAAAGGATCTGCCACTTGCGATCCTGGGAAAAGTATCAGGTCAGCTTTGTTTTGTGTGGGCTGCACCAGATTGCTGTTCACTTTTCTATCTGTTGGATATGTGACTTTCTGCAAGTCTCTGGTGTATGGTGGCCACTTCTTTGCTTGTCACTTTGTATGATCTTACATTCTGTATTCGCTGCTTCCATGGCGTGGTCTGCAAACGGCAATCCTTGGGCAAATGTCATGTTTGCTATGTTGTGCTTTGGCCGTCAGCTTGTCTACACGTTGTAGTTGAATTATTTTGTTTCACAACTGACTTCCTGAAGTACGATGGCCACTGCTTTGCATGGCATTTTACATGAAGAATTTCCTGTTTGTGTCGTGTGCATGTGCGTATGTGTGCCGTGTGCATCCGCGTGTTTGTGTATCTGTGTGCGGGGTAAGCGAGGTGGGGAGGGCTGGTATGTATCAGTGTGTTATCGTACTCTCATGCCTACATACAGTACATCGCGCGCGTGTTCATCATGTTTACCTTCGGGGTTGGGGTGGGGAGGGAACGGAAAAAGAACTGACATTATCCATATAAAAATCGCTCTGTGAGCGCTTCTGAAAAACCTTTACTGGCGCTGCCGCGTCGTAAAAGTGAGAAATTAAAACTGGCCCATTAGAGAGGTTAAGATTCACGTTATTTCCGACGTGACGCGCGAGTTTCACGTCAAATTTGGCGTAAAACTCCAAATTTCGACGTGAGCAGCAGGTCACCCGCATTGATTTTTTGACGTGCGAGCAAATAACGCGAGCTGAACTTTCGCGTCACGTCAGAAATAACGTGCATCTTAATTAACCTCTCTATTGTCCCCCCAAATGTGAACTGACCCACCTTAATTCTGTCCCTGCGGGAATTTGCGGAAAAAACTCTCGAAAACTTGCGCAAGAAATTGCGGCAGAAAACAACAAAAAATGCGACAAAAAGTGCGGAATGATGCAGAACTTGCCAGGAATTCGCGGAATTATTTGCAGAAAATTGCGGATTTGGGCCAAATCACGAAATTTGTTGCATCGTATAATAATCTACTCCGGAGTAGTACTAGTCGTACTGTGCAAATAACGTACAGGATCATGGAAAGCACTGTGTGAAAAGTGCATGAAATAGAGTGCAGAAAACAACAAAAAACGTGGGAAATCGCGGATTTTGCTGAAAATCGCGGGTTTGGGCCAAAATCGCGAAATTTGTTGCATCCGTGGAATCGCGATTTCCTGGAGGGACAGTAAATTGCGAATGACGGGACCGGAAGGCACCAGTACCACGAGGTCGGGAGGGCACAGGATCACAGCACATCATAGGGTAACACCATCACTAGTACATGGTATCAGTGGCAGTGTAACTTTGCTAGTCACATAGTTACTTCCATCGGATATCCAACATGGGAGTTCATCGACGACCATGGCCTGTGGACCAGCGTTCCCAGCTGCATCCACAGGTAGGAACCTGATTGATTGATTGATTTTATTTAAAAATTCGACGAGGAGACAATAATTTTAATATGGCAATAAGTAGCACGAGCTGAAGCGACATGTGGACTACTTTATTAACAATGTAAGCGATGGAGACGATGCAAGAAACAACCTAAAGGGTAAGGAAAAGTACATGTAAGAAGAAAAAGGGCAATGGAAAAAAAGATGATTCGAACAAGTTTTCGTACAACACTCTTCAGGAATCACTCTTCAGTGATGTACAAGCAAGTGGATGGTGTGGCGATGGGATCTCCTCTTGGTCCCGTCCTCGCCAATATATTCGTTGGTTATTGTGAGTGCAAGATTGATGAGTCGCTTTGGCCCGCGTTCTACGTGCGTTTTGTTGACGATTCGTTCACGCATTTTGACAGTGTTGAGAGCAGTGAATTGTTTCTCGATGTGCTCAACAGCCTACATCCTTCCCTCCGCTTTACTTGTGAGCACGAGCAGTCTAGTAAGTTGTCATTTCTAGACGTGCTTGTAGAGAAGACTGGCTGTGAAATGTTGACTTCTGTGTATCGTAAGCCTACGTTCACCGGTCAGTACATTGTCTTCGATTCATATTGTTCGTCTCAATACAAGGTCAACTTAGTTCGTAACCTCGTGGACCGTGCGAAACGTATTTGTTCGCCCAGTAAGCTGCAGCAGGCCGAGCTCGATTTTCTTCGATCTGTTTTCTTGAAGAATAGCTATCCGGAATAGATGACTTGCACAAAGATCCGAGCCGCGAGTGAGACGGGGCAAGTGCACCCTGTGCACCCAGGCTACACTGCGGGTACCCTACGTAGCTACACCGTCTGTAGACTAGTGTAGTGTACTTTTTTTGTCAGCATGAATGAACGGTGCACGGCATGTACATGTACATGATCAGTACCGTCACTGTCTTCAGCAGCTCATGAGTCATGCATGTGCACTTGTAGGGTTAGTGGAAGTAGGTATTGTACTACTCCCTGAGTGGAAGTACATGACTGTATTATTATGTGAAGAGAAGCCAGGCGTCCAAACCAACCCAAAATACTCTTGCCTTATTCTTTGGTGAAATAGTTATAAAAAATTGTCTTACTAAACAACAGTGAGCATAGAAGCAACCTCGATGCACCCAATAATATGGCATCCGGGAACAGCAAGTGTTGCACGAGGATCCCAAGAACACGTCAAGTTCCATGCTACCCGCCGCCATCAAAAGAACGAAGGATAACTGTGCTAGCCTAGTTCATATTCAATGTAACGCTAACGGTACGGGATATAGGAGCCTGTTGGGAAGGCGTGGGTGAGCTGTAAAATCTTGTACGGTTCGCACAGCACAACATACATGCAGCAGTTATTGCGACGGTTAACGTCGATGGACGAGAGTCATAAAGCACAGTCCATGGGGGTTGACGTTTCTGGGCTTCCTTTCCGAAAGGAAAGTTTTATTTCTTCTCAAAAAAGCAGAATCATGCTGATTATACCAGTCTGTTATGAAGACAAGGAAGCAGCCATGGACATTGTGCCATACTAAAGGAACGACAGGTAAAAGATAAAACACTTCATCTGAAAACTCAAGGACTATCCATAAATACAGCAAATGATTATCCTAGCCTGGTAATGTCCAACTCCGTCATGTGAGCCATTCGGTGAGTTATCATGGGAAGCATAATGTTCGAAATGCTGAAATTTGAACAGTTGCAGTTGTGTTCGTCGCCACATGATGCCATCGCCAGTTCACATTTGAAATGTAGCTATTTTTACGTTTGTGTCCCTGTACACGGCATGGAAGGCTGAGCAGATTCAACTCTTCCATCGCTTCCTGATCTGTACAGTAGTGCGGTTGCGTTCCCGTTCCTGACACATCGGTCTTCGCTAACCAGCATCATGAGCACTCCAATGGTTCCCGCCGCTCCTTCCGTATCGTCCCAGCGCGCCCCGTCAAAATGTGAATTACTGTAGGCAACGGAGCCAGTGTATGATGAAGGCAAATGCACTGTTTGATGATGCTCCAACAAATCCTTTCTGAGACTGAGACCCAGCCGGAGCCGCATCGTCGTCATTACCAGCTAATCATGGGAAGGTATAATGTGACTTTCCACCACTCCCTGATTCAATCATAGTTTGCGAGCTTGCGCCAAACTGCTTTCTCACTAGAGCCAGGCATTGGATACATATGGCTTCAGTAAGGTTAACAATGCTATGTCTCTGGCCTAAGTCCAAGTCTAGATACAGCTGCTCAGAGTCAGGGCTGATGAAGTGTTCATATCGGAACAAGTGAGACTTCAACAGTAGCTAGTACACATCAGGCCTGAGGACTTCGCAGCGTTTCTCCAGCACACTTGTTCTCTCCTTCAAGTCAGATACTACTTGAAGTACTACTAAAGGCCATCTGGCTCTCACACTCAGTCCTTCCACCCCTCATTTTCGTGGTTCGGGCTTCCACTCTTGACTCGGCAGGTTCCTGGCCTCTCCGCAGTCTGTCCTCAGGAGAGGGTCGCTCTGGAGCTAGTGCAGCCGAATCGAAGGGAATCGAGTTCTTTCTCAGACGTCCACAAACTTTCGTTGTGCTTGACTTCGCTTCCACTGCGGGAAAGTTGTCACACTTCAGGACCACGACGTGCTTGTTGCAGCCTACACCAATGATACTAAAATAATATTCCCTCATTTTTTCTGCCTCCCGGCCGGCCGGCTCGGAAAGGAACGTATGGAATGGGAGCCTCAGTTCCATCTCTCGTCTGCTAGTGCATTCAGGAGCGTAGCAGCGCTTCGGCATGACGATACAAGCCGAATCAAAACAACTCTACTCTCTAGCCAAAAAAAATAGCTCAGTGTTCGTCAGGCAAAAAGCGAAACTTCGAAAGTCACGAACTCAAAAGGTGGGGAAGTCAGAGTCAGAAGTACAGTCCAGAAGGTCCACTTGCCCCGTCTCGAACCCAGACAATCTTTGTGCAAGTCATCTATTCTTGTTGCGTAAGTTTCTGTCCATGGAGCAGAAACCGAAATCGGTGCTGATTGGTCCACCTCGCTGTCCCGTCTATCTATGTTTGCCATGGAAGGGGCAGGAATCGATCAAAGTGCGTCACGAAGTCAAGTCTATCGTCCGTCATACTTATTATGCAGTACATTTTGTGCCAGTCTTCACAACAATGCGTGCGTTCACGGTGCGGAAGGACGTCCTACCAACCCTCCACCTTAGTCATGTTATCTACAACTTCGAATGCCGACATTGTGCTAGTCGGTATGTTGGTAGGACTGTTCAGCACCTGAACGCACGTATCAAACAACACACTCCACTTCACATCCTTCCACCCAGTGCGCAATCTGAGAGGCCCAAACGCGGGAGGCCTAGGAAAAACCCATCACCTAGACGGCAGGATGGTTCCCTGCCGCTGTCTGCCGCTCCCCCTCTGACATCTGTGTTGCACGGGCTTGAGCTTGGCAGCTCTTTGGAGGTGCGTGCGGAACCGCCATTGGTGCAGCCCTTGGGTGTGCCTAAGTCTGTGCCTCTGGGTGCTTTGCATGGGGCTGTGCCTCGAGTGGTGACAGCACCTCTGCCTCTCCCTGACCCTCCTCCTTCGAGGTCTGTGTTGGTGGGGAGCACCCGCGGCGGTCGATTTGTCCCACCGGAACCAGAGCTGGATTCAACAGAAAGACCAACAACCATGGCTGCAACAACAACACCAGCTTCACATCCAACATCAACACCAGGTTCACATCCAACAACAACAACAACAACAACTAATCCACAAAACAAAGCAGCAAATGACAGACCACGGAGATCTACAGCAGATTACAACCGGACCTATGAATTCACGGTAAAAATACAAAGGAAACAATCGGAAAGGACGCCGACTGACATGAAGGCAACGGCATTCACGGTTGGCGTGGGTGGTGAAGGTGAGACGCAGGACGATGCAAGTGAGGAGGAGAGTCAAACCGCGGTGGATGACGGAGCAGGTTCTGATTCGGACAGTGAGGGAGAAGGTGAGCTGAGTGAGGGTGAGAGTGAGTGTGAGGGTGTGCGCGTGAGTCGAGATTGTGTGCGTCCGTCTCGTAATAACAAGTCTTCAGTATACAATCATTAGTACTGACTGTTGTCGTACTTATTCTGATTCCTGTTTTTCTGTTTTGTGCCGTGCTCGTCATGGTTATTATTTGCAGTTACAAGTTTTGGAAGCTGTTTGTCAGCGCATTCATAAGCTGAATTTGTGTGTCCAGAAAGATAGTGTTATTACCCTAAAATTGTTCAAATAATGTTCTGTTGTGTAGTGTGGCAACGTTGTTGCCACTTGTGCCTAAATGTGTTTTGTCACCTTCTTGTTTATTATTGTTATTATTATCATTCGTTCTCACTTTTTTGTTTTTGTTGCTGATACACACTTGTCACGCTTACTTCTTACTTGTATACCCTTGTTTTCTGAACACTTTTGTGAGAAATCGCACCTCGATATTCCAGTGCTGTCATTGTATCGTGTCACCCTACCTTGATTGCTATATTATTTCCTTTGTTCTCATTTTGTTCTTTAGTACAATGGTGATTCCTGAAGAGTGTTGTACGAAAACTTGTTCGAATCATCTTTTTTTCCATTGCCCTTTTTCTTCTTACATGTATTTTTCCTTACCCTTTAGGTTGTTTCTTGCATCGTCTCCATCGCTTACATTGTTAATAAAATGATTTTATTTCTTTCTTTATTTATTTATTTCTGCACCTTGTGGCATGTCAAGACAGCCAATTGAATTGAGGAGAGGGTGAGACCAACCACGGAAGAAGAGAAAAAAGAAAATGAAGAGCACGTACACAAAGTGGGAAGGGATTAGCAACTTAAAAAGCAATGGGATGCTCAGCGAGCTATGCAGCGGAAGTGGTGACTGTGACTTTGTTTACTGGGAGATACTGAAGTGCTGTCTGACGAGGGTACGGAATTTGGGCATACCTGGAGCTTGTCTAACACTGGGAGGCAGTTGGAGCCACGTGGAGTAGGAGGAAAAGAAAGGGGAATTTACGAATAGGGTAGACCTAGCTAGGGGGAGACGAACGCAGCTTCGGGTGGTGCCACCTGAATTGAACCAATTAAGGGACTGTAAATGAGCAGGGTGCTGGTCAAGAAAAATTGAATGTGCCAGGGTGCACTTGGAAGCATCAAGGTAATGTTGCAGAGTGGTAGTGGATGCAGCAGCATACAAGTCTAGATTTGTGATGTAACGATCAGTACGAAATATGATGCGCAGTATACTGTGACGGCAATGGAGAACTTCTAATTTACCTATGTGGGTTTTGTTAGTGGTGGACCAGGCAGGGAAGCCGTACGTGAAGAGGGGAAGAATGTATGATTTATAAAAATTAATCCGGCAATTTTGGGGCAAATGGGACAAGTGACTTGACATTATGCCGACAGATCGGCATACTTTGGACGACACATGATCAGCATGGTGAGACCAGGAGAGGGCGGAATCTATGACAATGCCAAGGTGTTTATGGTGGGGCGCTACAGAGATAGGGTGACCGGGATCATCGGGAAAGTGGAAGATGGGCACTGGATCTGTGGGAGGGGGAAAAAGGAGGAGCTCGGTTTTGGTCACATTTGGCTTAAGGTACCAAGTGCTCATCCAGTGAACAATGTCGTTGATACAGGTCTGAACTTTGGGGTACAGGGTGGCGTGAGATGGGGAGGAAGCAAGGACAGTGGTATCATCTGCAAACAAAGAAATATTGGGAATTGAATAGGGAAGGTCATTAACGTATGTGAGGAAGAGCAGGGGACCTAAAATGGAGCCCTGGGGCACTCCGGATGTCACAGACTCGGGGTCAGATAAGGTTCCATTTACTGTGACGCACTGATTTCGGTCCAAGAGGTAGCTAGTTATCCAGGCTAGTAGGGAGCCGGAGACACAATGGGCACGAAGTTTGGCGATCAGGCCCTTGTGCCACACGGTGTCGAAGGCCTTGGAGAGGTCGAAGAAACAGATGCAGGAGACCTGCCGCTGGTCATTTAGGGAGCAGAGGTCTTGGATTATGCGGGACAATTGCAGGTATGTGTTGTCCTTACGGCGGAAGCCAGATTGTGCGGGGTGAAGAAGAGGGGAGATATGGTCGTACAAGCGGTCGTACACTATTGTCTCTAGCAGTTTGGAGACGCAGGACAGGAGGGAGATTGGTCGGTAATTTTTTATTTGGATTCGCGAGACCAAACGAGCAGCGGGAGTGCTCAATAACAGGGTAGCGAATGGTTGAGTTGTGCTATGTGACAATGTAGTGTGTGCGGAGGCCCAATACGATGTAAGGGATTGGAGGAGAGAAGGCCAGCGGAGAGTCAAACTCAGAAGAGGGAGGAGAGAATAACTGAAGTACACATTTACTGTGCGAATTCAAATAAACCAGACAAACAGCAAAACGAGTACACAGCTCACGAGAATAAAGAGGACTGGAGCACAGAATTGAACTGCTGAAGTACACAGCTGACGAGAATAAAGACAGGAGCACAGAAATGAACAGGAGGCAGTCTATGCAGAGCTGGTTGTGGGTCAAGCCGGAGCCATATGCTGACGATCCACATATCAAATCCGGCATGATGACAGATACACCGACTGTACTTGCTTCGACTAGCAAGAGTGAGGCAGCGTCGCGCCCGCCACAGACTACCGATCTTCCTAGCAGTGTTTGAGATGCACCGGTCAACTTGCGGTTGCCAGGTCATTCGTTCATTGATTAAGACGCCGAGGTATTTCGCGCTCGTGGTGTGCGGAAGGACATCCCCCGGTACGAGTACAAACCCTCCCAGCGTCAGTACAGCCACTAATACGGGTACGGTGACTACCCAGCCCGCAGAAGCCGCTGTAGAGCCAGCTGTCGTCAGTGTGGAGACAGGTGCAGCTGGCAACACAGGGCTGAACACTGCCTCAGTCAACAGCTATCGCCAGGCACTTTTAGCCAATGGGACCAGCACTGGCACAACTGATACCAGTAACCATGTGCCGGCTTTCAGCCAACCTGGAGACAAAGAAAAGAGCAGCGGGACAACCCCCTCTCCTGATGAAGAAGGCTTCAGATGTGCAGCAGGCAAACACACCTTCTCCGCCACTGTCCTTTCGGGGCGCACTGAGCCACCTGCCTCTGCCTTGAACGACCCGCAAATTGCGTGGGCTCAGGAGTGTTCAAACCGTGAGCGCAAGAAGCTAGCTGAGAGAGTTGAAGCTGCCCGCAGAGGAAGCCACTAGCGCAATGAAGGTAATTACGGTCCGTCAGTGTTAACTATGAGTAGTATTTGTTACCTTTCTTTCTTTTAATACTTACTGCACTTCCTCTTAATCCCCGTGCTGATCCCTTTTTGCCTCGTGCTGCTATGCAGCCTCCCGCTTCCCTTTTTCCGGTGAGCACCCAGGACACCCGAACTCTTAAGCTAGGTTTTTTGAATGTCTGTAGCTTGCGCTACAAAGTAGATGAAGTAACAGCACTCCTCCAGGTGCAGGACTTTGATATTTTTGGATTGGCTGAAACCTGGCTAGACAGCACTATTGGTGACGGAGAAGTAGCCATTCCTGGATACAACCTCACAAGGACAGACCGCGTGGGTAGACGAGGAGGAGGTACGTGTATATATTACAAATCTTCTTTGCCAATCCGACCTTGTCCCGAACTGTCTTTGAACGGCCTAGAAGCTGTCTGGATATCGATCAAAGGCGGCCAGGGTCAACATGCAGTGGCCTGCGTCTACCGAGCTCCAGACGTGGGGATTGACTACTGGAAGGACCTTGAAGAGTCACTGCAGCGGGCCCAAGCGCAAGCGCCACACATGACCATTATTGGCGATCTCAACGTCAACATGACAACTCACAGCCACCATCGCACACACCTGCAAGACCTCAGCAATATGTTTGGCATCTCGAATTTGGTGAAGTCCCCCACGCGGCCGACTCCAAGTGGGAATGATGGTTCAGTAATCGACCTCGTACTAGCAGACCATAACTTTGTCTCGAGTTGCGTTGTCATGGAATGTTCGATTAGCGACCACCACGCGGTGATGGCGAACCTCCATATCGCCATACCCACAACTAGTCCAGGTAGGCAACGCCAAAAGCGTCGCCACTTACGCAACATTGATATCGACCAGTTCCGGTGTGACCTCGCCGAAGCACTCAGCGCTAATCCTACATCCGCCCACATGGATGTTGACGACATGTGGACGGCTTTCTATGTAGGGTTCAAAACAGTTCTAGACATACATGCACCCATCATGCTCTCGTCAAGACGCCAGAGAGCTGCTGCGAGATTACCTTGGCTCGACAAGGTTACGTACCAACTCACGCAAAAGAAAAACAGATTACACAAGCGCTGGCTAGGAGATAGAGGAAATGACATCCTACTCTCCCGGTATAAAACAGCCCGGTCTCAGGCATCCAACGCAATCCGCAAGAAAAGAAACGCTTTTTTCACCAGACAATGTGAGCAGCACTCTCATGATCCAAGGAGAATGTGGTCAACCTTGAACGCGGTAACCGGCCGCTCCAAGGCAAGGCAGGACCCAGTGTGCGACGTTTCTGCGGTGAGCAGCTCCTTCAATAGTATTGTCACTGATCCAAGTCGTCCGGACACCCTACAGATACCCCATGGTCCCTGCACCCGCACCTCACTATCAGCTCTGACGCCAACGACCTGTCCCGCAGTACAGCGATTACTCGCCACAATCGATCCTGACAAGGCTACAGGCAGTGACGAGATCCCTGGCCGTCTGCTGCGAGCCTGCAGTGATATTGTTGCCCCGCACTTATGCGTCCTCTTCAATGCCTCCTTGCATTCCGGTCGCCTACCGAAGCCGTTCAAACACGCCCTGGTTAAGCCGCTTTACAAAGCAGGGGACCCAACAGTCGCCACTAACTACAGACCTGTGTCATTATTACCAATTGTTGCGAAGCTGCTTGAAAAGGTAGTACATCGCCAGCTTACAAGGTTCCTCGCGGCAAACGACGTGCTGCCGACCACGCAATTTGCATACCGCACAAACCACCGCACAGCTGTTTGAAGTAATTTTTTCTGGCCAGTGAATCCCTATTTTTCATTTTTCCATTTTTTCTACACACACACCACACCACATACTCCGGCATACACTGGCTGTTGGTAACCACCCAGGAGAATGAAAGAAAAGTCAGGAAGAGTCCGAGAAAGAGAAGAAAGACGTGTGCGACCATAATCGTCGGGAATTGAACCCGCAACCTCTCGATTGGAAATCGACTGCACATACCACTGCACCATATGGGACACACACACCACACACACACACACACGCACGCACGCACACGCACACATACACGGAAGATGTCAGCACCTTGTCTAGGCTCTATCTGTAGGACAACACCACACAGTGTGCTCATTGCTCTCCTCGGAAGCAGGCGTGTATCATTGGTAAGATGTAGAGTAGGGGCGTCGAAACTGGTGCGGCCAAAACCGCACCAATAATTTAATATTGTGATTTTGAAGCAATAAAGTATGGGCTATTCGGGCCAATTGGTTTTCAAAGCTCTGCGCCTCAATTCTCTCAGATCGCAGTGACAGTCCTACTACGGCAGTAGACTTACTGATTCTCCTTCTTCGACGTGACCACCTACAATACCAACAACAAGAATAACAACAGAATTTGTCGATGCCATCTTCATTACTTAGGTCGTTCAATTCATAGCATACGACCACAATTAACAGAGCTGATATGCTAACACCAGTACACGCACATCACCTACTGCACAATTTCACTCAGTAATCACCGGTCACCACTGAAACTGTGTGGGTCTTCAGGGACACTTCAGGGACACTTCAATGTGGTACTCCTGACGGAGAACATTCTCCATGCAAAGGACGCGCGACTAGCCAGTGGTGTGTGTTTGCTGGACATGTCGAAGGCTTTCGACAAAGTCAAGCATGACATTCTTGTACGCGATCTTTTCGAAGTTGGCCTTCACGGCACTGCACTCCAATGGTTTGCAGACTACCTCGAAGGACGCACCCAACAAGTGCAAATCGCTGGATCCATTGGTGTCAGTGGCACATGCTCATGTGGCGTCCCGCAGGGTTCCGTTCTCGGACCCGTGCTTTTCAACATCTACACCAGGCATGTGCCCACCATTGCCAGTCCGTCCATCTCAGTGCAGTTTGCTGACGATATTGCTCTCACGTTCAGCCACCCTGATTGCCAGGAAGTATCGCGAGTTCTAACAACGTCTACAACCGAGATTGCTAAGCACCTCCAGGAAGGGAATCTAATCCTGAACACTAGCAAAAGCCATGTCCTGCGAATTTCCGGCCAAGACATTACTGTCAAATGCCGTGGAAACCCGCTACCAGCAGTTCCCCATGCGAAGTACCTGGGCATCACGATAGATGAGCACGTTCGATTTGACGAACACGTTAACAATGCTGTGAAGAAGGCGTCGCAGAAGGTGGGAGCACTCTGGAGAGCCCGCCGTTGCCTTACAAGAAAGTCCAGAGAGCAGTACGTGAAATCCGTTGTGATGCCAGATTTGCTCTACGGGTCCGTGGCGTTCTCTGGGTGCCTTCGACAAGACCAGCGGTCCCGCCTTCAGGTCCAGCAAAACCGTGCGGCACGCGCCGTATTCGGCCTGCCACCTCGCACAAGCGCCCAACCTCTGCTTGCTCGTCTGCAGCTGTACGGCATCGAAGAGCTCCACAAGCAAAAGACCCTTATTATGACCTGGCGTTGCTCGAATGGTCGGGCAAGCAATGCACTGCAAGCCCTTCTGGAGCATCCCAGTACTCGAACAACGCGCGCGCAACGCAGCTTGGGCCTTCGAGTGCCCAAATCTGCCTCCAAAGCCGGCCACGACCGTCCAACCGCTCGCGGGTCCATTTTATGGAACACCCTGCCATCCGACGTGCGTGGTATTACCCAGCACCACCAGTTCAAACAAGCCTGCCTCCCGTTCTGTCTTGCTAGAAGTAGCACCCACTACTGAACACTACAGGAATTTTTGAACGTTTGCGGTACTCCACAGTACCAGTCATGTGCTGTTTACCGCCTCCCCGTTGTTGTATTCTAACGTTAACGTTATTCATTGACTGAGCGTTCTTTGCTTTGTACTACACCCTGCTATCATGTTAGGCTATTTCCTACAATATTTTACTGTTTCCATTCGCTTCCATGTAATTGGGCGACACCGTCCGTTTGGTTCTGCGAATTCAAATAAAAATGTACCTACCTACCTACATCATTTCGACAGCGTACAACCACGTCCGGCTGCTGCCCACTGCTGCTGGTAAAAAACATTGAGAGGGAGGTAACCGCCAAGCTGAGCGCATCAGACACCTCTTGCGCTGTCCGTCTTGCACATGTCAGGGCGATGTCATCCGCAAACTGCAGTGATGATGCCGGCGCAGATTCCGAGGGGATATCTCTGGTTTGTGGAGAACAGCATGGGTCCTAGTACAGAGCCCTGCGGCGCACCACAAGTGCACTCTCATGCTACTGCTGCGTTTGGGTCACGTCATTCGCGATTTAGGTGGATCAGTTCACATTTGGGGGTACAATGAGCCAGTTATAATTTCTTACTTTTACGACGGGGCAGCGCCAGTAAAGGTTTTTCTGAACCGCTCACGTTCACAGAGCGGTTCAAGTAATATGGATAATGTAAGTAATACTCAATATGCTACCTGTGGTGTGGTGCAAGCTCAGCACTGAGCTAAATCAAACAATGCTACATACAGCCTACACAGCCTCTATTGGCCCTCTATACAGTGCTGCGATGGCAGAACTTCACATCACCTTTCTTCCTCCAGCTATGCCTGTGACACCCTTTGTGAATCAAACACTAGTGGCAGGCCACGCGAAAATGAGAATGTGCGCAGCCAAGATTAGGCCATCATCTAATTCATCCATCATCCCGTCGGTAACTCCGCCCGTTCAATATCCAACACCAGTCCCCAAGAAAGAATAAGGCACGAGATTTCAAGTTCAAGGGCAAAGCTAAAGCCATTGAATGGCACTGATTTTTGGAATTGTCGAGTAGAACGAAAATAAATAATCGAAGACGATCATGACGGTCAGATTCGACACACACGCCAGTGACACAGTTTGGGTCGTGCTCGCGCGTGTGTCGCGCTTCGCATTTGCTGCAGCTCGAGCGCGCCCATGATGAGTCTCGCGCTTGCGACAGGCTAGCCAAAAGTTGTCTTTTTTTACGAATTCTGTGACGTCATGTTTTGGAAGAATGTCCCAACAGTCATTCGCGTATTATTATGAATGGTCCCGGACTCCTCAACACCAACAACATGCATCAGATACATGTTGTCAAATGAGCACGGAGGAGCGAACAAATCGAAAGAGCAGAGAAATCAGCAGCGAATGAATGAAGTAGTGTTGTTCGAGGGTAGTATTGATCAGAACTACATGTTATCACAGTCCGTTGTCCAGATCCAAGCTGTGTACATCAACCCAGTGAATGTTAGAGACGGGACTACATGATGTATTTACCTACTTTTCAGTATGGTGTGATGGTTGAGATGTCCGTATTGACTACAGACCTTGTGTGTTGTACAGTGTAAACCTTGATCGATCTCGACCTGGAGTAGGTCCAGTGTGACTACGACCATGAGCAACGTGTGTGTAAACAAAACCAACCTGGACACCAGTATAGCAGCAGTCAACGGAGAACAGGGACTGACTAAGGGATTGCATATCATTCACCATCTACATCACACCATCGCCTGCGGGGACCGTGCTGAGAACGCATTGCACGGAGCTGTCCAGACATACCAGACTTTGACATACGCTTGTCATACATCGGTGCTATGTGTCCAAGCTAGCCTAATCCATTCTCCCTGATGTTGCCTGCTACTTTGTAGCAATCTACGTGGTGTGTGTTGGTAGGTATCAGGGTAGTGGAGATGACTTGATGGTGGCACTGCTGCTCTTGCCGTGACTAATGATCATACATGTACTGTAGATACTGGAAATGTAACAGATGTCTTCCCAGTACAACTCTCCACTATATACACTGGAGAGTAGTGAACACTAAATGTGATGTACACTTGACATCGACAACAAACAGATCATGAGTACAAAGATAGAGGAAACGAACAACGTTCTTCTTTCTGAAACTGAGTGGGTTGGAAATCACACCCTGCACTTCTGCTGCAAGACTCATAACTTTCTCCATACAGTTTATGCTACAATCTACACGCGCGCGCCCACACACGCACACACACACACACACACACACACACACACACACACACACACACCATGTACCATGTATACGCCTGTCGCAAGAGAAGCACGCAAATCTGCAAATGCACTGGATATGCACCCACAGATTTTCTCTTATAGCAACGATAGCGAACAAGATCTGAATGAGACAGATTAAGACTTGCGCCAGATAACTGTCTAAACCCCACAACTGGCAAAGCCATGTGAATGGACCACCAATCAGTGCACACACACACACACACACACACACACACACACACACACACACACACACGCACACACACACACACATACACACACACACACACACACACACACACGCACACACACACACACACACACACACACACACACACGCACACACACCCATTGGACCATTGGACGCCCATCGCCGGAGGCGATGATATCGATGCTACAGCAGAAGCCGTAGCAGCTTGTGCTGGGATTGTACCATTCAACAGCTTGCAAGGCTGAAGAATTGACCGCCACTATTCAGCCTGGTCTACACCACACAGCTATGAAGTGGCTTTTTTCTGGCCATTGAATCCCTACTTTTTGATCTTTTTGGGTTATTTTCACACACACACACACACACACACACACACACACACACACACACGCACACACACACACACACACACATACACACACACACACACACACACACACGCACACACACACACACACACACACACACACACGCACACACACCCATTGGACCATTGGACGCCCATCGCCGGAGGCGATGATAGCGATGCTACAGCAGAAGCCATAGCAGCTTGTGCTGGGATTGCACCATTCAACAGCTTGCAAGGCTGAAGAATTGACCGCCACTATTCAGCCTGGTCTACACCACACAGCTATGAAGTGGCTTTTTCTGGCCAGTGAATCCCTACTTTTTGGTCTTTTTTTTGGTCTTTTTTTTGGTCTTTTTTTTTGGTCTTTTTTCACATACACACACACACACAGGTCAATGCATCGCTAGGGATAACGGACATAGCTAGTTGGTATATCAGCTAGCGCTTTCTGATGTAGCAACCAACTATGTATGAATGTCAGTATCAACGAGGTGACAGGAAAAGTACTGGGTGAACAGTATCGTCTTCAACACGCAAATGACTCGTTACCAATGCTAGTCTCAGCTTTCACATACATACGCATACTCGAAGAGAGTTGCGCATGCGGTTGTTCATGACAGGGTTCAATACACCAATGTCCAGAGCTTAGTACACACACTTGAAAGAAATCAAAAGCAATCACAACTTCAAAAGCAGCAGAAACAGCGGAAACGCTGCTCATTCCTTTCAAGTGTGTGCACATCATGGCAATATGTATACTTGGTACTGAGGCAGACCATTCTTGAGAATATATTCATACACTGTAGCAGATCATTGCAAGTGCTGCTGAGACTAAAATTAGAAGCACTGTTCAATGAATGACATTTCGTACGTTAGTATGACAGTATGTATTGCCAGCATTAACCTACTTTGTGTGGTGAACTATGCATAGTGACGTAGGCGAGGATGAGCGTGTCCTGTCAAGATGTTTCCACTGTCAGTTGTAGGATTGAGAGTTTAGCAGATCAGTAGATGACTACACACACTAACCTACTGTACACAGTGAATAGTGAATAGTTTAGCAATGCCGGTGACCTGTGTAATGATAGAGAATTTCTCTGTCATTCTGCTAGTCTAGTGCATACATGTCAGTATGGGAGATAGTGCTACTGTCCTCACTGCATGACTGTGGCTGATCAGTGATGATCGGCATTCTCATACTGCCTGCCGCTGGAATACTTCAAATTATCAACAGCTCTCATGACAGATCAAAATAATCATCAACAGCTGGCATGACACGTCAAATTTTCAATAGATATCATGACAGATCAAATCATCATCAACAGCTCTTATGACAGACCAAATCATGGACAGATCACAAGACGAATCAGTCATGAGAACACATCTTACCAGCAATGAAGTACATTCTACACGGTCCACGTGGTGCACTGTAAAAACACGTGGTTAGTTGCCCCCTGGTGGTGTTGTTGACAGTCCTGGACCGTCTTTCACTAGCGTCCTATCCTTTTATCATTCATTTTTTACAGAACAAACAACGTGGAAGTATTTGTGTGTAAAAAATGTGCGAGTGTGTGTGCGCTAGTGTGTGTGTGCTCGTGTGTGTGTGTGTTTGTGTGTGTGTGTGTGTGCGTGTGTGTTCATGTGTGTATATGCGTGTGTGTGCTCGTGTGTGTATGCACGTGTGTGTGTGCTCGTGTGTGTGTGCTCGTGGCTGCTCGTGTGTGTGTGTGCGCTTGTGTGTGTGTGTGTGTGTGCTTGAGTGTGCATTTGGGTGTGTCCGCTCGTGTGTGTGTGTGTGTGTGCTGGTATATGTGTGATTGTGTGTGTCCGCGCTCGTGTGTGTGTGCGCGCTCGTGTGTGTGTGTGCGCTCGTGTATGCTCGTGTATGCTCGTGTATGGTCTTGTGTGCTCGTGTGTTCATGTTTGTGTGTGTGTGTGTGTGTGTGTGTGTGTGTGTGTGTGTGTGTGTGTGTGTGTGTGTGTGTGTGTGCCCTTGCAAAGACCCTTGGTGTGCCTGAGGACATTGGTCACGTCGTATGGGAACGGCGTTTGCGCTGGCTTGGACACATGGCAAGAATGGAAGATCACGGGTTGCCAAAGTGTGTTCTCTTCAGTGAACTGCCTGCCCCGCATGGTCCACGCAAGAGGTGGAGGGACGTCAATATGGATGACTTTGCGTCCGTTGAGCCACGGGTACCAACATGTGGATGGTAAGATGCAGCCCAGAACCGTCCGGAGTGGCGTACCATTCCCGTCGACCACCCTAGGCACCCTATGCCGCTGGCTACGGTTGCGGCTTCGGCCGCATGTTCCATCGAAGCGGCGACCTGAAATGCCATCAGTCATTCTGTCGTGGACTGGAGAAATAACAATGCGCTATCATTGCTACGCAATGGGCAAGGAAAAGGTCAAGGTCAAGGTGCGTGTGTTCGTGTGTGTGTGGGTTT
This sequence comes from Sycon ciliatum, assembly GCF_964019385.1. Taxonomy (NCBI): domain Eukaryota; kingdom Metazoa; phylum Porifera; class Calcarea; order Leucosolenida; family Sycettidae; genus Sycon; species Sycon ciliatum. Next base: position 2,563,072 of record NC_088649.1, on the reverse strand, counting down.
GTGTGTGCATGTGTGTGTGTATGTGTGTGTGTGTGTGTGTGTGTGTGTGTATGTGTGTTTGTGTATGTGTGTGTGTGTGTGTGTGTGTGTGTTTACCATGATGAGCAGTTATGACTAAATCTGATGAAAACCCAAAATTATTTGTTACAAATACCTCCCACTATCATCGTGGTTGTGTAGTTTGTAAAATGGATGGTATGCACTCTCCTTGTGGCATTTCTTGTTATCGAGGTTCAGTGACAATTTTCCACTGATAATGGTCATAAGAAAACGTTCTGGATTTCAAACGGAATGCTTCAAGTAAGTTGTTCTTTTTGTTCGTGTACATAACAACACAGCTAAGTATTTTTTAAACACTCCTTCTACATGTACGTGGTATTGCTCCATCCTTGCGGTGTTGAGCATGTGTGTGTAGTGTACGCATGCGTGTGTGTGTGTCCGCGCGCGCGGGCGCGCGCGTGTGTGTGTGTGTATGTATGTGCCTGTGTGTGTGTGTCGGTCTGTCCACACACACACACAGGCACATACACACACACACACACACCTATTTTGACGCTCTGACACCCATCATCCGAGTCGATGATAGCGATGCTACAGCAGAAGCCATAGCAACTTGTGCTGGGATTGCATCATTCAACAGCTTGCAAGGCTGAGGAATTGACCGCCACTATTCAGCCTGGTCTACACCACACAGCTATGAAGTGGCTCACACACATACACACACACACACCATTGGACCATTGGACGCCCATCGCCTGAGGCGATGAAAGCGATGATACAGCAGAAGCCATAGCAACTTGTGCTGGGATTGCATCATTCAATATCTTGCAAGGCTGAAGAATTGGCCACCACTATTCAGCCTGGTCTACACCACACAGCTATGAAGTGGCTTTTTCTGGCCAGTGAATCCCTACTTTTTGGTCTTTTTTATTTTTTTCCCGCACACACATCACACCACATACCCCGGCATGCACTGGCTGTTGGTAACCACCCAGGAGAATGAAAGAAAAGTCAGGAGGAGTCTGAGAAAGAGAAGAAAGATGTGTGTGACCATAATCGTCCCACACACACACACACACACACACACACACACGCACACATACATACACCACGCACATACACACACACGCATACATCCACGTGCATAAACGCACACGTATATATACACACACACGAACATAGACACACACACACACACACACACCAGTGGCGTGCACCGAGTCTTGAAAACGGGGTTTCTATAGTTCACACACACACACACACACCTATTTTGACCTTCTGACACCCATCATCTAAGTGGATGATAGTGATGTTGCAGAAGAAGCCATAGCAACTTGTGCTGGGATTGCGTCATTCAACAGTTTGCAAGGCTGAAGAATTGACCACCACTATACAGCCTGGTCTACACCACACAGCTATGAAGTGGCTCACACACACACACACATTCACATACACCACGCACATATACATAGACACACACATACACATACATACAACTGCATGCACACGTGCATATACATGTATGCACCCACCCACACACACACACACACACACACACACACACACATGCATACATCCACGTACATATACGCACACACTAACATAGACACACGCACACATAGACACACGCATGTACAAGTACGAACACAATAACTATAATAATTTCTATGTGTGTATTATACACACACGTACTTGAAGAATACTCGTCATATAATTCTAATATTATCATGAGATCCCACTAGAGAGGAAACTATTGAATTGCAAAAAAACATCTAAACATTACTACACGATTACCAGATGAAAATATTTGCCAAGAAACCTGCCACCAGTAAAGACATTGTACTATGCACAAGTAAGAACTATGTGAGTGGCAAGGTGATGATGCTATGAATATTAGTTCTCAATGATCATTTTCATCTGTGTTTTCAATTCTCTCATTTCTACTCACTCTATACAAGAAACATTTTAACAAAATTCACTAAACAATCTACAAACATACAAACAGACATACAATGTATATGTACATGTATATGCAAAGAAATGATCACACATATCAACTAAAACCACATCAACAAAAACCAACAATTCAATGACAAGAATTCTATCAGCGACAGTCCAGAATTATCGAAAAAAATCACGGAGCGAAAACATCTATTTACAGGGTCCAAAGTCTAAAGGTCAAAGGTCAACACAGTGATCCCTCAAACTGACTGAAAATGAAGAAAGGAATGTCCATCGGTAACATAAACGTACAGACACACATGCATACAAATACACACACACATACACACACAGGCACACGCTCAAGAATATACATACACACACTTACAAGCACGCACACGCAGCAATACTACCACGCATGCACACATACACAGAAGGACTGTATGCCAGGAAGAAGTGATAGACGAAAACGAAGCTTTCTCCATCAGGACAGAAATCCGTCCATGTCAATCCTCTCACCTCCTCATTCCTCACTCTCACTTTCTCCTTCATCGCCATACTCGTCTTCTTCTTCTTCGTCATTCTCCACTTCATCAGGCCAGCGAAACTGCCAATACTGCACATTCAGATCATCTCTGGCCATGGCACTTAGAGCTTCGCGCAGCCGCGGAGACACTAGAGCTCTTTTCGGCATCCACAGCTCCTTCAGAGATGAGCAGCTCTCGACAGCGGTGGCGAACAGCTTTGCTTCGTCGTCAGCACCTCGGAAATCATTCCTCGCCACTTTGAGCTCGGAGAGCTTGGGCAGACTGGGCAGCAGGGACGCAAGCACCGGCAGAGCTCCCGACGAGAGGCAGTCGTCCTCCAGGTACAGCTGCTCTAGGCGTCGGCACTGACTCAGCTCACCACGAATGGTTTCCAGGAAATCTCCAGTTAGCTCATTGCGCTGGAGTGAGAGGAACTGCAAACTCTCGTGTTGCTGTTGAATGATTCTACTGACGATCGTAGCCGAGTTCTGCTTCATCCCAACCTTGTGCAGATGCAGCGATCTCAGCCTCAGTGCTCCTAACAATGGTGCTAGCTGGGTTAGACCTTCCATATCCAGTACGAAGTCAATGAGAGCGACGTACAGGAGATCTGGGCAGCTGCTGCAGACTGTGGTGATGACGTCAAGGTTGACTGCTGGATCGGTGCACTTTTGACCTCCAAAGTCCACTCCCAGCAGTCGCGTACAGCGGTGTGTGTTGCTGTGGACGGTGGCCATAGCATTGCTGCTGAACAGGTTCTCCGCTGTGTAAAGTTCTCGCAGTGTTGACGTGTTGGATGCGATACACGCTGCGATATGGGCCGTGCGACGATCTGTTAGGTGGTTCGTTTGCAGGTTGATGCGCGTAAGATTGCGTAGTAGAGCCATGCCATCAGCCATGCATGCGTACCCGGTATCACCTATACCACAGTTGTACAGGTCGATGCGGGTGATGAACTGGTGGTGGTGAATCATGACTGCGTTGATGGCCTGGCAATCGGATGGCGAGAGAGGAACGCCGTCGAAATCTACTCCGTACTGCTTGATGATGGCTTGCATGCTGGGGATGTCTTCGATGCTGCTGTGCTTTGTGTTGACGTGCTCGGCGAAGATCCGGAAGGCGTAGAGGATTCGTTGTCTTAGTTCCGCGGCACTGACGTTGTCCTGGGCTGCGTTTGGCTGAGCTGGTTCGTCGTGTGGATGAACTGTAGGCAGATTAGACGTGGGAGTGACGGTGAAGCATCGAATGGCCGATCCAACTCCGACGTTGGTTAGGCAGTCGTGCAGCATCTGTGTACTGGCACTGGGCACGCAATCCGTCCACATGGGTAGCAGTGAACGGACGAAATCCTTGCAGGTGATTTTGGCGACGGTCGGGTCAATTTCTTGACGGACCACTTCAGGAGCAGACAATGCCAGGCCGATCCTGTTGCCTATCAATTCTTCTGCAAGACGCTCCGCATCTTCCAACAAAAGACAGGAGGACACGTGGTCGGCCCAATCCATGATGTGGTCGTGCGTTGTGAAGAGAAAATACGTGACGCTGTGCCCTTCTGCTCCTGTGACGTCCTTGCTGTCGTGGTGTGGCTGAGTGGAGGGTGTGGACTGCGGATTGACAATGGCTTCAATCAGCGCATTGACAGAGTCGGTGTCCAGCTCAGTGGCCAGTAAGCGCCAAAACATGTTGAGGCTGCCCGTGAATGCTCCCAGGCGCTGCACAAGCCAGGCGACATCAGCTGCACTTGGACTGCGGCTAGCGAAGTAGCGAGATGCTAGAGCTTCCTGTAGTGCCAGATGGCTGAAACGCCATTGAGGATGGGCCTGTGACAGTGGCTTATCACAGGCAATGAGAAGACCAAGTGAACGAGCTGCTGATGATAGTGAAAACATGCTGAAATCAGCCTCCGTGAAGACGACCTTCCGCCGGATGAGCATGTGGAAAGCGAACTTGGCGAGATCAAGGAGGCTGTTCTGGATTCCGTCAGGGACATCATTCAACTTCTCGTATGGTTCAGTCTTCTTCAGGCCTTTCTCCGTCTTTGGTTGGATAGCGTTGAGTATCATGGAGTTGAAGATCTTGCCTAGCGTATCGGGTATGTCTCGCTGGTTGGAATAGAGCTGGCATATGCTGGTAGCGTACAGTGGAGTGCGCATGATTGCAGCCAGTTGAGGATTCCTCTTCAGCTTGTCCAGGAGACTGCACGCTTTCTCAGCTGAGAGGACCTTGTGGACGTACTTCTCTAACTCCTTCTGCTCGAAACCCAAAAGCTCGACGCGTCGGTGGAATACAACCTCTGGGTTGTGGATGAGATTCATTGCCTCCGTGGAATGGCGTGACGTTATGATGAGGCGCACACCTGGCAAGCGTTTTCCGGCGATGACATCCTGGACGTACGGGCTGCACTCGTCTAGTTTCGTTTCGTCCAAACCATCAAGTATGATGCAGACTCTCTCTGGATGGGCTTTCACGTATGCACAGATCTCAGATTGATCAGTATCCGAGATGATGTCGTGACTCCTCAAAGCCAGAAGCTCAGCAGCACACGTAGCTTGGCGCACAGAAGGCAAGCGGAGTTCAAGGGCGAACACCAGAGCCATCTCTTGCCAAATGCGACCCAGTGCCCAGTCGTAAGGACCTTTCTTGGTAAACAGCAACGTCTTCCCCCCACCAGCGCAAGAGAGGGCAATGGTGCGGAACGTTTCCCTCCCCGGGGCTAGTCTCATGGACTTCTTTGCTTTGAGGATGTTGGCCAGCTTTATTTTGCGCAGTTTCTTTGCAGCTGAAGCAAGGGAGTGTGTGAGCTGCTCAATACCAGCACTGCTGCCTAGCTTGTCAGCATTCAGCTGCTGCACTCTTGCACTAAGCTCTTCAAGTGAGACAACATGCAAGTTTGCGTAGATCTCATCCATGCCCAAACTTCTCACCTCCTCTGTGCTGCTGTCCTCGACAAGAGTACGGACATTGGTGTAAATTGCACATAACGAATCACGCAGCTCTCTGACAGCCTTTGGCAGCTCATCCACCCAACATGTTGGCTGTTCTGTTGTCTGAAGTCTGCCCTGGTTTGGTGATGGGCAAGATCTCTTCATGGTAGCCCACAGCTGCTTGAGCAGCCGCAGCTACAGTTGACGGTGACTTACTCTAAACTAGCAGTGATGGGGGTGAGTGTAACAGGTGTGCTAGAACCAGGCGAGTAACCAGCACACATACACGTATAATCTATAGCTATGGCTGGTGTGCACCATTTATCATACTCTTCTTCAGTATTCTGCTAGGAGTGATACTGTAGACGGTCAGTTGATAATTTCATTCAAACTCTGACAAACACACAGCAGTCTTGCTCTTGCTACTACAACACCACTACCCGTGACTGTACTACTACTAGTATTACAGCTGCTGGCAACAACAGTCAGTAGCAGTAGTAGTTATTCTACGGTATGAGTACAAGAACTGTATGTGAGAGTTGTAGTTTGATATCTGTGTCTACATGTATTGTAGCAGGTCTCCCTCACACATAATATCTACATGTTGTAGTCAAGTATGTTCTCTGTGTACGTGTGCTACTTCAATGCATAGTAGAATTCTATTGAGAGAGAGAGAGAGCTGCAACTGCATGCTGCTGCTGCTGCTGCTGCTGGTTCATTATGCTATGAAATAAAGTTTAATAGTCAGATATCGCGGACAAGTGCTGGTACTTGAAGCACTTGTGCTTGTTAACATTATACTGACTACATGCACAATATCAGTGGCAGTACTGAATAGCAACAGCAGCACATTGGGAAACACAGTCCCCTTCTGTTTGCAAGCTGCAGGATGTGCTGCAGGATGTGTACAATACGTGTCAGACACTCACCTGTGTCTCAGTCATTATCATACGGTATATTATCACTCCACATTGGTCACTGGACGTGAATACAGCAGAGAATGGAATTCTTCATCAATGACCAGTTATCTTTGTGATGCAGATTTGCTCTCTGCACTTTCCACTACAGTTTGTGATTTGCAGATTTGGTGTCTGCACTTTCCACTGCAGATTTGGTGTCTGCACTTTCCACTGCAGATCTGGTCTGCACTTTCCACTGCAGATCTGGTCTGCACTTTCCACTGCAGATCTGGTCTGCACTTTCCACTGCAGATCTGATCTGTACTATCCACTACGGACAGTGCAATACTGCAAGGCTTGATGGTTGACTTGAGAGAATGTGCGCAACTGAAAATTTTCCAGATCCTCAGTGAAAGATCCGAGAAGTGTCATTGGGTGTCTGACTGACTGTGTGTCTGAATCATGATACAATACAAGTCACCGCTAGAGGAAACGCAAAAATGTAACAAGATTACGTAACAAAAGGTGAGAAGGCACTGAACGGAGTGTAAACCGACCGACCTACGAATACAACCTGCATTCTAAGTGCCACAACGTGCTTTTTCTGCTTACACAAAAAGAGGCTTATGAATGCGTATGCAAACCGTCTCAAGGACTTTCAACTGCTGGACATAACGCGCTCGACACAGTACAGAAATGAGAGTCACCATACATACTAAGGCTGTCAGGACGAGATAACAAGTGTAGATACACAGCCGACTTCTTACGAACAACACATTCATCCGCCTCATCTCGCTCTTTCCCATTCGATCCCTCCTCGTCCATCTCATCGTCCTCGTTCAGCTCGAGATCCGCACGATCGTCATCACCACGGCACCATCATCCACTTCGTCCTCTTCCTCTTCAGCAGTCGTTTCTTTATCCAATTCCTCTTCAATCTTCTCTTCATCCGTTTCATTCTCCGTTTCTATACAGACCACTTGTCTCCCAATTGCTAGCTGCTCGTCCCGTGACCGTCATTGCTCCTCCAGATCCGCTTCACTCACTGACACGACATGATACTGCTCGAACCTCCTCCTGTTGGTACTGTCCACAACGCGCGGGCCGTTTCTGGCATAAATCTCTGTGGAGTAGTTTGCTGTTGTCCTCCTAGGTCTCTGGATTAAGGGTGTATGTTCCGTGAGATGTCTGCATTGCCTGTCTTGCTGAGTAGGTGCTGCGTGTGCAGGGGTAATTTGTGTGAGAGTTGGTGATGCCAGCGCGGGTGTAGGTGGGTCCACCCCAGCCCCCGCCACAAGAAGAGCCGGTGGCAGTTCCGGTGGTGGCAAAGGCAAAGGTTTTGCTGATGGGGTTGGCGACTTGGACGGCCTAGCTCTCCCACACGGCACTTCATTTTGTGTTGGCTCAGTCTGTACCACTGGCAAAGGGGGTTGGGTTCTTGCGCGGTCGACCAAGTTAGTTTTGGCTGCATCCGGTAGAATATTCAGCGACACATGCTGTTTGCTTCAACAGCTGACCGCACGTATCAAACAGCATATGCCGCTGCACTAGTACTAGTAGTAGTAGTGAGACGTGTATCTCATGATCTGGCATACACTTGTCTGTTCTCACATCAACACTACTTCACTACACTATAAACACAGTGACTCTGTATGCAGTAGTTCATACTGTGAGTGGCTAATAATACAGATATACAGTATACAATACTGTCTGTAGGTGTTCTATTCCTCACTCATAAGGCAAGAGATTCTCGCAGCCAGTGTCACGTAATCGCAACTCTCTTCGCTTGCACTGTTGTAGCATGCAGACCACGTGACAGATAATTATAGACCAAGAGACAGCAGATGTTTGACTGAGTGAACTACTTCACTCTGTGATAATATGTTTTCATATTATTTGTGCACACAGAGTTGGCAGCTTCGAGACTATACACGTGACGTCACCACATCAGCCGTTATCATTTTCTCTCTCATCTTAGTAGGTTTAGTTGTTATTTTCCATAATTTTTGTTATACATGATAGTACATTGTATGTGCTGTTCTCTCGTTCTGCTGGAGTTCATCTTGTTGCTCACTTCCACCTTCACAAACGACTCACCGAAATCTAGCTATTAAATCTGCAACCAACTGTACATTCAAGCGTTATTCCCTACTTTGACACTTCGTGCTTGGGCTGATACAGCTCTGGCCTGCCCGTCCTCAAGTGTGCCGCGTCACGACGGTCAATGGAATGAAATGGAATAAATTAGCGTGTCCGCTCCCGAACCTAACTCACGACGGTCGCCAACATAGGGTAAACCTAGCGACAGAAGCGGCGATTATCGGTGGGGGTGAGGGCCTAGGGGATAAGTCTCACAACCACTGGCACAATTGCAGAGAAATCACATTAGCCGCATGCATGTGCCCCTTGTGCACAGAACTACGTAGGTAGTTGTACATTTCTGACTCTCCTGACCCGAATCCGCAATTCGTATTTCCACTGGAAAATGTTCCCAAACTTGAACTCGATATTCGTGATGCTGATAGAGACTTCTCGGTAGAGTGTGTTGTGTTGTCCCGAGCAACACTTTACATGTACTTGTACTTGGTGTTTCTAATTTTTTATATTTTTTATGGTGTTTCTAATACCTACATTGTACAATGTACAGTGTACATTGTACATGATTGTGTGATGTATGGGAATGGGGGGGGTTGGGGGGTTGGGGGGGGGGGGGTGGGGGGGGGGGAGCAAAGTGATGGTTTAGAGAGGCTGGCGATAGCTGTGGAACAGCCGATCAGTTTCTCCCAGACCATCAGCATATCGATGGAGAACCAACAGTAAAATCTGGTGTAAGCGACCTCTGGGCTTGGCGACCACCTGCTCTTAACGACCGTTTTTCCATGCACCGACAGTTCTACACGGACACCGTGGGACCTGGTTCTCAAGACCACCCGGCTTTAACGACCACTTTTGCTTGCACCGTGGGGTGGTCGCTTAAACCAGGTTTTACTGTAGTTGCAGTGTGTACCTGGTGGATATCAAAACACAGAGAAGTGTACAGGAGCGAAGAAATCTTGAGTTTCCACTTCAAACTGGTTACTCCAGCACTGTGAAGACTAATATGTGAAGATGAAAGCGAGAAATATACAAGAGGTGACAGGGCATTAGTTGGCAGGAACTACACAAAGTAATGGGAACTACAGACTCTGCCGACCTACATTCACATGAACATATACATGAGTGTGTACCGTGAATTCTGTACAATGACTTATGTACATAATTGTACATGTAGGTCGACTGAGCCTGTAACACACAACACCATACACATGTATTATTTTTGAATGGTCCCGGCCTCCTGACACGCACCAGCATCATGCATAAGATACATGTAGTCAAATGAGCACGAAGGAGAGAGCAAATCGAAAGAGCAGAGAAATCAGCAGCGAATGAAGTAGTGTTGGGCGAGTGTAGTACTGATCAGCACTACTATACATGTTATCACAGTCCGTTGTTCAGATCCAAGCTGTGTACATCAACCCAGTGAATGTTAGAGACGGGACTACATGATGTATTTACCTACTTTTCAGTATGGTGTGTGATGGTTGAGATGTCCGTATTGACTACAGACCTTGTGTGTTGTACAGTGTAAACCTTGATCGATCTCGACCTGGAGTAGGTCCAGTGTGACTACGACCATGAGCAACGTGTGTGTAAACAAAACCAACCTGTACACCAGTATAGCAGCAGTCAACGGAGAACAGGGACTGACTAAGGGATTGCATATCATTCACCATCCAAATCACACCATCGCCTGCGAGGACCATGCTGAGAACGCATTGCACGGAGCTGTCCAAACATACCAGACTTTGACATACGCTTGTCATACATCCGTGCTATGTGTCCAAGCTAGCCGAATCCATTCTCCCTGATGATGCCTGCTACTTTGTAGCAATCTATGTGGTGTGTGTTGGCAGGTATCAGGGTAGTGGAGATGACTTGATGGTGGCACTGCTGCTCTTGCCGTGACTAATGATCATACATGTACTGTAGATACTGGAAATGTAACAGATGTCTTCCCAGTACAACTCTCCACTATATACACTGGAGAGTAGTGAACACTAAATGTGATGTGCACTTGACATCGACAACAAACAGATCATGAGTACAAAGATAGAGGAAACGAACAATGTTTTTTTCTGAAACTGAGTGGGTTGGAAATCATCACATCCTGCGCTTCTGCTGCAAGATTCACAACTGTGTCTATAGAGTTTATGCTGCATGCTACACACACAGGTCAATCCATGGCTAGGGATAACGGATATAGCTGGTTGGTATATCGGCTAGCACTATCTGATGTAGCAATCAGCTATGTATGAATGTCAGTCTCAACGAGGTGGCAGGAAAAGTAGCTGTACTGGGTGAACAGTATCGTCTTCAACACGCAAATGACCCGTCACCAACGGTAGTCTCAGCTTTCACATACATACGCATACTTGTTACTGAGGCAGACAGGTGTTGAAAATGTATTCGTAAATCCTATTAGATTTGTACTGCTGGGGACAAGTACCAAACAAACATTTCCTTAAAAGGGATAACACTCTTGTAGCGACACAATCAGCATACGCTATTGTTACAGTACTTCTGTGATATTTCCACTATTGTCACATTGTCTTGAGAAAAAGGCAATTCTCGCACATCCTATCAATGTTCTGGGGTGAGGTGTGAGTTCTGTAGCTGTAGGTTATTTCTGTTTGTGTTAATCACACCAGTAGAGAACTTCCCCTATATATAGTCATGTAGTCTTGCGGTCTCTAATTTCACATGTCATTTTCATTCTATATGATGGTGATGATGACAGAAACGTTTGATAATTAACTTGAAAACGTATCGCTGTGACATGATTCGCAACCGTTGAGTGTCAGACAGAGTTTGCAAAGGCGCCCAATTGGATGCAGTAAAAATTGCCGCTGGAGTAGTTTATAGCTTATGCATAGCTTCGTAGCAGGTCACCATCTCGTCACGTGATCTCATTACGGTAATATCTGCTAACACGACCGACCGGAGTGCCTTGTGCCAGCTATAATACTAGTAAGTAGAGGTGACTGGATGGTCGTGTGGAACAGTGCTCTCTCACTTACTTGTATAATATTACTACGTCATCTCTAGGCTCAGTGGAAAGAGAGGAGAATGTGAGGAGAGTGGGTGTTAGCCAACCATGGTGATGAAGATACGTAGAGTGATATCGAAGAGTAGCAACAGCAAAACTATCAGCAACTCATGTTATTGTTTTTGTGCAATGTGCTGATAAGGACTTTTCAGAACAGTATGGAAGCGATTCAGCAAAGTTCAAAAGATTGGTGTTGCAAATGCTGAGACACACAAGATATGGAAGCTCTTTTTAATGACTGACATTCCATACGTTAGTATGACGGTATGTATTGCCAGCATAAACCTACTGTGTGCGATGAACTTTGCATAGTGACGTAGGCGAGGATGAGCGTGTCCTGTCAAGATGTTTCCACTGTCAGTTGTAGGATTGAGAGTTTAGCAGATCAGTAGATGACTACACACACTAACCTACTGTACACAGATGCAAGTGAATAGTTTAGCAATGCCGGTGACCTGTGTAATGATAGAGAATTTCTCTGTCATTCTGCTAGTCTAGTGCATCCATGTCAGTATGGGAGACAGTGCTACTGTCCTCACTGCATGACTGTAGCTGATCAGCAAACTCACAGGTGTGATATTCGTGGATATGTCGAAGGCTTTCGACTGTGTCAAACACACCATCTTGGCACAGGAGCTATCCGACATTGGGGTCGGCGGTACTGTCCAGCTATGGTTCACTAGTTACCTGAGTGAGCGGCTTCAACGCGTAGTCGTGGGCGGAAATTGCTCGGAATACGTCGCATGCAGTCGAGGGGTGCCGCAAGGATCCGTCCTCGGCCCCCTCCTGTTCACACTATACATCCGTAACCTTCGATGCTGCTTGCCCCAGCAGGTCACAAACCAGGAATTTGCAGACGACATTGCAATTGAAGCCTCGGGCAGTTGCGAACAAGTGTGCTCTTCTCTAAGCACAGCCATCACTGGCCTGTCGCAGTGGTTGGAGGACCGCGGACTAATGCTGAACCAAAAGAAAACGCAAGCTCTGTTGATTACCCCAAGAGGCCCAGCCCCTGACACAGATAACATTCGAATTCGCTGTGGGAATGCAGCCCTTGCAGTTGTGGAACAAGCGCGGTACCTGGGCGTAATGGTAGATGGGCAGCTCTCCTGGGAGCCTCACGTCAATCACACAATCCAGCAGGTGCGGAAGTCAGTAGGTGCGCTGTGGCGGAGCCGCCGAAGCCTCACCCTGGCGTCAAAGATCCTGTTTTACAGGTCGATGATCGAGGGTAGGTTGTCGTACGCTTCCAACGCCTTTTATCCGTCACTTCAAATTGGCAACATGGAGCCCCTCACACGTCTAACGAAGTGCGCTATCCGCGGCTTCTTCGGTCTGCCACCGTGGTCGCGCACGAGCCCGATCTTTGAACAGCTCCGCCTCACCACCCTGGAGGACATGTTTAACATTAAGCTCCTCATCTTTGTCCGTCGTTGTCTGTTCTCCCGAGCTAGCTCCCTCTTCACCAGCTTCTTCGTGAGAGTTACTGGTGACCGCACTCGGGGAGCAGCACATCACCTCGTTCGAGTACCATTTTGGCCCGGACCTGCGGGTCGAGCGACCATGCAGTTCATCGGCGCAGTCCTGTGGAACCAGCTCCCGCCTGATCTCCGTTCCGAGCCCAGCCACCTTCAGTTCTGTGCCCTGCTAAAAGCGCATCATGGCTCCGTTTAAATGCTTTTCGGCTAGTGTGTTTCTGGGGTATAGCGGACTGAAGAATAGTAAACGTGTTTTGCAATAATATGTATGAAGCTATTTTGTATATAGTATGTTCCCATTCTGTTTTTGCTTTGGTGTAGCCCTGAGGTTGATTGCTTATTTATTTCTACCCTTCCTCTCTCCATACTTCTGTTCCCCCCCTCTCTCTCATTCCTTCTGTCGTCCACATGTATCAAAGGAGGCGAAATCGCCTGTTTGTGGTGCGACGTTAAATAAACTTCTACAACAACAACAACAACAACAGTGATGATGCGTATTCTCATACTGCCTGCCGCTGCAATACTTCAAATCATCAACAGCTCTCACGACAGATCAAATCATCAACAGCTGACATGACACGTCAAATATTCAATAGATATCATGACAGATCAAATCATCATCAACAGCTCTTATGACAGATCAAATCTTGGACAGATCACAAGACGCATCAGTCATGAGAACACATCTTACCAGCAATGAAGTACATTCTATACGGTCCACGTGGTGCACTGTAAAAACACGTGGTTAGTTGCCCCCTGGTGGTGTTGTTGACAGTCCTGGACTGTCTTTCACTAGCGTCTTATCCTTTTATCATTCATTTTTACACAACACACACCGTGGAAGTATTTGTGTGTAAAAAATTGCGAGTGTGTGTGTGTGCGCTAGTGTGTGTGTGCTCGTGCGTGTGTGCTCGTGTGTGTATATGCGTTCGTGTGCTCGTGTGGGAATGCGCAAGTGTCTGCTCGCGTGTGTGTGTTGTCGTGTGTACTCGTGTGTGTGTGTGTGTGCGCTTGTGTGTGTGTGGGGGGGGGACTTGTGTGTGCGTGTGCGTGCTCGTGTGCGCGCTCGTGTGTGTGCTTGCTCGTGTGTGTGTGTGCTCGTGTGTGTGTGTGTGCTCGTGTGTGTGCGTGTGTGCTCGTGTGTGTGTGTGAAGCCACTTCAATCAGCTGTGTGGTGGATACCAGGCTAGAAAATAGTGGCGGTCAATTCATCAACCTTGCAAGCTGTTGAATGGTGTAATCCCAGCACAAGTTGTTATAATTCTTTGTGCCATCTTCAATAGGTCCGTCAAATACAGTAGTAGTAGGTTTTTCATTTTGACCCGACGAGACCATACGACGCTTGCAGATCACAGCACAAACAGTTCACCAGCCACACTCCACGAAAGCAAGTAGTAGTACTCCTGACAAGTCTTGTTTCGTTCCATAGGGATAATAACGGGGAACTCATCAGAGGAGAAGCAGTTGTTGAATGAAGGGGTTTAGCTGAATAATGCTATTTTATAGAAAAGATATTGGCGCACTGAGGTGTAAACACTCAACTAACTCACTATGTGACATATCAACACAAAAGGAATAGTGCAGAATGGAGGTGTTCTGAACCCTACCAGACACAACTATCAAAAGTGCTAAATCATTCACAATGAGAAGGAGAGGCACACTGAAATGACACTGGACAAAAAAACAAAGGGGCTTAAGGGCGATGTGCTGATGTGGTTGGCGAGGCTCATCCGACCGGAGGTCTCGGAATCATAGCCTACGACCAGGCAACGAAAGGAATGCAACTAGGGAGGGAGGGAAATCAAGTGAGAAAGAGAGAGAGAGAGAGAGAGAGAGAGAGATAGAGAGAGAGAGAGAGAGAGAGAGAGAGAGAGAGATACGGTGAGAGAGAGAGAGAGCCACGATAAAGTGAAATAAAATAAAACAAGAAAGAGATGATGGACGAGGGTAGTTGCTCATTGATGGGTGACATAGCCTCACAGGGAGTTCGTGGCCCAGAGCCAATTATTTTGACGCAAGTGGCGATGTGTGTGTGTGTGTATGTGTGTGTGTGTGTGGGTGTGTGTGTTTTTGTGTGTGTGTGTGTGTGGGTGTGTGTGTGTGTGTGTGTGTGTGTGTGTGTGTGTGTGTGTGTGTGTGTGTGTGTGTGTGTGTGTGTGTGTGTGTGAGTGTGCAACCGTCAGTTCGTCGACAGAGTGACCTGAGTCGTCATCTCCGTTTCTGCTCCTGACAATGACTCTGGCTTCTTTCGAAGTGGTGTGGCCCTTGTGGCAACCAAGCTACAGTAGTAGTAGTAGTAGTAGTAGTAGTGAGTGTGAGTGTGTGCCCTTGCAAAGACCCTTCGTGTGCCTGAGGACATTGGTCACATCTTACGGGAACGGCGTTTGCGCTGGCTTGGACACATGGCACGGATGGAAGACCACCAGTTGCCAACGTGTGTTGTCTTCGGTGAACTGCCTGCCCCGCGCATGGTCCACACAAGAGGTGGAGGGACGTCATTATGGATGACTTTGCGTCTGTTCAGCCACGGGCACCAACATGTGGATGGTAAGATGCAGCCCAGAACCGTCCGGAGTGGCGTGCCATTCCCCGTCGACCACCCAAGGCACCCTCTGCTGCTGGTTACGGTTGTGCCTGCGGCCGCATGTTCCGTCGACGTGGCGACCTGGAACGCCACCAGTCATTCTGTTGTGGACTGGAGAAATAACAATGCGCTATCATTGCTACGCAATGGCCAAGGTCAAGGCCAAGGTAAAGGTGCGTGTGTTTGTGTGTGTGTTTGTGTGTGTATGTGAGTGTGTGTGTGTGTATGTGTGTGTGTGTGTGCGTGTGTGTGTGTGCGTGTGTGTGTGCGTGTGTGTGTATTTGTTTACCATGATGAGCAGTTATGACTAAATCTGATGAAAACCCAAAATTATTTGTTACAAATACCTCCCACTATCATCGTCGCTGTGTAGTTTGTAAAATGGATGGTATGCACTCTCCTTGTGACATTTCTTGTTATCGAGGTTCAGTGACGATTTTCCACTGATAATGGTCACAAGAATACGTTCTGGATTGCAAACGGAATGCTTCAAGTAAGTTGTTCTTTTTGTTCGTGTGCATAACGACACAGCTAAGTATTTTTTAAACACTCCTTCTACATGTACGTGGTATTGATCCATCCTTGCGGTGTTGAGCATGTGGTCCGCCGGATTCTGCCGGTAGAAAAATTGGCAGAATTCGGTACTTTTTCTGGTAAGTTTCATGCATGTTTTGTATCAGGATAAAAAATGGCCATAAGTCAATTTTTGAATTTGTTTAGGTTTAGCACGTGCTACGAGGTCGTACCTTTGATACAACATCCAGTGCTGGGACGATCCTCCACAGCAAGCCATTTCCACAGCGCTGCACACCAAATCCAGGATGCCCTCAGAAACCGGCAAAGACTGCCACTCACGTTTCACTACTGCCTAGTACTGAATCCTACCTGACTTCTTGACACGGCTCAAACTTGCCAAAGTCACTAAATCAACGTCAACTACAATAATCAAGCCACATATCTGCAACGTCACGAGGGTGCTGGCAAAAGTCCTGCTGCACGGCGGCGGGCTTCGCCCGCCGCCGTGCAGCCCAATACATGGTTTTTTCACGTGATTTTTTGGACTTTTTTGGACTTGAGGCAAAATTCTGCACACTTTCGCGTGTTTCCATAATACGACAAGTTGCGCACGGTCTGCTCACATTCAAATACAGTGCTGCCAACAAATGACAGCATGCAACAAAAAAATCTTTCCTTGCAAGGGCACATTTTCGGCCATAACTCTTGAACGGCTAGTCAGATAGGGACACAATTCTCAGAGAATTTGCAGCTATTCATGCTCTTTCAACTGACGTAGCACTCAATATGAATTTACAAATTCGATTTTTCAGCGAATTTTTGGGTAGTCTGCCACCTTAAGAGGGCCGATAACGGGATAAGTGGAAAGGAAAAGAAAAGAAAAGAAAAAATAGAAAATATTGGAATCCAGACATCAAGCAGTACAGAAATCAAACACCAAGTCAACTTCAAGCTTAGTACAAGAACTATCAAGATCATCGAAACTCAACAGATTCCAAAAGGAAGGTCAAAATACTTCTCTCAACAGTTTCATGGTCGGTCAGTGAATCTTGCATTCAGACAGGCATACATGCACACGTACAGTGCTGGCAACTGAAATCCGACCCCCTGGGGCGCTGCGCCGCGCCGCCCAGAGGGTCGGATTTCAGTTGTCAGCACTGTACAAGTACAAGTACATGGCAAGTGTGTGTATACAGTAATGTAATCTGTACATGTATGCATGTCATACACTCAATCTGCCGACAGCATGCTGTTTCGTTCTTTGTGAACTCCTAGATCCTCAGCGCAGCACAGAGAAAATGAGGCCGAACCTGATAGCAATGAAAATAAAATTTCCAAAGCCAGATTGAAATCAGGCCCGAACGTACCTTGCCAGAGTGCTCAAACTGACAAGTCAGTGAGCTCTGCGTAATGCAAACAGCAAAGGCACTACCCCACATGCGAGTGCTCAACTGCTACAAGAGCAGGAGCGAAAATATTCATAATTATTTTTACTAGGAATTTCTTGGAGTTTTGCATGTATTCATTGCATTCCCAACTCATCACAACCACGCGCTCTTCAGCCGAACCATACAGACACCAGCAAGGACACTTCCGTTGAGAGATAATATTGCTCCACGCCTCTAGACAGCTGTTTCGCTCCCTGTCGGAGCTCATCAGTAGAGGATGATAATGATGATAATGGAGGAATGATCATTCTTATACACCAGAAATGGCGCAAGTGCGCGCTTTCCACATATATCAATGGCATATGCAAGCTGCTAAAATGGTAAAGTGTGAGAACAGCGATAAATAATCATAGTACGCGCTCATTGGTGGAGGAACACACCACACAGGCGACGAAAATCTTACTCGGAATACTGATGCCAATGGAAAGTACATGTATGTTGTTTATTATTATGATGTTGCAATGTCCATGTATGCAGGCGAGGCGAGACTCACCGCCGAGATCCCCCAACGCGACAGGCTCGGTTGCCGTTCAGGATTCACACCGACCTGTCCGCCCGTCAACAGGATCGACAGCGGGAGGCCCCACTGATGCCGATGTCGATGCACACCAGGAAACTTGTAGTCGGGAGTGTGATACTACCACGCAACCACTGACAAACGAGAGGCCAGCTGGGGCATTCACTCCAGTCAGGGATGCTTGGTCGACGCTTCGTATCAGCAGCTCAGCTCAGTTTGATCAAAGATGTTGCAGATGTGTCTTGCTTTCCTCCTTCCTTCTTCACCGACTCGTCTTGTCATCTCTCCTTCTTTCTTCACCGACTCTTCGTGTCCACTCTGCTCTGCCACTAACGGCGCATTAAAACTTCAGAACTAAATATTGCGACAGAGCTTTCGGCCATATTTTCAATTCATTGCATTCCCAACTCATCACAACCACGCGCTCTTCAGCCGAACCATACAGACACCAGCAAGGACACTTCCGTTGAGAGATAATATTGCTCCACGCCTCTAGACAGCTGTTTCGCTCCCTGTCGGAGCTCATCAGTAGAGGATGATAATGATGATAATGGAGGAATGATCATTCTTATACACCAGAAATGGCGCAAGTGCGCGCTTTCCACATATATCAATGGCATATGCAAGCTGCTAAAATGGTAAAGTGTGAGAACAGCGATAAATAATCATAGTACGCGCTCATTTTAGCAGCTTGTATATGCCATTGATATATGTGGAAAGCGCGCACTTGCGCCATTTCTGGTGTATAAGAACGATCATTCCTCCATTATCATCATTATCATCCTCTACTGATGAGCTCCGACAGGGAGCGAAACAGCTGTCTAGAGGCGTGGAGCAATATTATCTCTCAACGGAAGTGTCCTTGCTGGTGTCTGTATGGTTCGGCTGAAGAGCGCGTGGTTGTGATGAGTTGGGAATGCAATGAATTGAAAATATGGCCGAAAGCTCTGTCGCAATATTTAGTTCTGAAGTTTTGCATGTATTGTACTGGAATAAAATTCTATTTTACTTTTCTTGGTATCTCTATTTTTCCACATCTACATGTACATGTACATGACTAGGTCTTGCCCGTAAAAGAGGCCGTTACCCCGAAAAAATGTCATACACTATGTAAGAGCATTGTAGTCTATTCAGTATCCAGGCTTTTGCACATCAACCATAACCATGCTAGTCGATCACATCTCACTGTCCAAGATACATGTGCAGCGCTGGCCTTGCCCGTCAGGTCCAGATCTTGCCATCGTTGGCCCCGTTGGCAAACGTGCTTGTTGAGCAGCTCTCATCGAAAATCGATAAAATGAGCGACGAGTTGGCGGAGCTGGTGCTGTATCAGCGGTGACGATGAAAGGCTAAAGACTCTGTTCACTTGTGGTCTCCGTCTCCTCAATATCAGCAGCACACATCCGAGATGACCTGAAAATAGACGAAAAGGAGCAGGGGTGAAGAGGAGGGTTAGAGATTGTCAGATCAAGACCAAGAGACCAAGAATCGGTCAATGAATGAATCAGTGTTGGGCGAGAGTAGTACTGAACTACATGTGACCACAGTTCGTTGTTCAGATCCAAGCTGTGTACATCAACCCAGTGAATGTTAGAGACGGGACTACATGATGTATTTACCTACTTTTCAGTATGGTGTGTGATGGTTGAGATGTCCGTATTGACTACAGACCTTGTGTGTTGTACAGTGTAAACCTTGATCGATCTCGACCTGGAGTAGGTCCAGTGTGACTACGACCATGAGGAACGTGTGTGTAAACAAAACCAACCTGGACACCAGTATAGCAGCAGTCAACGGAGAACAGGGACTGACTAAGGGATTGCATATCATTCACCATCCACATCACACCGTCGCCTGCGGGGACCATGCTGAGAACGCATTGCACGGAGCTGTCCAAACATACCAGACTTTGACATACGCTTGTCATACATCCGTGCTATGTATCCAAGCTAGCCTAATCCATTCTCCCTGATGATGCCTGCTACTTTGTAGCAATCTATGTGGTGTGTGTTGGCAGGTAGCAGGGTAGTGGAGATGACTTGATGGTGGCACTGCTGCTCTTGCCGTGACTAATGATCATACATGTACTGTAGATACTGGAAATGTAACAGATGTCTTCCCAGTACAACTCTCCACTATATACACTGGAGAGTAGTGAACACTAAAATGTGATGTACACTTGACATCCACAACAAACAGATCATGAGTACAAAGATAGAGGAAACGAACAACGTTCTTTTTTCTGAAACTGAGTGGGTTGGAAATCATCACATCCTGCGCTTCTGCTGCGAGATTCACAACTGTGTCTATAGAGTTTATGCTGCATACTACACACACAAACAGACAGGTCATTGCATAGCTAGGGATAACGGACATAGCTGGTTGGTAATCGTATATTAGCAGCTAGCACTATCAATCACAGAGGTCATTGCATAGCTAGGGATAACGGACATAGCTGGTTGGTAAATTAATCGTATATCAGCTAGCACTATCAATCACAGAGGTCACTGCATAGCTAGGGGAATAACTGATATAGCTGATTGGTACATGTAAATCATCTAGCACTATGTGATGTAGCAATCAGCTATGTATGAATGTCAGTATCAACGAGGTGGCAGGATAAGTACTGGGTGAACAGTATCGTCTTCAACACGCAAATGACCCGTTACCAACGGTAGTCTCAGCTTTCACATACATACGCATACTTGTTACTGAGGCAGACAGGTGTTGAAAATGTATTCGTAAATCCTACTAGATTTGTACTGCTGGGGACAACTACCAAACAAACATAACCTAAAAAAAAGATAACACTCTTGTAGCGACACAATCCGGATACGTTATTGTTACAGTACTTCTGTGATATTTCCACTATTGTCACATTGTCTTGAGTAGCAGACAATTCTCGCACATCCTACCAATGTTCTGGGGTGGGGTGTGAATTTTGTAGCTGTTGGTTATTTCTGTTTGTGTAAATCACACCAGTAGAGAACTTCCCCTATATATAGTCATGTAGTCTTGTAGTCTCTAATTTCACATTTCATTTTCATTCTTTATGATGGTCCTGATGACAGAAACGTTTGATCATTCACTTGAAAACGTTCACCACGATATGATTCGCAATCGTTGAGTGTCAGCCAGAGTTTGCAAAGGCGCTCCATGGGATGCAGTAAAACTTGCCGATGGTGTAGTTTATAGCTTATGCATAGCTTCGTAGCAGATCACCATCTCATCACGTGATCTCATTATGTAAATATCTGCTATAAACCCGACCGACCGGAGTGCCTTGTGCCAGCTATAATACTAGTAAGTAGAGGTGACTGGATGGTCGTGTGGAACAGTGCTCTCTCTCACGTACTTGTATAATATTACTACGGCATCTCTAGGCTCAGTGGAAAGAGAGGAGAATGTGAGGAGAGTGGGTGTTAGCCAACCATGGTGATAAAGATAAGTAGATAGATATGGAAGAGTAGCAACAGCAACACTATCAGCAACTCATGTTAGTGTCTTTGTGCAATGTGCTGATAAGGACTTTTCAGAACAGTATGGAAGCGATTCAGAAAAGTTAAAACGAGGGTTGTTGCAAATGCTGAGACACACAAGATAATAATAGAAGCTCTTTTTAATGACTGACATTCCATACGTTAGTATCATGACGGAATGTATGGCCAGCATTAACCTACTGTGTGTGGTGAAATGTGCATAGGGACGTAGACGAGGATGAGCGTGTCCTGTCAAGATGTTTCCACTGTGAGTTGTAGGATTGAGAGTTTAGCAGATCAGTAGATGACTACACACACTAACCTACTGTACACAGACGCAAGTGAATAGTTTAGCAATGCCGGTGAGCTGTGTAATGATAGAGAATTTCTCTGTCATTCTGCTAGTCTAGTGCATACATGTCAGTATGGGAGACAGTGCTACTGTCCTCACTGCATGACTGTGGCTGATCAGGGATAGTGTAAGGTGCGTGATCTAAGGCAAGGAGGCAACTACCCACAGTCAGTGAACGAACGTTTCAGAACTTACTCCGGCACGGCCTGGAGGTTATCTTATATCAAATATTCCTAAGTGAACAGAACTCTATCTTGCTTCTCTCTCTGACATCTATCGGATCTCCCCGATCTTATCTCTCTAATCTAATCTGAGCTAATCCTGG
>NC_088649.1:2528436-2535936 GCF_964019385.1 Sycon ciliatum | reverse complement strand
GCATCTGAACCCGTCTGGCTTCGTCCGGAGACTTGGCCTTGCAAATCAACCTTCTCAGGGGATTGTTTCAGACAACATGCTCACTGATGTTTAAGTTTTTCTTCTTCTACACTTCGGCCTTGATCCAAGACGGCCTTTTTAAATCGACTTTTCCAACTTTCAAACTGGCATTATGGAGTAGTGTGAGCATTATAAGTGGCATTATATCCTCATATTATGAGCATTGCCTTTAGCATTATCGCAGCAAAAAAAACTAGCATTACCCGCCCATGCCAATGTGTGTGTGTGTATGTGTGTGTGTGTGTGTGTGTGTGTGTGTGTGTGTGTGTGTGTGTGTGTGTGTGTGTGTGTGTGTGTGTGTGTGTGTGTGTGTGTGTGTGTGTGTTATCATGATGAGCAGTTATGACTAAATCAGACAAACACACACTTTTATTGTACTACATACACACACACACACACACACACACACACACACACGTGACCAAGGTTGTCAGCAGTAACTACACGTCACTTGCTGTCATTACATGCAGTGTTGCTGGTCAAGTGGTGTCTGCAAGGGTAGTATGGTCCACTCTAGTCAGGCAAGAACCTACTACGGGAAGTAGGAAAAGGAGCGAGGGAAAGAACGACGGTTAAAGATTATGAGAGACGGAAAATCAGTAAATGAATGAATCAGTGTTGTTCGAGTGTAGTTTTGATCATAACTACTATACATGTTCACACAGTTCATTATCCAGATCCAAGTTGTGTACATCAACCCAGTGAATGTTAGAGACGGGACTACATGATGTATTTACCTACTTTTCAGTATGGTGTGTGATGGTTGAGATGTCCGTATTGACTACAGACCTTGTGTGTTGTACAGTGTAAACCTTGATCGATCTCGACCTGGAGTAGGTCCAGTGTGACTACGACCATGAGCAACGTGTGTGTAAACAAAACCAACCTGGACACCAGTATAGCAGCAGTCAACGGAGAACAGGGACTGACTAAGGGATCGCATATCATTCACCATCCACATCACACCATCGCCTGCGGGGACCATGCTGAGAACGCATTGCACGGAGCTGTCCAAACATACCAAACTTTGACATACGCTTGTCATACATCCGTGCTATGTGTCCAAGCTAGCCTAATCCATTCTCCCTGCTGATGCCTGCTACTTTGTAGCAATCTATGTGGTGTGTGTTGGCAGGTATCAGGGTAGTGGAGATGACTTGATGGTGGCACTGCTGCTCTTGCCGTGACTAATGATCATACATGTACTGTAGATACTGGAAATGTAACAGATGTCTTCCCAGTACAACTCTCCACTATATACACTGGAGAGTAGTGAACACTAAATGTGATGTACACTTGACATCCACAACAAACAGATCATGAGTACAAAGATAGAGGAAATGAACAACGTTTTTCTTTCTGAAACTGAGTGGCTTGGAAATCATCACACCCTGTGCTTCTGCTGCAAGATTTACAACTGTGTCTATAGAGTTTATGCTGCATGCTTCACAGGCAGGTCAATCCATGGCTAGGGATAACGGATATAGCTGGTTAGTATATCGGCTAGCGCTATCTGATGTAGCAATCAGCTATGTATGAATGTCAGTCTCAACGAGGTGGCAGGAAAAGTACTGGGTGAACAGTATCGTCTTCAACACGCAAATTAGATCCGTTACCAACGGTAGTCTCAGCTTTCACATACAGATGCATACTTGTTACTGAGGCAGACAGGTGTTGAAAATGTATTCGTAAATCCTACTAGATTTGTACTGCTGGGGACAACTACCAAACAAACATAACCTAAAAAAAAGATAACACTCTTGTAGCGACACAATCAGCATACGTTATTGTTACAGTACTTCTGTGATATTTCCACTATTGTCACATTGTCTTGAGTAGCAGACAATTCTCGCACATCCTACCAATGTTCTTGGGTGAGGTGTGAATTTTTTAACTGTAGGATATTTCTGTTTGTGTAAATCACACCAGTAGGGAACTTCCCCTATATATAGTCATGTAGTCTTGCGGTCTTTAATTTCACATTTCATTTTCATTCTTTATGATGGTTCTGATGACAGACACGTTTGATCATTCACTTGAAAACGAATCGCTGTGACTCGCAACCGTTGAGTGTCAGACAGAGTTTGCAAAGGCGCTCCATGGGACGCAGTAAAACTTGCCGCTGAGGTAGTTTATAGCTTATGCATAGCTTCGTAGCAGATCACCATCTCATCACGTGATCTCATTACGTAAATATCTGCTAACCCGACCGACCAGAGTGCCTTGTGCCAGCTATAATACTAGTAAGTAGAGGTGACTGGATGGTCGTGTGGAACAGTGCTCTCTCACTTACTTGTATTTAATATATTACTACGTCATCTCTAGGCTCAATGGAAAGAGAGGAGAATGTGAGGAGAGTGAGTGTTAGCCAACCATGGTGATAAAGATAAGTAGAGTGATATGGAAGAGTAGCAACAGCAAAACTATCAGCAACTCATGTTAGTGTATTTGTGCAATGTGCTGATAAGGACTTTTCAGAACAGTATGGAAGCGATTCAGAAAAGTTAAAACGAGGGTTGTTGCAAATGCTGAAACACACAAGATAATAATGGAAGCTCGTTTTAAAGACTGACATTCCATACGTTAGTATGACGGTATGTATGGCCAGCATAAACCATCTCTGAGTGATGCAATGTGCATAGTGACGTAGGCGAGGATGAGTGTGTCCTGTCAAGATCTTTCCACTGTGAGTTGTAGGATTGAGAGTTTAGCAGATCAGTAGATGACTACACACACTAACCTACTGTACACAGATGCAAGTGAATAGTTTAGCAATGCCGGTGACCTGTGTAATGATAGAGAATTTCTCTGTCATTCTGCTAGTCTAGTGCATACATGTCAGTATGGGAGACAGTGCTACTGTCCTCACTGCATGACTGTGGCTGATCAGTGATGATGTGTATTCTCATACTGCCTGCCGCTGCAGTACTTCAAATCATCAACAGCTCTCATGACAGATCAAAATAATCATCAACAGCTGGCATGACATGTCAAATATTCAATTGATCTTATGACAGATCAATTCATCATCAACAGCTCCTTTGACATATCAAATCATTTGCAGATGAAAAGACGTATCAGTCATGAGAACACATCTTACCAGCAATGAAGTACATTCTGCACGGTCCACGTGGTGCACTGTAAAAACACGTGGTTAGTTGCCCCCTGGTGGTGTTGTTGACAGTCCTGGACTGTCTTTCACTAGCGTCTTATCCTTTTATCATTCATTTTTACACAACACACAACGCGGAAGTATTTGTGTTTAAAAAATGTGCGAGTGTGTGTGCGCTAGTGTGTGTGTGTGCTCGTGTGTGTGTGTGCGCGTCCACATCTGCTGATGCACACCAAGCGGTGCGTATTCAATGCTTGCGTTCTGTCCCTGCTGTTGTATGGCTCTGAGTGCTGGACGCCCCTTCAACATGACCTGCAGAAGCTCTCAACCTTCAGCATGAGGTGCATCCGATCCATCCTCGGGGTCTCTCGGAGCCGGATGTGGGACGAACACATCACCAACGAAGAGCTGCTGGTGCGCTGGGGAGACTCCGAGACGATTAAAGACAAAATTGCACATCGGCGGTTGGAGTGGTTGGGGCATGTGGCGCGGATGCCGGACAACCGCATCCCAAAACAGGTACTGTTTGGCTCCTTCTTGCAGCGTCGCCCAGCACATGGCCCACGCCGCAGATGGAAGGACTGTGCTGTCCGGGATCTACGTGCCCGTGGCGTGGAGGCATCATGGTATGATGTTGCATGTGAGTCCCGCGCGAAGTGGCGCAGCACCTACCAAGAGCCTGACAATGTGCCTGAGCCTCCGCCCCGAGTGGTATGTACGGTATGCGGACGGGATTTTGCACGGAAAGGAGACATGGCTCGGCATAAATGTCTGGAGGAGCGTGCGCGGCCTGTGTCTGAGCAGCAGGGCGCCAGTCAGTGCGGGCGGTGTGGGCGGTGGCTGAGAAGCCGTGGTGGCTTGGTCCGGCATGTGTGTGCCTCAACGGTGGATGCCACAGTGCCACCTGGAACTACCGGAGCGTCGGCACCGGCGAAGGGATGTTGTGCCGCGCATTGTGACAGGTGTGGTCACTGCTTTCGCGGTGTCCGGGGACGGGGCAGGCATCGCTGTTCAAGGGTGGCGCATAGACCAACAGCAGAGGAGCGCTCAGCCTTCCAGCACGTGTGCATATGCGGCAAGCGGATGCGACTACCCGTGCACCTGGAGCGTCATCGAGCGTCGTGTCCTCTCTCTCTCTCTTCTCAAGTTTCCCAGTGATGGAATCACGTGACCCTTTGCGGCAGTGACTCTACAGGACAGGACAGGACAGGTGTGCGCGTGTGTGTTCGTGTGTGTATATGCGTGTGTGCGCTCGTGTGTGTATGAGTGTGTGTGTGCTCGTGTGTGTGTGCTCGTGGTTGCTCGTGTGTGTGTGTGCGCTCGTGTGTGTGTGTGCTTGAGTGTGCATGTAGGTGTGTGCGCTCGTGTGTGTGTGTGTGTTCTTGTGTGTGTGTGCTTGTGTGTGTGCGCGCTTGTGTGTGTGTGCGCGCTCGTGTATGCTCGTGTATAGTCTTGTGTGCTCGTGTGTTCATTTTTGTGTGTGTGTGTGTGTGTGTGTGTGTGTGTGTGTGTGTGTGTGTGTGTGTGTGTGTGTGTGTGTGTGTGTGTGTGTGTGTGTGTGTAGCAGAGGCATCTTCTGACACACTTGAGTCACCGGTTACAAATAATATGTCCTGCGAATGCTGCAGCTTCCACTGCGCCCGCTGCAACCGCTGTGTGCTATCGCGCCAAGGCATGAAACGTCACAAGTGCAGTCGTGGCTCGGCCAGAGCAACCAACACAGACCGTAGCTCCTTCTGCATGGTTTGCAATTGCGGTCGGCGTTTCAGTAGACCACAGGACCTATCCCGTCATCGCCCCCACTGTTCCGAACCTGCTCAACCCCCCCCCCCCCCCCCATGTGTCCGCATAGCCAGAATATGGCAGCGCGTCCAAGGTCCAAGGTGTGTGTGTGTGTGTGTGTGTGTGTGTGCTGGTGTGTGTGTGTGCTTGTGTGTGTGCGTGCTCGTGTGTGTGTGTGCGCGCTCGTGTATGCTCGTGTATGCTCGTGTATAGTCTTGTGTGCTCGTGTATTCATACTTGTGTGTGTGTGTGTGTGTGTGTGTGTGTGTGTGTGTGTGTGTGTGTGTGTGTGTGTGTGTGTGTGTGTGTGTGTGTGTGTGTGTGTGTGTGTGTGTGTGTGTGTGTGTGTGTGTGTGTGCCCTTGCAAAGACCCTTGGTGTGCCTGAGGACATTGGTCACATTGTATGGGAACGGCGTTTGCGCTGGCTTGGACAAGTGGCAAGAATGGAAGATCACCGGTTGCCAAAGTGTGTTCTCTTCAGTGAACTGCCTGCCCCGCGCACCGCGCATGGTCCACGCAAGAGGTGGAGGGATGTCAATATGGATGACTTTGCGTCGGTTGAGCCACGGGTACCAATATGTGGATGGTAAGATGCAGCCCAAAACCGTCCGGAGTGGCGTACCATTCCCCGCCGACCACCCTAGAAACCCTCTGCCGCTGGCTACGGTTGCGCCTGCGGCCGCATGTTCCATCGAAGCGGCGACCTGAAACGCCATCAGTCATTCTGTCGTGAACTGGAGAAATAACAATGCGCTATCTTTGCTACGCAATGGGCAAGGTCAAGGTCAAGGTCAAGGTGCGTGTGTTTGTGTGTATGTGTGTGCATGTGTGTATGTGTGTGTGTATGTGTGTGTGTGTGTGTGCAGGTATGTATGTATGTATGTGTGTATGTGTGTGTGTGTGTGCGTGTGTGTGTGTGTGTGTGTGTGTGTGTGTGTGTGTGTGCGTGTGTGTGTGTGTGTGTGTGTCCCATATGGTGCAGTGGTATGTGCAGCGATTTCCAATCGATAGGTTGCGGGTTCGATTCCCGACGATTATTGTCACACACGTCTTTCTTCTCTTTCTCAGACTCTTCCTGACTTTTCTTTCATTCTCCTGGGTGGTTACCAATAGCCAGTGTATGCCGGAGTATGTGGTGTGGTGTGTGTGTAGAAAAAGAAAAAAATGGAAAAATGAAAAATAGGGATTCACTGGCCAGAAAAAGTCACTTCAAACAGCTGTGTGGTGGATACCAGGCTAAAAATGGTGGCGGTCAATTCATCAGCCTTGCAAGCTGTTGAATGGTGTAATCCCAGCACAAGTTGCTATGTCTAAAAACATAGCTGTTCGCTATCATCGCTCCCGCGATGGGCATGTCTGAGGTCTGAGGTCTGAGGTGTGTGTGTGTGTGTGTGTGCCCCCCCCCCCCCCCAATTCATACAAGTAGCGTCTTCTTTCGGCTTGACAGTCAATCTGGACAAGACAACGGTAATGGCTGCTGGATATGGACTCACGGAAGCAGACCGGCCGCCCCTGGACGTGGAGGGTGAGGTGGTCGAGTGTGTAGATAGTTTCCGTTATCTTCGCGCTCTCCTCGACACGAATGGCCTATCCACCCCAGATATCAGCTCGCGCATTGCGGGTGCATCACGTGCATTTGGAGTCCTGCGCCAGCCGGTTTTCACTGACAGCAACCTCTCACTTGCTACGAAGCGGCTTGTGTACGGGGCATGCGTGTTGTCTCTGCTTCTGTACTGTGCTGAGTGTTGGGTGCCGTTGAAGCCCGACCTTGATACACTGTGCTCTTTCCATCTGCGCTGCATCCATTCCGTGATGGGTATCAGCCAACGGAATGTCTGGGACGAACGACTGACCAGGGTTGATGTTCTGGAGCGGTGGAATCCGAGTCAGCCCCGTGACATCCCCAGCCTGCTGACATCGCGCCGCATGGCCCGAGGTGGCTTGGTCGGCCTTGACAGATTATGCTAGGATAATTTTTCGCATAATTCCTACCAAAATCGAATAATCGCATAATTCGAGGCAAATTGCATACGAATCGCATAAAATTGGAATTATCCGCCTGTTCGTATCAAATTCCATACAGTTGTATTCTACAAGTACAAGTACAAGGAGATGCACCAGGAAGTCGTAGGTTTACGACTCCCTTGAGAACATGTCAAGTCCACTACAATGAGTGACGGTCGTAGTACTACTGTTGTGCGAATGCATGAGGAGCGTGCCCCGCGTCAACTACTGTTTGGCACCCTACATCCTGTCCGTCCAATGCGGCGGCCCGAGGAAAAGGTGGCGCGATGCTGCGCGGAAGGATCTGGCAGCGTTGGACATCGACGAATGGTATGACTTGGCCAAGGATAGACGGGAATGGCGGGCCGCTTACAATGTTCTGCCCCCGCCCGAACCCGTTTGTGAGCCCCTGCAGATACCTTGTGCCGAGTGTGGCCGTCTCTTCTCCAGGAGTGGTTTGCCTCGTCATAAATGCCTCGATGAGCGCGGCAAACCCGTATCAGAACAGAGAGGTAGCCGACAATGTGCTTCCTGCGAGCGC
>NC_088649.1:2453436-2520936 GCF_964019385.1 Sycon ciliatum | reverse complement strand
ACACAGAAGGACTGTATGCCAGGAAGAAGTGATAGACGAAAACGAAGCTTTCTGCATAAGGACAGAAATCCGTCCATGTCAATACTCTCACCTCCTCATTCCTCACTCTCACTTTCTCCTTCATCGCCGTACTCGTCTTCTTCTTCGTCATTCTCCACTTCGTCGATCCAGCGAAACTGCTTATACTGCACATTCAGATCATCTCTGGCCATGGCACTTAGAGCATCGCGCAGCCGCGGAGACACTAGAGCTCTTTCAGGCATCCACAGCTCCTTCAGAGATGAGCAGCTCTTGACAGCGGTGGCGAACAGCTTTGCTTCGTCGTCAGCATCTCGGAAATCATTCCTCGCAACTCTGAGCCGGGATAGCGTGGGCAGACTGGGCAGCAGGGACGCAAGCACCGGCAGAGCTCCCGACGAGAGGCAGTCGTCCTCCAGGTACAGCTGCTCTAGGCGTCGGCACTGACTCAGCTCACCACGAATGGTTTCCAGGAAATCTCCAGTTAGCTCATTGCGCTGGAGTAAGAGGAACTCCAAACTCTCGTGTTGCTGTTGAATGATTCTACTGACGATCGTAGCCGAGTTCTGCTTCATCCCAACCTTGGTCAGCCTCAGCATTCTCAGCCTCAGTGCTCCTAACAATGGTGCTAGCTGGGTTAGACCTTCCATATCCAGTACGCAGTCACTGAGACCGACGTACTGGAGATCTGGGCAGCTGCTGCAGACTGTGGTGATGACGTCAAGGTTGACTGCTGGATCGGTGCACTTTTGACCTCCAAAGTCCACTGCCAGCAGTCCTGTACAGCGGTGTGTGTTGCTGTGGACGGTGGCCATAGCATTGCTGCTCAAGAGGTTCACGGATGTGTGGAGTCCTCGCAGTGTTGACGTGTTGGATGCGATACACGCTGCGATATGGGCCGTGTGACGATCTGTTAGGTTGTTCCCTGGCAGGTTGATGAGCGTAAGATTGCGTAGTAGCGCCATGCCATCAGCCATGCATGCGTACCCGGTATCACCTATACCACAGTTGTGCAGTCTGATGCGGGTGATGAACTGGTGGTGGTGAATCATGACTGCGTTGATGGCCTGGCAATCGGATGGCGAGAGAGGAACGCCGTCGAAATCTACTCCGTACTGCTTGATGATGGCTTGCATGCTGGGGATGTCTTCGATGCTGCTGTGCTTTGTGTTGACGTGCTCGGCGAAGATCCGGAAGGCGTAGAGGATTCGTTGTCTTCGTTCCGCGGCACTGACGTTGTCCTGGGCTGCGTTTGGCTGAGCTGGTTCGTCGTGTGGATGAACTGTAGGCAGATTAGACGTGGGAGTGACGGTGAAGCATCGAATGGCCGATCCAACTCCGACGTTGGTTAGGCAGTCGTGCAGCATCTGTGTACTGGCACTGGGCACGCAATCCGTCCACATGGGTAGCAGTGAACGGACGAAATCCTTGCAGGTGATTTTGGCGACGGTCGGGTCAATTTCTTGACGGACCACTTCCGGAGCAGACAATGCCAGGCCGATCCTGTTGCCTATCAATTCTTCTGCAAGACGCTCCGCATCTTCCAACAAAAGACAGGAGGACACGTGGTCGGCCCAATCCATGATGTGGTCGTGCGTTGTGAAGAGAAAATACGTGACGCTGTGCCCTTCTGCTCCTGTGACGTCCTTGCTGTCGTGGTGTGGCTGAGTGGAGGGTGTGGACTGCGGATTGACAATGGCTTCAATCAGCGCATTGACAGAGTCGGTGTCCAGCTCAGTGGCCAGTAAGCGCCAAAACATGTTGAGGCTGCCCGTGAATGCTCCCAGGCGCTGCACAAGCCAGGCGACATCAGCTGCACTTGGACTGCGGCTAGCGAAGTAGCGAGATGCTAGAGCTTCCTGTAGTGCCAGATGGCTGAAACGCCATTGAGGATGGGCCTGTGACAGTGGCTTATCACAGGCAATGAGAAGACCAAGTGAACGAGCTGCTGATGATAGTGAAAACATGCTGAAATCAGCCTCCGTGAAGACGACCTTCCGCCGGATGAGCATGTGGAAAGCGAACTTGGCGAGATCAAGGAGGCTGTTCTGGATTCCGTCAGGGACATCATTCAACTTCTCGTATGGTTCAGTCTTCTTCAGGCCTTTCTCCGTCTTTGGTTGGATAGCGTTGAGTATCATGGAGTTGAAGATCTTGCCTAGCGTATCGGGTATGTCTCGCTGGTTGGAATAGAGCTGGCATATGCTGGTAGCGTACAGTGGAGTGCGCATGATTGCAGCCAGTTGAGGATTCCTCTTCAGCTTGTCCAGGAGACTGAACGCTTTCTCAGCTGAGAGGACCTTGTGGACGTACTTCTCTAACTCCTTCTGCTCGAAACCCAAAAGCTCGACGCGTCGGTGGAATACAACCTCTGGGTTGTGGATGAGATTCATTGCCTCCGTGGAATGGCGTGACGTTATGATGAGGCGCACACCTGGCAAGCGTTTTCCGGCGATGACATCCTGGACGTACGGGCTGCACTCGTCTAGTTTCGTTTCGTCCAAACCATCAAGTATGATGCAGACTCTCTCTGGATGGGCTTTCACGTATGCACAGATCTCAGATTGATCAGTATCCGAGATGATGTCGTGACTCCTCAAAGCCAGAAGCTCAGCAGCACACGTAGCTTGGCGCACAGAAGGCAAGCGGAGTTCAAGGGCGAACACCAGAGCCATCTCTTGCCAAATGCGACCCAGTGCCCAGTCGTAAGGACCTTTCTTGGTAAACAGCAACGTCTTCCCCCCACCAGCGCAAGAGAGGGCAATGGTGCGGAACGTTTCCCTCCCCGGGGCTAGTCTCATGGACTTCTTTGCTTTGAGGATGTTGGCCAGCTTTATTTTGCGCAGTTTCTTTGCAGCTGAAGCAAGGGAGTGTGTGAGCTGCTCAATACCAGCACTGCTGCCTAGCTTGTCAGCATTCAGCTGCTGCACTCTTGCACTAAGCTCTTCAAGTGAGACAACATGCAAGTTTGCGTAGATCTCATCCATGCCCAAACTTCTCACCTCCTCTGTGCTGCTGTCCTCGACAAGAGTACGGACATTGGTGTAAATTGCACATAACGAATCACGCAGCTCTCTGACAGCCTTTGGCAGCTCATCCACCCAACATGTTGGCTGTTCTGTTGTCTGAAGTCTGCCCTGGTTTGGTGATGGGCAAGATCTCTTCATGGTAGCCCACAGCTGCTTGAGCAGCCGCTGCTACAGTTGACGGTGACTTACTCTAAACTAGCAGTGATGGGGTGAGTGTAACAGGTGTGCTAGAACCAGGCGAGTAACCAGCACACATACACGTCTAATCTATAGCTATGGCTGGTGCGCACATTGTATCATATTCTTCTTCAGTATTCTGCTAGGTGTGATACTGTAGACGGTCAGTTGATAATTTCATTCAAACTCTGACAAACACACAGCAGTCTTCCTCTTGCTACTACAACACCACTACCCGTGACTGTACTACTACTACTAGTACTACAGCTGCTGACAATGCTACAGCCAGTAGCTACTATTCTACTGTATGAGTGTGTGCGAGTAGGTTCAACGGTTTCTCCCTTGCTACTGTAACTGTGCTGTTCTATACTGCAACACTCTACAGCACTGTCTACTGTAGTGCATTGTGTGTGCGTGCGTGTGTGTGTGTGTGTGTGTGTGTGTGTGTGTGTGTGTGTGTGTGTGTGTGTGTGGGTGTGTGTGTGTGTCCCGTCTTCAGAGCTGATCGGTCTTGAGTCATAGACATGTCGACAGTCTCTGACGTCAAAAAGGCGTCTCTCTTGTCATTATACAGAATGCACCTGTCATGATTGACCAGCAGACATTAGACAGCCAACTTAAACTCAGACTACACCTTACACACTGGTTCACGTATAAACAGTATCATGAACAGCAGTAGCACAACCAGCCACAGTGCTGCTAACATCAGTACCTGTAGCAGCAGTGTTGTCACATGCATTGCATTGCACTGCCAGGCCCTGTACAGTAATCAGTAGTCGTTGTAGTGGTAGTAGTACTAGCCACTAACTAAGTTACTTTCCTACACTATATCCATGTACAGTGTGTGCGTGGTCGCTTGAAAGATAATGATTGACTGTCACTTGACCCGCTGTCTGTTGCCAGGTGTGCATGCTGCCAGTCCTGCAACTACTGTCACGTGTCACGCTTGCATTAATTTTTATCTATTTTCTAAACTTACAAGAGAACTGGGTCTCCACCGTCCTGTTAATGACTGGCATGAGCTGGAGAACAGGATTATTATCCAGTAATCAGTGTCCTGTCCGTGAGCTTGCATGACAGGACCATCACACTCTCTTCTATTACTAGCTAGACTATAGGACCAACAGACTCCCATCCGTGAACGTATGTGTCACTTACTACAGTAGCAGGTGATCTGCACTGAGCAACATCAGTAGACATGCAGGGTGTGAGCCAGGCTCTCAGTACCGGGAGTACAGCTCATCCCGGGACTGACTAGCAGGTGATCTGCACTGAGCAACATCTGTAGACATGCAGTGGTGTGGGCCCGCCTCTCAGTACCGGGAGTGCAGCTCACCCCGGGACTGACTAGCAGATGATCTGCACTGAGCAACATCTGTAGACATGCAGTGGTGTGGGCCCGGCTCTCAGCACCGGGAGTACAGCTCATCCCGGGACTGACTAGCAGATGATCTGCACCGAGCAACATCAGTAGACACTGCCCGCGCACCACACCTTCCAACGACTACGTAACTTTCTTCCAAACCTGCAGTCTTCTGTTTTCTTTTCTTTTTTTCCTGTCTGCGTGGTTGGGATCGTGGTTGGGATCCGCTCAGGCAAAATTTCATTTCGCTTGTTTGGTGCTGTCAGCCATGGCCGCGGCGCAAGACCTGGGCTTCTAGCACTTCAAGTCGCCTGGTCCAGCGGCTGTCCAACCTGGCAACCAGGCTGCTATCCTCCAGGGAACGCACGTGACTCCAGCTCACATCAGCTACGGCAAGGGTTGCTTTGCATTCCAGGGTGCTCAGCTTTGGAACAACACCCTACACTGCAGAGTGCAGTACTGTCGACCGTCGAAGAAAGAATAGACTACAGTCCATTCATTGGAAACTGGCACCCTAACTTTTTGGTGTCTCTCTCACATAGTTGTAGATATCGTGAAAACAACAGTACATCCTGCATTGTGTGACTCGTGCAATTACTCCTAGCCACATTTGAGTCCAGAAAAGTCCAAGATCAGGGAAATTGAAATTCAGCCAGGTTTTACAAAAATAGGACAGGTATGCCATGGAAAATGTATGGAGAAGCAGATCCAAAACCCAGATTTTTGAGATTTAAAGTGGGTTTTTGATCCTCAATTCGGCCCAAATCCGACTTTCAAAAGCCAGCGGGCCAGTTTCCGATGAATGGACTGTAGAATTTTACCAGGTGCAGGAATCCCTTATTTACACTGTGGCTCAACAGTATAATTATACAGATCTGATCGGCTTAGGTTACGACTAGTCCTGGGGACTTACTGCAGATACAAAACGAGCACTAAATGACGGTTTTCGAAAAAGGGGGAACACAGAGCACTAAATGATCGCTAAATATTGGACGCTCGGGCACTGACAAGTCTGTAATACGAAACAGTGGTAGCGACTTCGGCGATGATTGTTAGGAAAGGCTTTGCTCCCCACACTGGCTTGAGTAGGTTGGGGAATATTGTGCCTGGAGAGTATCACTTACATAGTGCTCTCCAGCCCCAACATCCACACGGATACAAACTTACAGCTCGACAAACATCTCGTGACCACCAGATAGCAGCGTGAGTCAGTGTCGCTCCTGGACGGCGAGAACAGACGTCGAGGACCACAACCCTGTCACCTCTAAACCAGCTAGTTGCAAGCCTGCACTTGGCACAACAGTACGGAATAGTGGTTGCGACTTCGGGGATGATTGCTAGGAAAGCCTCGCGGGTTTGCTTCCCACACTCAGTGTGGAGCTCACGCTATTCCGCCGACTTGACCTGACACTTGACTGACTCACGACTGCCATCCAAAGCACACACGAGAAGTCCATCGAACACTTGACTCTGCAAACCTGCAAGAAATCATCACTTCCTACTGCCTAGCTGAGCAGGGAGTGGTGCTTTCTTGCAGGTTTGCAGAGTTGAAGGTTCGGGCAAGGAAGTGATTACAAGTGGAAGGAAAACGTTGCAGTACAGTTGGAGAGTTCTTAGAAACACACACCGCATTTATTATGTTAAACACTTTGCTGTATAGTTTACTTCGAAGTAGTACAGAAGCCTCCCCCCCTCCCAATCAGTTATGGTCCGTATGGAACACACTACAGATTGACAGATTGACAGTACTGTCGGCCGTCGAAGATTGAATAGAGTAGAATTTTACCAGGTGTACGATAGTCTACAGAGTATAGTACATGGTGGCTCAACTGCGTACACAGTTCTGCATGAGTAAAAATAAGAAGAGTCTAAGCTACACGGACCCTGAACCCGCAGTTCTTCAACACCAGACAGAACTGTAGCCAGTATGATCCGTGTCATTGCTCAGCTCTACCTGTTCAAAACACGCATGATACATTACATACAGTACACAGGTATCACGTGACTATACTCTAGTATCACACTGCATGTGTTTGTCATATCAGACCAGATTACTATGTTCAATAACAGTATTCCTGGTGACATGGTGGCTGTCTAATAGTAATACGTTTCTCACCTCATTCTTTGTTACTAACTTGCTTCATCTTCGCCTAACCTTTCGTTCCTACCGGCAATAAAGAAAAAGCTACACTAAAAAGGAATTCAGCAGCCTGCGGCCTGTTTATCGATGACGTAATTCTACCTGTTTATCAATGACGTAATTCTTCATGTTTATCAATGACGTAATTCCACCTGCACCACATGCGCTCTCTGGCTGACCTCATCACACCAGCAACACGACTACAAGTGGAAGATACTGATAAATAGAATTTCCTCCACGCAGCGCTGTTTCCACAATTAAGGTTTCATCAGGGAAGGACTGAATGAATGGCTAGAATTATTTGAGCCGTCAGATGCGAAAAGGGTGCTTATGGCATATATTTGCTCAAATTGAGATAAGGACTCAGGCAAAATCTATAGGCTTTTATGCTTCACCTCTAAAAACCGGACTAAAAAATCCAAACCCATCACGAAGATATCGTCCTTAATTTTAGGATTTTTTACAGGGAATAACTGCGAATACGAAGAAGCGCGATTCCTCGGTTTTAGGTGACAGACGTGTTAAGTGCTAACACATGGATAAGAGGTGGAAGATTACACTGCTACTCGCCATAGCTGTACTGACGACAAACATTGTATATAAACATGTACATATGATGCTGAAGGAGCAACAGATTCTAGAATTCTGAAATACATGTAACATATTCCGTTTTTGCTTTGGTGTAGCCCTGAGGTTGATTGCTTATTTATTTCTACCCTTCCTCTCTCCATACTTAATCCCCCCCCCCCCCCTCTCTCATTCCTTCTGTCGTCCACATGTATCAATGGAGGCGAAATTGCCTGTTTGTGGTGCGACGTTAATAAACTTCTACAACAACAACAGCATACTGAATATACATGTACAGCTGACAGCACTGCAGGTAGCCAGGAGAGAGGTCTCTGGGGCATTCAAGTGTACAACACGTAGCGCTGCGTTGTTGTCCAACAATTCATTGCCAGTATATTGTCAGAACATGTGACATTTGTCACAATACTGACGCATGATTCTGACATTGAATGGACTGACTTTTTCCTCTATCACGTACATTGTACACACACTGTATTGGCATACACTACCTGTATACCCAACAATCCTAGCTCTCTACTTGCCATGATTGTGTTGCATACACTACCTGTATACCCAACAATCCTAGCTCTCTACTTGCCATGATTGTGTTGCATACACTACCTGTATACCCAACAATCCTAGCTCTCTACTTGCCATGATTGTGTTGCATACACTACCTGTATACCCAACAATCCTAGCTCTCTACTTACCATGATTATGTTGCATACACTACCTGTATACCCAACAATCCTAGCTCTCTACTTGCCATGATTGTGTTGCATACACTACCTGTATACCCAACAATCCTAGCTCTCTACTTGCCATGATTGTGTTGCATACACTACCTGTATACCCAACAATCCTAGCTCTCTACTTGCCATGATTGTGTTGCATACACTACCTGTATACCCAACAATCCTAGCTCTCTACTTGCCATGATTGTGTTGCATACACTACCTGTATACCCAACAATCCTAGCTCTCTACTTGCCATGATTGTGTTGCATACACTACCTGTATACCCAACAATCCTAGCTCTCTACTTGCCATGATTGTGTTGCATACACTACACATGTATGTAGCGTATAGCGTATCCCCGTACGTTAGCATATCCCCGTACGTTACTGCATTCCCGTACGTTAGCATATCCCCGTACTGTATCCCCATACGCATCTGCTACCTTGGCCGTTGCCGAGGCCCGCTGCCCTGTGTAACTGACTGCAAGTGGTTCCTAAATCAGTTCCTATTCCTCATTGTTGCTTCTTTTTTCCCCTCTAGTTTTCTTTTACGGTATTATAATTTCACGGAGAAGGCGGAGAGCCCGAACGTGTGCAGTTTTATATTTATTATTTGCCATGGCGACCCCCGTAAGTCCAAATAACTGGCAGGGCAGGGTTGGGCCTTTTTCTTTCTTCTCGGACTTCTTTTCATGACATGTTTAGTACGTTTTGACCTCAAAAAAAAAAAAAAAAAAAACATACGTTAGCGTATCCCCGTACATTAGCGTACGGAGTCTGCCTTTGCATAAAAGCTGCTGCTCACGATTCTTTTATTGCCAGTTAGTTAATTTAGTTGCCAGTCAGTTAATTCCATTGCCAGTTAATATCGTTGCCAGTACATTTCAATTGCCAGTTACAGTGTGTTCACTGAGACCCTTGTATTTTTGCCTCCGAGAGACTGCGGCCCGCTACATATAGACCATTGAGATGTTTCATAATTCCAGTCGATATTGCTATAATTCTTGTCCAGACTTCATGGTGTGAGGTTTGTACCATGACGTCATTGCCAGCTATATGTAGCTCTGTTGCGCGCGTATCAGACCTAACAAGGTGGTAACAGCTAACTGTAGACACACACTGCTCTACACTAGACTGTACAAGACATACATGTACAGTTTAGGTCAGGTGTGCGGATAGGGGAAATCCCCTATACTACCTGTACAAGTCCAGAACAGTTGAATGACGCTGGCAAAGGCACTGAGTGCAATGCCATTGGATCTTTATGGTTTGTCAATGCACGTAACTCGTTGTTCAATACGCAACTGTAACTCTGTCAGGATTTCTGACACGTACATTACAGCAGTGTATGTTGCAGAAAGTTATTTGGGTGTCATTCTGGACGGGAAACTTCGCTCTGGGCAGGGTACACAAAATCTATCTTGGGGGTAGTCTTCAAACATTTGTCTGATAGAACTTTGAATATTGTGTATCGCCTATAGCTTATCATTAGAGCACTCGACCAGTAATCGAGAGTCCCTGCGTTCCTTCAATCTCCACTATGTACATGTACATGTATATGTCACCGTGGTCTTTTCAGCTCAAGTCCGTAGAAGGCTTCAAATCCGTACACCCTGCAAATCACATTCGTAGTTCTCTTATGCCTTGTGAGAGTGAGAGTGGTCACTACCATCATCAACTTCCATAGTGTACGTACAGTGTACATTTACATGATGACGTCACAGGTGGTTGTCCTCAGATAGGTGAAGATTGGTGGAAAGGAGTTTATTAGTTTGACGGGTAGAAAAGAGAGAACCAATGCGTAAAGAAAAGAATTGATGATCATCACTATAAATGGAAGCAGGTACCTTGTCTCTAAGTCAGCCATACTCTAACCACTGATTAGCTATGGTGTAGTCGTCATCCACACAAACACTGTTCAACATTATTCTTCAGACTTGGATACTCACAATTAGTCCTATGAAACCACACACAGTCTGGTGCTGTGCAGTAAACCTCAATGCACGCACGCACTGTGCACACACAGTCTGGTGGTGCGCAGTAGACCTCAATGCACGCACGCATTGTGCACACACAAACTAGTACGACGACAGCCGCAAAATGAGCTAAGCATTCATTAATGGAGGACGTGATAATTGTTTTAATCTGATTCATGTACTGTACTTCGAAGGATGTATATGTGTGTTGTGTTCTTGATGACTAACACACACCAACATTGGTTTTGATGTGAACACTGATGATTGTCGTAGCGATTGTCAGTTCATGTAGCAGTTACATACAAATATCAGTGGTTATTGTTGCTGATATTTCTTTATAGCTAGCTCACTTCATCATCCATTGAGCTGCAATGTAGATTGTTCAATTTTCTCTTCTGCATTGTACTGTATGAGGGCCCTGGTGGCAGTCCGAAACAAATTACTTAAATCAGTTACCCCGGAATTTATTCGTTGTTTCGGGTCCCTTTACTCATCAGTGTTGTAGCAGTGTCGGTCAGTCGTTTTGTTTTGGTTACTGACATGCATACATGTATCAGGTCATGTATGCATGTCATTCACTATAATTATAAGACTATTGTACTTTATGGAGTATCCAAGCTGTCGTCCATCAGCCATCACGCCAAGCGATCAAATCTCACTGTAGACAGTTCAGCAAAGTCATTGTGCCGTCCTCAGGACTAGATCTTGGCCTTGCTGGAAAACGTGTCTTTTGAGTA
Organism: Sycon ciliatum; assembly: GCF_964019385.1. Taxonomy (NCBI): domain Eukaryota; kingdom Metazoa; phylum Porifera; class Calcarea; order Leucosolenida; family Sycettidae; genus Sycon; species Sycon ciliatum. The sequence goes on along the minus strand of NC_088649.1, from coordinate 2,510,193 downwards.
GCTCGCATCAAAACATCCGTCAATGACTCAGCGACGAGGTGGCGGAGCCTGTGGTGTTTCAACCAGTGACGATGGAATGCTACAGGCTCTGTTGAATTATGGTCTCGGTCTTTTCAATACCAGCAGGACACATCCGAGACCACGTCAAAATAGACGAAAAGGAAGCAAGGGCGAGGAGGAGAGTTAGAGATAGTGAGAAACCAAGAATCAGCAGTGAATGAATTAACTAGTGTTGGGCGAGTGTAGTACTGATCAGCACTACTATACATGTTATCACTGTTCGTTGTCCAGATCCAAGCTGTGTACATCAACCCAGTGAATGTTAGAGACGGGACTACATGATGTATTGACCTACTTTTCAGTATGGTGTGTGATGGTTGAGATGTCCGTATTGACTACAGACCTTGTGTGTTGTACAGTGTAAACCTTGATCGATCTCGACCTGGAGTAGGTCCAGTGTGACTACGACCATGAGCAACGTGTGTGTAAACAAAACCAACCTGGACACCAGTATAGCAGCAGTCAACGGAGAACAGGGACTGACTAAGGGATTGCATATCATTCACCATCCACATCACACCATCGCCTGAGGGGACCGTGCTGAGAACGCATTGCAAGGAGCTGTCCAAACATACCAGACTTTGACATCCGCTTGTCATTCATCCGTGCTATGTGTCCAAGCTAGCTGAATCCATTCTCCCTGATGATGCCTGATACTTTGTAGCAATCTATGTGGTGTGTGTTGGCAGGTAGCAGGGTAGTGGAGATGACTTGATGGTGGCACTGCTGCTCTTGCCGTGACTAATGATCATACATGTACTGTAGATACTGGAAATGTAACAGATGTCTTCCCAGTACAACTCTCCACTATATACACTGGAGAGTAGTGAACACTAAATGTGATGTACACTTGACATCCACAACAAACAGATCATGAGTACAAAGATAGATGCACGAACAACGTTCTTTTTTCTGAAACTGAGTTGGTTGGAAATCATCACATCCTGCGCTTCTGCTGCAAGATTCACAACTGTGTCTATAGAGTTTATGCTGCATACTACACACACAGGTCAATCCATGGCTAGGGATAACGGATACAGCTGGTTGGTATATCAGCTAGTGCTATCTGATGTAGCAATCAGCTATGTATGAATGTCAGTCTCAACGAGGTGGCAGGAAAGGTACTGGGTGAACAGTATCGTCTTCAACACGCAAATGACCCGTTACCAATGGTAGTCTCAGCTTTCACGTACATACGCATACTTGTTACTGAGGCAGACAGGTGTTGAAAATGTATTCGTAAATCCTACTAGATTTGTACTGCTGGGGACAACTACCAAACAAACATAACCTAAAAAAAAGATAACACTCTTGTATCGACACAATCAGCATACGTTATTGTTACAGTACTTCTGTGATATTTCCACTATTGTCACATTGTCTTGAGTAGCAGACAATTCTCGCACATCCTACCAATGTTCTGTGTGGAGGTGTGAATTTTGTAGCTGTAGGTTATTTCTGTTTATGTAAATCACACCAGTAGAGAACTTCCCCTATATATGTTGGACTCAGTAGAGCGTCCAGCCCCTATATGATGTCCAACCCCTATATAGAGTCCATTGGTCCAAAATCCACTGTACAGAGTCCAAACTTGGAATCAACTGTGAGCTCAAAGTTTAGATGGACATCACTCCCTGTATAGAGTCCAGCCAATTGGCTTCACCTCTATATAGAGTCCATTGGTCCAAAATCAACTGTACGGAGTCCAAACTTTGAAATCAACTATAAAGATTAAAGATTCTTTATGTGGACAACACTCTGTATAAAGTCCAGCCAATTAAGCATCCCCTAACGAGTTCGAAATTAGACATAGGATCTGCTGTAAGCAGTGAATATTAACCAGAAAACGGCCTCTCCCTTTAATCCTTTACATCATTCACTTCTCAAGAAAAAAATATGTATTGAGGCGCCGCTGCAGCCACTTCATTACATGAAAAAGCCTACAAACACCATCCTCAAATCAAGTGGTCTCTTCGCAGACGCTGCAAATTAAAATATCTCAATCATGTAGTGTTGCCAAATTATTGTGCACGCACACATACATGCACACACCCACACAACGCCAAGAAAATACCTAGAAAAAAACAAGAATCGAAAGAGAATAATGGAGAGCCCAGGATTAATTATTTGTTTTCAAATTATTGCGCGCGCGCGCGCGCACACACACACACACACACACACACACACACACACACACACACACACACACACACACACACACACAAACTTACACAATGCCAAGAAAACACCAAGAAAAGAGTAGAGACACAATACACGCGCAACTCCACCAGCCATACAAATGTCCACCCATTTACACATAACGTCAAGAGGGATAACAAATAATTATACGAAACGAATGCATACAGGGACGGGTACACGCACGTTTACATACACGTAGTAGTGTAAGAGAGTAACATAGTGCAGTGGTCAGCATAATACTAGCACATGCTGAGAGTGCAATAGCAAGCTTCACCCTTGCTCATGGCCATGCAAATGTTCAGCAGCACTCAGTTCCGCAAGCTTCTGAAGATCAGCACACCTGCAACAAATAGACAGCACACGGATACGCTTATTACCGTAATGATGCATGGGAGCACACAACAACCAAGTTCTCCACGAATGTGATGCTCAATGAAAATCAATCCACTCAAAGACCTGTGAACAGGTGACGGTGGGGACAATAATCTATTAGTAATACGAGGAATAAGATCGTTTGTGCACACTCTAGACGCACAGACACACCAACATCACAATGTCATGTTCGTGACATCAAAACGGTTACCTCAGGGAATACGAGTATTAGCTTGAGAAGCTTTTTCTTGTCATTGGCAAACAAGCAATCCTCCTACTACTACTACTAGTACACTGGCACTGCGTTTGTGGATCCCATTGTATTTGACATCATACTAGAGGAAGAGTGTCGTGGAGTTTCACATAATTATCACAGGGATAAAAATACATTTCTCATGATATAATTATAATTGATGATAGCTAGACGATCGTATACGATTGATGCAAAGTCCTTGCAGTCCTTGAGGACTATTACGAAGTGGTTGATTACTTTTAGGGCATTCATTCAAGCAACATCAAACAAACGCGATACTCTCCTTGAAAATGGAAAAAAATTCAAGCATAACGACAGAACAGCAGACCAATCGAAACGAGTAAAAGCTTCCTTACCTCAGTCATCGTCCTGCCATGTAGTTGGACAGCCTTTTGACACGGTGGTACAGGCAGCTCTTGTCCAGTCAAACAGGGGTATCCTTGTGGCGTCGAACGAAAGAGAGTGTCAGTGTATCTGACTCGTCAAATTGGAACTGTGCTGAACATTTCTCTTTCTCCGTTTCTGCTTTTATCCCTCGCTCTGATGAAACCGTTCAAACGTCTTACTGGCAGCAATGGCCAGCCAAACAGGGAATCCTTGTGGCGTCGAACGAAAGAGAGTATCAGTGTACCTGACTCGTCAGATTTGAACTGTGCTGAACTTTTCTCGTTCTGCAATTTCTGCTTTCATCCCGCGCACTGATGAAACGTCTTCAGAGAACCACAAGACGCTTTCCAGATTTGATTTTGAACGTCTCCTTATCCTCCTTGGTTACCTCGAGACAGATTACTGTCAGCAACTGCACAGCAGAACTGGCAGCTAGCCATGGCTGAAGTGAAGAAAGGAATGCGCTGCCACGAGGCAAGCAAAACTGAAAATGTGCTTGTTCTCTTTCGGGCACAACACGTACACACAGGACGGCGTGACTGGATAAACTGGACTCCTGGACTGTGAATAGGGGACTTGTAGAAAAAGTGTACTCCTTATAGGGGATTGCGCGGCAGGATGAAGCTGATCAAAACTGAGTGGACTCCTGGACTCTGTATAGTGGATTTGGACCAATGGACTCTATATAGGGTGCTGGACATCATATAGTGCATGGACTCTATACTGAGTCCTACATATATAGTCATGTAGCCTTGTAGTCTCTAATTTCACATTTCATCTTCATTCTTTATGATGGTCCTGATGACAGACACGTTTGATCATTCACTTGAAAACGTATCGCTATGACTCGCAACCGTGGAGTGATAGGCAGAGTTTGCAAAGGCGCTCCATGGGATGCAGTAAAACTTGCCGCTGAGGTAGTTTATAGCTTATGCATCGCTTCGTAGCAGATCACCATCTCATTAAGTGATCTCATTACGTAAATATGTGCTAACCCGACCGACCGGAGTGCCTCGTGCCAGCTATAATACTAGTAAGTAGAGGTGACTGGATGGTCGTGTGGAACAGTGCTCTCTCACTTACTTGTATAATATTACTGCGTCATCTCTAGGCTCAGTGGAAAGAGAGGAGAATGTGAGGAGAGTGGGTGTTAGCCAACCATGGTGATAAAGATAAGTAGAGTGATATGGAAGAGTAGCAACAGCAAAACTATCAGCAACTCGTGTTAGTGTCTTTGTGCAATGTGCTGATAAGGACTTTTCAGAACAGTATGGAAGCGATTCAGAAAAGTTAAAACGAGGGTTGTTGCAAAAGCTGAGACACCCAAGATAATTATGGAAGCTCTTTTTAATGACTGACATTCCATACGTTAGTATGACGGTATGTATTGCCAGCATAAACCAACTCTGAGTGATGAAATGTGCATAGCGACGTAGGCGAGAATGAGCGTGTCCTGTCAAGATGTTTCCACTGTGAGTTGTAGGATTGACAGTTTAGCAGATCAGTAGATGACTACACACACTAACCTACTGTACACAGATGCAAGTGAATAGTTTAGCAATACCGGTGAGCTGGGTAATGATAGAAAATATCTCTGTCATTCTGCTAGTCTAGTGCATACGTATCTAATATTGACTGAGTACGAGGTCAATATAGGAAATAAAAGCCGAGTAAAAGACCGAGGCGAAGCCGAGGTCTTTTACGAGGTTTTTATTTCCTATGCTGACCAAGTACGAAGTCAATATTAGATTTATCACGACAAACAGTCCGTATTTCAAATCCCAGAACGATAACCTCATGAATCCCGGTTTTATGATTGCACAACCGTTGCACCACGACCTACTCATGCAGAGACAATGCCGCACTAGGCACCGTTCAACTGCGCAACCCCTAAGCAGTCAAATATAAGCAGTCAATATAGCCCTAAGTAGTGAAATATGCAGGAATATTTGACTGCTTAGGTATAGCGAAAATCAATGGGAGTCAATACTACCGTATTATCTCTAATATAAGCACAGTCTCCAATAATAGCACGTCTCCAATAATAGAACACCTTGGGGCGGCATTCAAAAAATAAAGTGCTCAGTCTCCATTATAAGCACACTGTGTAAATTCACTATCTGTACCGGCAAAAAAAACCCTGAAATGTGTGTGTCATACATGAATTTGGCATGGCAACATGCCTCTGAAATGGGGTTGAAATAATAATGGAACAGTCTCCAATAAAGGAACGTCTCCATTAATAGCACGGGGCGGAGGTACATTGAAAAAATAAAGGACCGTGCTTATATTAGAGATAATACGGTAAGAGAGTGCATACATGTCAGTATGGGAGACAGTGCTACTGTCCTCACTGCATGACTGTAGCTGATCAGTGATGATGCGTATTCTCATACTGCCTGCCGCTGCAATACTTCAAATCATCAACAGCTCTCATGACAGATCAAAATAATCATCAACAGCTGGCATGACACGTCAAATCTTCAACAGATCTCATGACAGATCAAATCATCATCAACAGCTCTTATGACAGATCAAATCATGGACAGATCACAAGACGTATCACTACTATCAGTCATGAGAACACATCTTACCATGTACCAGCAATATGAAGTACATTCTACCCGGTCCACGTGGTGCACTGTAAAAACACGTGGTTAGTTGCCCCCTGGTGGTGTTGTTGACAGTCCTGGACTGTCTTTCACTAGCGTCTTATCCTTTTATCATTCATTTTTACAGAACACACAACGTGGAAGTATTTGTGTGTAAAAAATGTGCGAGTGTGTGTGCGCTAGTGTGTGTGTGCTCGTGTGTGTGTGTGTGTGTGTGTGTGTGTGTGTGTGTGTGCGTGTGTGTTCGTGTGTGTATATGCGTGTGTGTGTGCTCGTGTGTGTATGCGTGTGTGTGTGTGCTCCTGTGTGTGTGCTCGTGGTTGCTCGTGTGTGTGTGTGCGCTCGTGTGTGTGTGTGTGTGCTTGAGTGTGCATGTGGGTGTTTCCCTCATGTATGTGTGTGTGTGTGTTCTTGTGTGTGTGTGCTTGTGTGTGTGCATGCTTGTGTGTGTGTGCGCGCGCTCGTGTATGCTCATGTATAGTCTTGTGTGCTCGTGTGTTCATGTTTGTTTGTGTGTGTGTGTGTGTGTGTGTGTGTGTGTGTGTGTGTGTGCCCTTGCAAAGACCCTTGGTGTGCCTGAGGACATTGGTCACATTGTATGGGAACGGCGTTTGCGCTCGCTTGGACAAGTGGCAAGAATGGAAGATCCCGGGTTGCCAAAGTGTGTTCTCTTCAGTGAACTGCCTGCCCCGCGCACCACGCATGGTCCACGCAAGAGGTGGAGGGACGTCAATATGGATGACTTTGCGTCGGTTGAGCCACGGGTACCAACATGTGGATGGTAAGATGCAGCCCAAAACCGTCCGGAGTGCCGTACCATTCCCCGCCGACGACCCTAGGCACCCTCTGCCGCTGGCTACGGTTGCGCCTACGCCCGCATGTTCCATCGAAGTGGCGACCTGAAACGCCATCAGTCATTCTGTCGTGGACTAGAGAAATAACAATCCACTATCATTGCTACGCAATGGGCAAGGTCAAGGTCAAGGTCAAGGTGCGTGTGTTTGTGTGTGTGTTTGTGTGTATGTGTGTGCATGTGTGTATGTGTGTGTGTATGTGTGTGTGTGTGTGCATGTATGTATGTGTGCGTGTGTGTGTGTGTGTGTGTGTGTGTTAACCATGATGAGCAGTTATGACTAAATCTGATAAAAATCCAAAATTATTTGTTACAAATACCTCCCACTATCATCGTCGCTGTGTAGTTTGTAAAATGGATGGTATGCACTCTCCTTGTGGCATTTCTTGTTATCGAGGTTCAGTGACGATTTTCCACTGATAATGGTCATAAAAAAACGTTCTGGATTTCAAACGGAATGCTTCAAGTATGTTGTTCTTTTTGTTCGTGTACATAACAACACAGCTAAGTATTTTTTAAACACTCCTTCTACATGTACGTGGTATTGCTCCATCCTTGCGGTGTTGGGCATGTGTGTGTGCACACATGTCTGTGTGCGTGACTGTGTGTGTGCAAGTGCGTGCGTATGTGTCTGTCGACACACACACACACACACACAAACACACCTATTTTGACCTTCTGACACCCATCATCCCAGTCGATGATAGCGATGTTGCAGCAGAAGCCATAGCAACTTGTGCTGGGATTGCATCATTCAACAGCTTTATACAAGGCTGAAGAATTGACCGCCACTATTCAGCCTGGTCTACGAGACACACACACACGTGCATATACGCACACGTGCATATACGCACACACGAACATAGACACACCCACACATAGACACACGCATATACATGTAGGAACACAATAACTATAATAATTTGTTTGTGTGTATTATACACACACGTACTTGAAGAATAACCGTCATATAATTCTAATATCATCATGAGATCCCACTAGAGAGGAAACTAGTGAATTGCAAAAACAACATCTAAACATTATTACACTATTACTAGATGAAAATATTTGCCAAGAAACCTGCCACCAGTAAAGACAGTGCACTATGCACAAGTAAGAACTATGTGAGTGGCAAGGTGATGATGCTATGAATATTAGTTCTCAATAAACATTTTTATCTGTGTTTTCTATTCTCTCATTTCTACTCACTCTATACAAGAAACATTTAAACAAAATTCACTAAACAATCTACAAACATATAAACAGACATACAATGTATATGTACATGTATATGCAAAGAAATGATCACACATATCAACTAAAACCACATCAACAAAAACCAACAATTCAATGCCAAGAATTCTATCAGCGACAGTCCAGAATTATCGAAAAAAATCACGGAGCGAAAACATCCAATTACAGGGTCCAAAGTCTAAAGGTCAAAGGTCAACACAGAGTTCACTCAAACTGACTGAAAATGAAGAAAGGAATGTTCATCGGTAACACAAACGTACAGACACACATGCATACAAATACACACACACATACACATATGCACACACAGGAACACGCTCAAGTACATACATACACGCACTTACAAGTACGCACACACAGCAATACTACCACGCATGCACACATACACACGTGTAATCCTAATCACATACACAGAAGGACTGTATGCCAGGAAGAAGTGATAGAAAACGAAGCTTTCTGCATGAGGACAGAAATCCGTCCATGTCAATCCTCTCACCTCCTCATTCCTCACTCTCACTTTCTCCTTCATCGCCATACTCGTCTTCTTCTTCTTCGTCATTCTCCACTTCGTCGGACCAGCGAAACTGCTTATACTGCACACTCAGATCATCTCTGGCCATGGCACTTAGAGCATCGCGCAGCCGCGGAGACACTAGAGCACTTTCAGGCATCCACAGCTCCTTCAGAGATGAGCAGCTCTTGACAGCGGTGGCGAACAGCTTTGCTTCGTCGTCAGCATCTCGGAAATCATTCCTCGCAACTCTGAGCAGGGAGAGCTTGGGCAGACTGGGCAGCAGGGACGCAAGCACCGGCAGAGCTCCCGACGAGAGGCAGTCGTCGTCCAGGTACAGCTTCTCTAGGCGTCGGCACTGACTCAGCTCACCACGAATGGTTTCCAGGAAATCTCCAGTTAGCTCATTGCGAAAGAGTATGAGGACCTCCAAACTCTCGTGTTGCTGTTGAATGATTCTACTGACGATCGTAGCCGAGTTCTGCTTCATCCCAACCTTGGTCAGCCCCAGCTCTCTCAGCCTCAGTGCTCCTAACAATGGTGCTAGCTGGGTTAGACCTTCCATATCCAGTACGTAGTCAATGAGACCGACGTACTGGAGATCTGGGCAGCTGCTGCAGACTGTGGTGATGACGTCAAGGTTGACTGCTGGATCGGTGCACTTTTGACCTCCAATCTCCACTCCCAGCAGTCGCGTACAGCGGTGTGTGTTGCTGTGGACGGTGGCCATAGCATTGCTGCTGAACAGGTTCACGGGTGTGTGGAGTCCTCGCAGTGTTGACGTGTTGGATGCGATACACGCTGCGATATGGGCCGTTTGACGATCTGTTAGGTTGTTACCTCGCAGGTTGATGATCGTAAGATTGCGTAGCAGAGCCATGCCATCAGCCATGCATGCGTACCCGGTATCACCTATACCACAGTTGTACAGGTTGATGCGGGTGATGAACTGGTGGTGGTGAATCATGACTGCGTTGATGGCCTGGCAATCGGATGGCGAGAGAGGAACGTGGTCGAAATCTACTCCGTACTGCTTGATGATGGCTTGCATGCTGGGGATGTCTTGGATGCTGCTGTGCTTGGTGTTGACGTGCTCGGCGAAGACCCGGAAGGCGTAGAGGATTCGTTGCTTTCGTTCCGCGGCTGCGTTTGGCTGAGCTGCTTCGTGGGATTGGGGAACTGGCGGAAGCTTGGACGTGGGAGTGACGGCGAAGCATTGAATGGCCGATCCTTGTGCCTCGTTGGCCAGGCAGTCGTGCAAAATTTGTGTACTGGCACTCGGGACCCGATCCGTCCAGATGGTTAGCAATGAACGAACGAAATGCTGGCAGGTGATTTTGGTGACGGCTGGGTCAATCCTGCGGCGGACCACTTCCGAAGCAGACACCAGGTCGATGCTGCCAGCCAGTAATTCATCTGCAAGATGTTCTGCTTCGTCGAGTGACAGAAAGGAAGAAACATGGTCGGCCCAATCCATGATGTGGTCATGCGTTGTGAAGAGAAAACAGGTGACGTTGTGCCCTTCAGCTCCTGTGACGTCCTTGCTGTCGTGGTGTGGCTGAGTGGAGGGTGTGGACTGCGGATTGACAATGGCTTCAATCAGCGCATTGACGGAGTCGCTGTCCAGCTCAGTGGCGAGTAAGCGCCAAAACATGTTGAGGCTGCCCGTGAATGCTCCAAGGCGCTGCACAAGCCAGGCGACATCAGCTGCACTTGGACTGCGGCTAGCGAAGTAGCGAGATGCTAGAGCTTCCTGTAGTGCCAGATGGCTGAAACGCCATTGAGGATGGGCCTGTGACAGTGGCTTATCACAGGCAATGAGAAGACCAAGTGAACGAGCTGCTGATGATAGTGAAAACATGCTGAAATCAGCCTCGTTGAAGACGACCTTCCGCCGGATGAGCATGTGGAAAGCGAACTTGGCGAGATCAAGGAGGCTGTTCTGGATTCCGTCAGGGACATCATCCAACTTCTCGTATGGTTCAGTCTTCTTCAGGCCTTTCTCCGTCTTTGGTTGGATAGCGTTGAGTATCATGGAGTTGAAGATCTTGCCAAGCGTATCGGGTATGTCTCGCTGGTTGGAATAGAGCTGGCATATGCTGGTAGCGTACAGTGGAGTGCGCATGATTGCAGCCAGTTGAGGATTCCTCTTCAGCTTGTCCAGGAGACTGCACGCTTTCTCAGCTGAGAGGACCTTGTGGACGTACTTCTCTAACTCCTTCTGCTCGAAACCCAAGAGCTCGACGCGTCGGTGGAATACAACCTCTGGGTTGTGGATGAGATTCATTGCCTCCGTGGAATGGCGTGACGTTATGATGAGGCGCACACCTGGCAAGCGTTTTCCGGCGATGACATCCTGGACGTACGGGCTGCACTCGTCTAGTTTCGTTTCGTCCAAGCCATCAAGTATGATGCAGACTCTCTCTGGATGGGCTTTCACGTACGCGCAGATCTCAGATTGATCAGTATCCGAGATGATGTCGTGACTCCTCAAAGCCAGAAGCTCAGCAGCACACGTAGCTTGGCGCACGGAAGGCAAGCGGAGTTCAAGGGCGAACACCAGAGCCATCTCTTGCCAAATGCGACCCAGTGCCCAGTCGTAAGGACCTTTCTTGGTAAACAGCAACGTCTTCCCCCCACCAGCACAAGAGAGGGCAATGGTGCGGAACGTTTCCCTCCCCGGGGCTAGTCTCATGGACTTCTTTGCTTTGAGGATGTTGGCCAGTTTTATTTTGCGCAGTTTCTTTGCAGCTGAAGCGAGGGAGTGTGTGAGCTGCTCAATACCAGCACTGCTGCCTAGGTTGTCAGCATTCAGCTTCTGCATTCTTGCACTAAGCTCTTCAAGCGAGACAACATGCAAGTTTGCGTAGATCTCATCCATGTTCAAACTTCTCACCTCCTCTGTGCTGCTGTCCTCGACCAGAGTACGGACATTGGTGTAAATTGCACATAACGAATCACGCAGCTCTCTGACAGCCTTTGGCAGCGAAGACACCCTCCATCTTTGCGGTCTCTTTGTCTGAGGTCTGCCCTGGTTTGGTGATGGGCAAGATCTCTTCATGGTAGCCCACAGCTGCTTGAGCAGTCGCAGCTACTGTTGACGGTGACTTACTCTAAACTAGCAGTGATGGGGTGAGTGTAACAGGTGTGCTAGAACCAGGCGAGTAACCGGCACACATACACGTCTAATCTATACCTATGGCTGGTGCGCCAATTGTATCATACTCTTCTTCAGTATTCTGCTAGGTGTGATATTGTAGACGGTCAGTTGATAATTTCATTCAAACTCTGACAAACACACAGCAATCTTGCTCTTGCTACTACAACACCACTACCCGTGACTGTACTACTACTACTAGTACTACAGCTGCTGGCAATGCTACAGCCAGTAGCTACTATTCTACTGTATGAGTGTGTGCGAGTAGGTTCAACGGTTTCTCCCTTGCTACTGTAACTGTGCTGTTCTATACTGCAACACTCTACAGCACTGTCTACTGTAGTTCATTGTGTGTGTGTGTGTGTGTGTGTGTCTTTGTGTGTGTGTGTGTGTGTGTGTGTGTGTGTCCCGTCTTCAGAGCTGATCGGTCTTGAGTCATAGACATGTCGACAGTCTTTGACGTCACAAAGGCGTCTCTCTTGTCATTTTACAGAATGCACCTGTCATGATTGACCAGCAGACATTAGGCAGCCAACTCAAACTTAGACTACACCTTACACACTGGTTCATATTATTACAGGGTGCGACAGAGCTCTAGGCCATTGAAGAAAATGTTGAGTCACCTCCACTCCATTGCGCTCTTTAGCCGACTAGACCCTCCTGCACACAACCATAACCATTGCGAGGACACTTCCGTAGACGATATTGATAAACTTCTTCAGACAGCTGTTTCGCTAATACATAGCTCATCCGTGAAGGTAGATGTTGAATGATTAAAAATATAGACCAAACTGCTATTATATAGGGGGTTTCCACATACAAAACTGGCATAGCTGAGGTGATAACGCGGGAAAAGGAAAGTGTGCAGACACTGCAGACACAAAAACGAGCACTAAATGACGGTTTTCGAAAGGGGGGAGGAACACAGAGCACTAAATAATAATAATAATAATATCTTTATTAGGATGACCCAGAGGCTTGTCGCCTATCAAGGGGTTCACCGCTTAAATGATCGCTAGATATTGGACGCTCGGGCACTGTAATACGAAATAGGGGTAGCGACTTCGGCACATGGTTGTTAGGAAACGCTTTGCTCCCCACACTGGCTTGAGTAGGCTGGGGAATATTGTGTCTGAAGAGGACCACTTACATAGTGCTCTCCAGCCCAAACATCACCAGGGATACAAACTTACAGCTCGACAAACATCTCGTGACCACCAGATAGCAGCGTGAATCAGTGTCACTCCTGGACGGCGAGAGCAGACGTCGAGGACCACAACCCTGTCACCTCTAAACCAGCTAGTCGCAAGCCTGCGCTTGGCACAACAGTACGGTTGTGACTTCGGCGATGATTGTTAGGAAAGGGTTTGCTCCCCACACTGGAGCTCGCGCTATTCCGCCAACTTGACTTGACACTTGACTGACTCACGACTGCCATCCAAAGCACACGCGAGAAGTCCATCCATCGAACCTTCGACTCTTCAAACCTGCAAGAAATCATCACTTCCTACTGCCTAGCTGAGCAGGGAGTGGTGCTTTCTTGCAGGTTAGCAGAGTTGAAGGTTCGGGCAAGGAAGTGATTACAAGTGGAAGGAAAACGCTGCAGTACAGTTGGAGAGTTCTTAGGAACACACACCGCATTTATTATGTTAAACACTTTGCTGTATAGTTTACTTCGAAGTAGTACAGAAGCCTCCCCCCCCCCCCCCTCCACCCTCAGTTATGGTCCGTATGGAACACACTACAGATTGACAGTAGATCTACTGTCGGCCGTCGAAGATTGAATAGAGTAGAATTTTACCAGGTGTACGATAGTCTACAGAGTATAGTACATGGTGGCTCAACTGCGTACACAGTTCTGCATGAGTAGAAATAAGAAGAGTCTAAGCTACACGGACCCTGAACCCGCAGTTCTTCAACACCAGACAGAACTGTAGCCAGTATGATCCGTGTCATTGCTCAGCTCTACCTGTTCAAAACACGCATCATACATTACATACAGTACACAGGTATCACGTGACTATACTCTAGTATCACACTGCATGTGTTTGACATATCAGACCAGATTACTATGTTCAATAACAGTATTCCTGGTGACATGGTGGCTGTCTACATTACGTCTCTCACTTCATTCTTTGTAACTAATTACTTGCTTCATCTTTGCCTAACCTTTCGTTTCTACATGTATACTATAAAGGAAATCAGCAGCCTGCGGCCTGTTTATCAATGACGTAATTCTACCTGCTCATCAATGACGTAATTCCACCTGCACCACATGCGCTCCCTGGCTGACCTCATCACACCAGCAACACGACTACAAGTAGTAGATACTGACAAAATAGAATTTCCTCCACGCAGCGCTGTTTCCACAATCATTTAAAAGGTTTCATAAGTGAAGGATAAGAATACTGAATAAATGGCTAGAATTATTTAGGATTTTTTACAGAGAATAACTGTGAATACAAGGAAGAGCGATTCCTCGTTTTTAGGTGACAGACGTGCTAAGTGCTAACACATGGATAAGAGGTGGAAGATGACACTGCTACTCGCCATAGCTGTACTGACGACAAACATTGTATATAAACATGTACATATGATGCTGAAGGAGCAACAGATTCTAGAATTCTGAAATACATGTAGCATACTGAATATACAGCTGACAGCACTGCAGGTACACAGGAGAGAGGTCTCTGGGGCATTCAAGTGTACAACACGTAGCTCTGCGTTTTTGTCCAACAATTCATTGCCAGTATATTGTCAGAACATGTGACATTTGTCACAACACTGACGCATGATTCTGACATTGAATAAACTGACTTTTTCCTCTATCACGTACATTGTACACACACTGTATTGGCATACACTATCTGTATACCCAACAATCCTAGCTCTCTACTTGCCATGATTGTGTTATTATTATTATTCTTTATTTCCACGATGGCCCATGGCCAATAAGGAAGATAATATGATTCAAATCAGTCCAGAATCATATAAAACCAGTCTAGCAAGTAAGGAAACCAACACATTGCAGGGGGATGGGGTTACGATGGGGTGCAGTTTGAGCTACTACAGGAGCATATGGATGATAGAATGAGGCTAGACGCCATTGATTTAAACGCATGCTTGCTATTTGTTTCACGCAGGTCGGGGGGTAGTTGGTTGAAATTGTGAAGGGATAGGTGGATGGGTGAGTTGGTGTGTCGGTATGTGTGTGATGTTCTCAATGTGTATGTTCTCATGTGTCGTAGTGCATATGGCTGCTCTGTGATTGGTCGTGCAAGGTGAGGCTGTTGCAGGTGAAGGGGAGCGCGGATGTACTTGATGTTGTGGGCAAGAGTAACCTGTCGTAAGAGTTGCCGGGAGACTAATGTGGGGAGTTGGAGATGATGAAGAAGTGAGCTGTGATGGACTGGTGCAAAAAGGGGGATCCGCAGGCAGATACGGGCTGCTCGTCGCTGAACGCGTTCTAATTGGTCCTTCTGTGTGCGGGTGGTGTTGGATAACACGAGACTGCCGTACTCTATAACCGGGCGAATGTAGGCGGTGTAGATTACGAGCAGACTGGGGGTGTTAAGTTGGCCTCGTGTTTTACGAAGTTGGTGAAGGAGTTTTTTGGATTTGTTTATTATGTGCGTGACATGTGAGTTCCATTGGAGGTTGTTTTGTAGTATGATTCCAAGGTGACGGTGTTCTTTGACTTGCTTTAGGGGTGTGCCATTAAGAGTGATGTTGAGTTGGTGGTTTGGTGTGAACGACAAGGTTACGGTCTTTGAGGCATTGACGAGGAGGTGCCATCTGCGCAGCCAGGTTGCGGCAGCTGAAACGGCTGACTGCAGGGACAACTCCGATGTCAAACGGCTCTGGTGTGTTGCGATGAGCGCCGTGTGATCTGCAAATTGGCTGCACTTTGTGTTCGAGTTGGTGCAGGCAGAGGGCAGGTCAATGGTGTAGATCAAGAACAGCAGGGGGCCTAGAACGGATCCTTGGGGCACCCCTGCTGGTATGGCTTGCCACTCACTGAAGGCGTCGCCGACACGAACACGTTGACGGCGATGGGTGAGGTAGCTGACCATCCATTGCAGGGCGGTATCTTTCAGGCCGAGGTGTTGCAGTTTCTTGAGGAGACCGGCGTGCCAGACTCTGTCGAAAGACTTCGAGATATCAAAAAAGCAAGCTGTGACGGAAAGACCTTTATCTCGGCTCTCGGAAACCTCGTGCACGAGTCTGGCGAGCTGGAGTTCGGTGCTATCATTGGCACGAAAACCGGATTGATCCACTGGGAGGAAGGGTGTGACGTGCTTGTAGAGTCGCTTGTGGACGATCCTCTCCTGCACTTTACTGATAACGCTGAGAAGTGATATAGGCCTGTAGTTTGTTACCAATGACCGTTCGGCTTTCTTGTATAGTGGGCTCACAGTGGCATCACGCCAGTCCTGTGGTTGTTCACCTCTCCGAAATGACTCATTGAAAAGTCGGGAGAGTGACGGCGACAGCTCACGCGCCGTGGTCTTGAGGAGTCTTGTTGGGATGTCGTCAAACCCAGGGGCTTTGCAAGGATTAAGGGCTCCTAGGAGCTGTTCTACCTCGGCGGGTGTGGTGGTGTTGCATACACTACCTGTATACCCAACAATCCTAGCTCTCTACTTGCCATGATTGTGTTGCATACACTACCTGTATACCCAACAATCCTAGCTCTCTACTTGCCATGATTGTGTTGCATACACTACACATGTATATAGACCATTGAGATGTTTTCATAATTCCAGTCGATATTGCTATAATTCCAGTCCAGACTTCATAATGTGATATTTGTACCATGACGTCATTACCAGCTATAATTATGTACCTCTGTTGCGCGCGTATCAGACCTAACAAGGTGGTAACAGCTAACTGTACACACACACACTGCTCTACACAGAGTCTGGTGGTGCGTAGTAGTCCTCAATGCACACACGCACTGTGCACACACAAACTAGCACGACGACAGCCACAAAATTAGCTAAGCATTCATCAGTTGGAGGACATGATATTATTTTTAAATCTTATGCATGTATGTGTGTGTGTGTGTACGTGAGCGTGCGCGTGGGCGTGTGCGTGTGCGTGGGCTGTGTGTGTGCGTTTGTGTGTGTGCGTGTGTGTGTGCGTGTGTGTGTGTGCGTGTGTGCGTGTGCGTGTGCGTGTGTGTGTGTAGGGGTGGGTGTGTGTGTGTGTGTGCGTGTGAGTGTGTGTGTGCGTGTGTGTGTATGTGATCCCCTCGTACCGGCACCGGTGACATGTTTCACATGCGCCCGGCACTTCGCACGTCAGGGTGACCTCGCTAGGCACAAGTGCACGGCTGAACGGCAGAAGCCGGTTTCGGAGCAGAGAGGTGCATGTCAGTGCCCTCGGTGTCATCGTTGATTCCGGAGCCGCGGAGGCTTGGCTGTGCATCGTTGCTCCGCTTCTACCTCGTGCCCAGTACCGACCGAACCAGCTGCTATTATCACCAGTGACACTACCGCTCGGAGGTGCTGCAATGCTCACTGTGGCACCTGCAATCGTTGTTTCCGCTCAACCCAGGGACGCAACCGCCATCGCTGTTCAACGCACTGCCACCGACCAACGGCCAGAGAACGGGACAAGTTCCCGCATATGTGTATCTGCTCTCGCCGGTTCCGACTAGTCTCGGATCTGGGGCGCCATCGGGTGGCGTGCTCTTTCTCTCTCTCTCTCTGCTGCCCCTCCGGGGCCCACGTGACCCTAGTGGTAGTGGCTCTACAGGACAGGACAGGATGTGTGTGTGTGTGTGCGCGTGTGTGTTTGTGTGTGTGTGTGTGTGTGTGTGTCATTTTATCTTCTGAATTGTATTAGTGCTCCATTAGGGCTCTGGGGATAGTCCCAAAAAATTTCCTTATATTGGTTACCCGGAATATATTCGTTGTTTCGGGTCCCTTCACTCATCAGAGTGTCGTAGCAGTGTCGGTCAGTCGTTTTGTTTTGGTTACAGCCATGCATGCCTGTAGCATGTCATGTATGCATGTCATTCACTATAATAATAAGACTATTGTACTCTATCGAGTATCCAAGCTGTCGTCCATCAGCCAACACGCCAGTCGATCAAATCTCACTGTAGGCAATTCAGCACACTCATTGTACGGTCAGGACCAGATCTAGTCCGTGTCTGTTGAGTAGCTCGCATCAAAGCATCGGTCAATGACTCAGTGACGAGGGGGCAGAGCTGGTGGTGTGTCAGCCATGAAGATGGAATGCTACAGGCCCTGTTGACTTTATAACGGTCTCGGTCTTCTAAATACCAGCAGAACACATCCGAGATGAGGTCAAAATAGACGAACAGAAGCAAGGGCGAGGAGGAGGGTTATAGATTGTGAGAAACCAAGAATCGGTCAATGAATGAATCAGTGTTGGGCGAGGGTAGTACTCCACATGTTGCAATAGTCCGTTGTCCAGATCCAGGCTGTGTACATCAACCCAGTGAATGTTAGAGACGGGACTACATGATGTATTTACCTACTTTTCAGTATGGTGTGTGATGGTTGAGATGTCCTTATTGACTACAGACCTGGTGTGTTGTACAGTGTAAACCTTGATCGATCTCGACCTGGAGTAGGTCCAGTGTGACTAAGACCATGAGCAACGTGTGTGTAAACAAAACCAACCTGGACACCAGTATAGCAGCAGTCAACGGAGAACAGGGACTGACTAAGGGATTGCATATCATTCACCATCCACATCACACCATCGCCTGCGAGGACCATGCTGAGAACGCATTGCACGGAGCTGTCCAAACATACCAGACTTTGACATACGCTTGTCATACATCCGTGCTATCTGTACAAGCTAGCCGAATCCATTCTCCCTGATGATGGCTGCTACTTTGTAGCAATCTATGTGGTGTGTGTTGGCAGGTATCAGGGTAGTGGAGATGACTTGATGGTGGCACTGCTGCTCTTGCCGTGACTAATGATCATACATGTACTGTAGATACTGGAAATGTAACAGATGTCTTCCCAGTACAACTCTCCACTATATACACTGGAGAGTAGTGAACACTAAATGTGATGTACACTTGACATCCACAACAAACAGATCATGAGTACAAAGATAGAGGAAACGAACAACGTTATTTTTTCTGAAATTGAGTGGGTTGGAAATCATCACATCCTGCGCTTCTGCTGCAAGATTCACAACTGTGTCTATATAGTTTATGCTACATGCTACAGACACAGGTCAATCCATGGCTAGGGATAACGGATATAGCTGGTTGGTATATCGGCTACCGCTATCTGATGTAGCAACCAGCTATGTATGAATGTCAGTCTCATCGAGGTGGCAGGAAAAGGACTGGGTGAACAGTATCGTCTTCAACACGCAAATGACCCGTTACCTACGGTAGTCTCAGCTTTCACATACATACGCATACTTGTTACTGAGGCAGACAGGTGTTGAAAATGTATTCGTAAATCCTACTAGATTTGTACTGCTGGGGACAACTACCAAACAAACATAACCTTAAAAAAAGATAACACCCTTGTAGCGACACAATCAGCATACGTTATTGTTACAGTACTTCTGTGATATTTCCACTATTGTCACGTTGTCTTGAGTAGCAGACAATTCTCGCACATCCTACCAATGTTCTGTGGTGAGGTGTGAATTTTGTAGCTGTAGGTTATTTCTGTTTGTGTAAATCACACCAGTAGAGAATATTTCCCCTATATAGTCATGTAGTCTTGTAGTCTCTAATTTCACATTTCATTTTCATTCTTTATGATGGTTCTGATGACCGAAACGTTTGATAATTCACTTGAAAACGTTCACCGCGATATGATTCGCAACCGTGGAGTGATAGTAAGAGTTTGCAAAGGCGCTCCATGGGATGCAGTAAAACTTGCCGCTGGGGTAGTTTATAGCTTTGTAGCAGATCACCATCTCATCACGTGATCTCATTACGGTAATGTCTGCTAACCCGACCGACCGGAGTGTCCTGTGCCAGCTATATACTAGCAAGTAGAGGTATAAATATTACTACTTCATCTCTAGGCTAAGTGGAAACAGAGGAGAATGTTGGGAGAGTGGGTGTTAGCCAACCATGGGGATAAAGATACGTAGAGTGATATGAAAGAGTAGCAGCAGCAAAACTATCCGCAACTCATGCTATTGTCTTTAATTCTTTGTTGCCATCTTCCAGAGGTCCATCGAATAGTACGGTAATAGGGTCTTATTTGATTGGACGAGACCACACGACGCTTGCAGAGCACAGCATGAACAGTTCACCAGCCACACTCCACGAAAGCAGTATTACTCATGACAAGTCTTGTTTCGTGAAAGGAATTCGGGTGGACACACCAAGTCCCACAGCGCTGCACATCCGAACCAGTTCCGTTATTTTTACAACGTTTCTGCACTTGGCTATCGTCAAGTCATTGTTATTACCTGACGATGGCCAAGTGCCGAAACGTTGTAAAAATAACGGAACTGGTTCGGATGTGCAGCGTTATGGGAATGGGTGTGTCCACCCGAATTCCTTTCACAGATGAAGCCGCAAGAAGCCTCAGCCCTTCTTCAAAGTCTTGTTTCGTTCCATAAAGATGGCGGGGAACTCATCCGTGGAGTGTGGCTGGTGAACTGTTCATGCTGTGGTCTGCAAGCGTCGTGTGGTCTCGTCGGGTCAAATAAGAAACCTGTTAGTGTCTTTGTGCAATGTGCTGATCAGGACTTTTCAGAACAGTATGGAAGCGATTCAGCAAAGTTCAAAAGATTGGTGTTGCAAATGCTGAGACACACAAGATATGGAAGCTCTTTTTAATGACTGACATTCCATACGTTAGTATGACGGTATGTATTGCCAGCATAAACCTACTGTGTGCGATGAACTTTGCATAGTGACGTAGGCGAGGATGAGCGTGTCCTGTCAAGATCTTTCCACTGTCAGTTGTAGGATTGAGAGTTTAGCAGATCAGTAGATGACTACACACACTAACCTACTGTACACAGATGCAAGTGAATAGTTTAGCAATGCCGGTGACCTGTGTAATGATAGAGAATTTCTCTGTCATTCTGCTAGTCTAGTGCATACATGTCAGTATGGGAGACGGTGCTACTGTCCTTCCTGCATGACTGTAGCTGATCAGGGATGATGCGCATTCTCACACTGCCCGGCATTGGAATAATCCAAATCATCAACAGATCAAATCATCAACAGCTGGCATGACAGGTCAAATCTTCAACAGATCTCATGACGGATCAAAATCATCAACAGCTCTTATGACAGATCAAATCTTGGACTGATCACAAGACGTATCAGTCATGAGAACACATCTTACCAGCAATGAAGTACATTCTACACGGTCCACGTGGTGCACTGTAAAAACACGTGGTTAGTTGCCCCCTGGTGGTGTTTTTGACAGTCCTGGACTGTCTTTCACTAGCGTCTTTTTATCATTTATTTTTACAGAACACACAACGTGGAAGTATTTGGGTGTAAAAATGTGTGAGTGTGTGTGCGCTAGTGTGTGGGTGCTCGCGCGTGTGTGTGTGTGTGTGCTCGTGGGTGCGTGTGTTTGTGTGTGTGCTCGTGTGTGTATACGCGTGTGTGTGTTCGTGGATGCGCGCGTGTGTGTGCTCGTGTATGTATGCGCTTGTGTGTGTGCGTGTGTGTGTGCTCGTGTGTGTGCGATCGTGTGTGTGTGTGTGCGCGCGCGCTTTTGTGTGTGTGTGCTCGTGTGTGTGTGTGTGTGCTCGTGTTTGTGTGCTTGTGTGTGTGTGTGTGTGTGTGTGCTTGTCTGTGTGTGTGTGTGTGAGTGTGTGTGTGTGTGTGTGTGTGTGTGTGTGCTTGTGTGTGTGCGTGCGTGATCGTGTGTGCTCGTGTGAGTATATATTTATGTGTGCACGTTCGTGTTTGTGTCTTTGTGTTGGTTTCATTCATAGATGATCTAGGAGTGCATGAACCGTTAAAAGTCTCTGTTGCAAAGGCAGTCTGTGTTGCCGGTCTCCTGTATTGCTATATAGGACATAGGTTGTGTAGTAACATATCACTGCAGAACATACACTGACCAGGTAGACAGAGAGATGTTCAAATTTCTTGCAGTACTGCATGGTCAGACAGTCTTATCTAGTCAAGTAACTAAGTTACGTATTCTTACAGCTACTAGTACACTGTATCACGTATTATTATAGAAATCATCATTCAGTTGAACAGATATTCCCAGACATAATAATGTATTCCTGTGATCATGGTAGAAAATATGTGTGTGTGTGTGTGTGTGTGTGTGTGTGCGCGCGTGTGCGTGTGCGTGTGTGTGTGTGTGTGTGTGTGTGCGTGTGTGTGTGTGTGTGTGTGCCCCCCCCCCCCCAATTCATGCATGTAGCGTCTTCTTTCGGCTTGACAGTCAATCTGGACAAGACAAAGGCAATGGCTGCTGGATATGGACTCACGGAAGCAGACCGGCTGCCCCTGGACGTGGAGGGTGAGGTGGTCGAGTGTGTAGATAGTTTCCGTTATCTTCGCTCTCTCCTCCACACGAATGGCCGATCCACCCCAGATATCAGCTCGCGCATTGCCGGTGCATCACGTGCATTTGGAGCCCTGCGCCAGCCGGTTTTCACTGACAGCAATCTCTCACTTGCTATGAAGCGGCTTGTGTACGGGGCATGCGTGTTGTCTCTGCTTCTGTACTGTGCTGAGTGTTGGGTGCCGTTGAAGCCCGACCTTGATACACTGTGCTCTTTCCATCTGCGCTGCATCCGTTCCGTGATGGGTATCAGCCAACGGAATGTCTGGGACGAACGACTGACCAGGGTTGATGTTCTGGAGCTGTGGAATCCGAGTCAGCCCCGTGACATCCCCATCCTGCTGACATCGAGCCGCATGGCCCGAGGTGGCTTGGGCATGTTGTGCGAATGCATGAGGAGCGTGCCCCGCGTCAACTACTGTTTGGCACCCTACATCCTGTCCGTCCAATGTGCGGCCCGAGGGAAAGGTGGCGCGATGCTGCGCGGAAGGATCTGGCAGCGTTGGGCATCGACGAATGGTATGGCTTGGCCCAGGATAGACGGGAATGGCGGGCCGCTAACAATGTTCTGCCCCCGCCCGAACCCGTTTGTGAGCCCCTGGGGATACCTTGTGCCGAGTGTGGCCGTCTCTTCTCCAGGAGTGGTTTGCCTCGTCATAAATGCATCGATGAGCGCCGCAAACCCGTATCAGAACAGAGAGGTAGCCGACAATGTTCTTCCTGCGAGCGCTGGTTTCGCAGTCCCGGAGGTTTGGCGGTCCACAAGTGCCCCAACTCCCGGATGCTCCCCGCGGCGTCGTCTCGGGCTCCGTGCCGGGCGGCGGTGTCTACCATTTCTGCTCAGGCTACTCCTCCGCCGCCGCGTGTGCGGCTCGCCATGCTGCAAGGCCCACTGTGGGGCCTGTGGTCGGTGCTGCCGCTCTACTCGTGGATTCCAAATCCATAGCTGCCAAAGATGGCTCTCTCGTCGTGCCGATTGAACTTGGTCCCTGATCTCTTGGCAGACTGCCGACTTTCTGCCGTCGCTCGTCGTTTCCATGTTGTCGGCCCCGCAAGGGGACACGTTACTGTACTGGCAGTGTTTACCAGGACCAGGACCAGGTGTGTGTGTGTGTGTGTGTGTGTGTGTGTGTGTGTGTGTGTGTGTGTGTGTGTGTGTAGGCATGGGCGGGTAATGCTAGCATTATGGCTGGCATTATAGTCCCTTTTTTCAAGGTGGTATATTGCTGGCATTATAACACCATTTCGCTTCCAAAATTGGCATTACAAGCATAATTGCCGGTCAACAACGGTGTCATGCATGGAGCTGGCAAAGTCTAGTTCCGAAAATCGTGCATCTGAACCCGTCTGGCTTCGTCCGGAGACTTGGCCTTGCAAATCAACCTTCTCAGGGGATTGTTTCAGACAACATGCTCACTGATGTTTAAGTTTTTCTTCTTCTACACTTCGGCCTTGATCCAAGACGGCCTTTTTAAATCGACTTTTCCAACTTTCAAACTGGCATTATGGAGTAGTGTGAGCATTATAAGTGGCATTATATCCTCATATTATGAGCATTTCCTTTAGCATTATCGCAGCAAAAAAACTAGCATTACCCGCCCATGCCAATGTGTGTGTGTGTGTGTGTGTGTGTGTGTGTGTGTGTGTGTGTGTGTTTGTGTTTATCATGATGAGCAGTTATGACTAAATCAGACAAACACACACTTTTATTGTACTACATACACACACACACACACACACACACACACACACACACACACACACACACACACACACGTGACCAAGGTTGTCAGCAGTAACTACATGTCACTTGCTGTCATTACATGCAGTGTTGCTGGTCAAGTGGTGTCTGCAAGGGTAGTATGGTCCACTCTAGTCAGGCAAGAACCTACTACGGGAAGTAGGAAAAGGAGCGAGGGAAAGAACGACGGTTAAAGATTATGAGAGACGGAAAATCAGTAAATGAATGAATCAGTGTTGTTCGAGGGTAGTTTTGATCATAACTACTATACATGTTCACACAGTTCATTATCCAGATCCAAGTTGTGTACATCAACCCAGTGAATGTTAGAGACGGGACTACATGATGTATTTACCTACTTTTCAGTATGGTGTGTGATGGTTGAGATGTCCGTATTGACTACAGACCTTGTGTGTTGTACAGTGTAAACCTTGATCGATCTCGACCTGGAGTAGGTCCAGTGTGACTACGACCATGAGCAACGTGTGTGTAAACAAAACCAACCTGGACACCAGTATAGCAGCAGTCAACGGAGAACAGGGACTGACTAAGGGATCGCATATCATTCACCATCCACATCACACCATCGCCTGCGGGGACCATGCTGAGAACGCATTGCACGGAGCTGTCCAAACATACCAAACTTTGACATACGCTTGTCATACATCCGTGCTATGTGTCCAAGCTAGCCTAATCCATTCTCCCTGATGACGCCTGCTACTTTGTAGCAATCCATGTGGTGTGTGTTGGTAGGTAGCAGGGTAGTGGAGATGACTTGATGGTGGCACTGCTGCTCTTGCCGTGACTAATGATCATACATGTACTGTAGATACTGGAAATGTAACAGATGTCTTCCCAGTACAACTCTCCACTATATACACTGGAGAGTAGTGAACACTTAATGATTGTGATGTGCACTTGACATCGACAACAAACAGATCATGAGTACAAAGATAGAGGAAACGAACAATGTTTTTTTCTGAAATTGAGTGGGTTGGAAATCATCACATCCTGCGCTTCTGCTGCAAGATTCACAACTGTGTCTATATAGTTTATGCTGCATACTACACACACAGGTCAATCCATGGCTAGGGATAACGGATATAGCTGGTTGGTATATCGGCTAGCGCTATCTGATGTAGCAATCAGCTATGTATGAATGTCAGTCTCAACGAGGTGGAAGGAAAACGTAAGTACTGGGTGAACAGTATCGTCTTCAACACGCAAATGACCCGTTACCAAAGGTAGTCTCAGCTTTCACATACATACGCGTACTTGTTACTGAGGCAGACAGGTGTTGAAAATGTATTCGTAAATCCTACTAGATTTGTACTGCTGGGGACAACTACCAAACAAACATAACCTAAAAAAAGATAACACTCTTGTAGCGACACAATCAGCATACGTTATTGTTACAGTACTTCTGGGATATTTCCACTATTGTCACATTGTCTTGAGTAGCAGACAATTCTCGCACATCCTACCAATGTTCTGTGGTGAGGTGTGAATTTTGTAGCTGTAGGTTATCTCTGTTTGTGTAAATCACACCAGTAGAGAACTTCCCCTATATATAGTCATGTAGTCTTGTAGTCTCTAATTTCACATTTCATTTTCATTCTTTATGATGGTTCTGATGACCGAAACGTTTGATCAGTCACTTGAAAACGTTCACCACGGTATGATTTGCAACTGTGGAGTGATAGCCAGAGTTTGCAAAGGCGCTCTATGGGATGCAGTAAAACTTGCCGCTGGGGTAGTTTATAGCTTCGTAGCAGATCACCATCTCATCACGTGATCTCATTACGGTAATGTCTGCTAACCCGACCGACCGGAGTGTCTTGTGCCAGCTATATACTAGTAAGTAGAGGTATAAATATTACTACTTCATCTCTAGGCTCAGTGGAAACAGAGGAGAATGTTGGGAGAGTGGGTGTTAGCCAACCATGGTGATAAAGATAAGTAGAGTGATATGGACGAGTAGCAGCAGCAAAACTATCAGCAACTCATGTTAGTGTCTTTAATTCTTTGTTGCCATCTTCCAGAGGTCCATCGAATAGTATGGTAATAGGGTCTTATTTGACCGGACGAGACCACACGACGCTTGCAGTACACAGCACGAACAGTTCACCAGCCACACTCCACGAAAGTAGTATTACTCCTGACAAGTCTTGTTTCGTGAACGGAATTCGGGTGGACACACCCATTCCCATAGCGCTGCACATCCGAACCAGTTCTGTTATTTTTTACAACGTTTCGGCACTTCGCTATCGTTCATTGTTATTACCTGACGATGGCCAAGTGCCGAAATCTTGTAAAAATAACGGAACTGATTCAGATGTGCAGCGCTACGGGAATGGGTGTGTCCACCCGAATTCCTTTCACAGATGAAGCTACAGGAAGCCTCAGCCCTTCTTCAAAGTCTTGTTTCGTTCCATAAAGATGGCGGGGAGCTCATCCGTGGAGTGTGGCTGGTGAACTGTTCATGCTGTGGTCTGCAAGCGTCGTGTGGTCTCGTCAGGTCAAATAAGAAACCTGTTAGTGTCTTTGTGCAATGTGCTGATCAGGACTTTTCAGAACAGTATTGAAGCGATTCAGAAAAGTTAAAACGAGGGTTGTTGCAAATGCTGAGACACACAAGATATGGAAGCTCTTTTTAATGACTGACATTCCATACGTTAGTATGACGGTATGTATTGCCAGCATAAACCTACTGTGTGCGATGAACTTTGCATAGTGACGTAGGCGAGGATGAGCGTGTCCTGTCAAGATCTTTCCACTGTCAGTTGTAGGATTGACAGTTTAGCAGATCAGTAGATGACTACACACACTAACCTACTGTACACAGATGCCAGTGAATAGTTTAGCAATGCCGGTGAGCTGTGTAATGATAGAGAATTTCTCTGTCATTCTGCTAGTCTAGTGCATACATGTCAGTATGGGAGACAGTGCTACTGTCCTCACTGCATGACTGTAGCTGATCAGGGATGATGCGTATTCTCATACTGCCTGCCGCTGCAATACTTCAAATCATCAACAGCTCTCATGACAGATCAAAATAATCATCAACAGCTGGCATGACAGGTCAAATATTCAAGAGATATCATGACAGGTCATATCTTCATCAACAGCTCTTATGACAGATCAAATCATGGACAGATCACAAGACGTATCAGTCATGAGAACACATCTTACCAGCAATGAAGTACATTCTACACTGTCCACGTGGTCCACTGTAAAAACACGTGGTTAGTTGCCCCCTGGTGGTGTTGTTGACAGTCCTGGACTGTCTTTCACTAGCGTCTTATCCTTTTATCATTCATTTTTACAGAACACACACCGTGGAAGTATTTGTGTGTAAAAATGTGTGAGTGTGTGTGCGCTAGTGTGTGTGCTCGTGTGTGTGTGTGTGCGTGTGTGCTCATGTGTGTATATGCGTATGTGTGTATGCGCGTGTGTGTGCTCGTGTGTGTGTGTGTGCTCGTGTGTACTCGTGTGTGTGTGTTCGCTCGTGTGTGTGTGCGCTCGTGTGTGTGTGTATGCTTGTGTGTGCGTGTGGGTGCTCTTGTGCGCGCTCGTGTGTGTGTGTGCTCATGTGTGTGTGTGTGTGCTTGTGTGTGTGTGTGTGTGTGTGTGTGTGTGTGTGCGTGTGTGTGTGTGTTTGGGTGTGTGGGTGCGTGCGTGCGTGCGTGTGTGTGAAGCTACTTCAATCAGCTGTGTGGTGGATACCAGGCTAGAAAATAGTGGCGGTCAATTCATCAGCATTGCAAGCTGTTGAATGATGTAATCCCAGCACAAGTTGCTAGATCTAACATAGCTGTTCGCTATCAAGTATCATCGCTTACGCGATGGGCATGTTTGAGGTCTGAGGTGTGTGTTTGCGTGTGTGTGTGTGTGTGTGTGTGTGTGCCCGTGCAAAGACCCTTGGTGTGCCTGAGAACATTGGTCACATCTTACGGGAACGGCGATTGCGCTGGCTTGGACACGTGGCACGGATGTAAGATCACCAGTTGCCAAAGTGCGTTCTCTTCGGTGAACTGCCTGCCCCGCGCCCCGCGCATGGTCCACACAAGGGGTGGAGGGACTTCATTATGGATGACTTTGCGTCGGTTGAGCCACCGGTACCAACATGTGGATGGTACGATGCAGCTCAGAACCGTCCGGAGTGGCGTACCATTCCCCGTAGACCACCCTAGGCACCCTCTGCTGATGGCTACGGTTGCGCCTGCGGCCGCATGATCCGTCGAAGCGGCGACCTGAAACGCCATCAGTCATTCTGTCGTGGACTGTAAAAATAACAATGCGCTATCATTGCTACGCAATGGGCAAGGTCAAGGTCAAGGTCAAGGTGCGTGGGTTTGTCTGTGTGTGTGTGTGTGTGTGTGTGTGTGTGTGTGTGTATGTGTATGTGTGTGTGTGTGTGTATGTGTGTGGGCGTGTGTGTGTATTTGTGACAAATACCTCCCACTATCATCGTGGTTGTGTAGTTTGTTAAATGGATGGTATGCACTCTCCTTGTGACATTTCTTGTTATCGAGGTTCAGTGACGAATTTCCACTGATAATGGTCACAAGAAGACGTTCTGGATTGCAAACGGAATGCTTCAAGTATGTTGTTCTTTTTGTTCGTGTGCATAACGACACAGCTAAGTATTTTTTACACACTCCTTCTACATGTACGTGGTATTGCTCCATCCTTGCGGTGTTGAGCATGTGCCTGCGCGTGCGTGTGTGCACACGTGTCTGTGTTTGTGTGTGTGTGCATGTGTGTGTGTGTGTGTGTGTGTGTGTGTGTGTGTGTGTGTGTGTGTGTGTGTGTGTGTGTGTGTGTGTGTGTGTGTGTGTGTGTGTGTGTCCACACACACACACACACACACACACACTCACACACCTATTTTGACCTTCTGACACCCATCATCCAAGTCGATCATAGCGATGTTGCAGAAGAAGCCATAGCAACTTGTGCTGGGATTGCGTCATTCAACAGCTTGCAAGGCTTAGGAATTCACTGCCACTATTCAGCCTGGTCTACACCACACAGGTATGAAGTGGCTCACACACACACACATACACATACACATACACCACGCACATATACATAGACACAAACATGCACACACACATACGCATGCATATACATGTACGCACACACCCACACATACACATACACACATGCATACATCCACGTGCATATACGCACACGTACATATACGCACACACGAACATAGACACACCCACACATGGACACAAGCATATAAATGTACGAACACAATAACTATAATAATTTGTATGTGTGTATTATACACACACGTACCGTAAAAGTCCGTAAATAAGTACGTATTTACTTTCGAATTTAGTGACCACACCCGTACTAACTTTCGGGTGGGTACAGACTTTCGGGCACGAACTAACTTTCGGACCTGACTTGTGTGTAGCGGAGAAGTCATTTTCATGTAGATGTACATGCTACGTGCTGCATGTGCGCATCGTACCAGTACTTATTTCGGGCAGTATGTTTATCGGGCTTGACTTGACTTCAACAGACAGAGCCAAAAGAATGAAGGGGGTATTTCTTTCGCGCAGGTACTTATTTACGGACTTTTACGGTACTTGAAGAATACTCGTCATATAATTCTAATATCATCATGAGATCCCACTAGAGAGGAAACTAGTGAATTGCAAAAACAACATCTAAACATTACTACACTATTACCAGATGAAAATATTTGCCAAGAAACCTGCCACCAGTAAAGACATTGCACTATGCACAAGTAAGAACTATGTGAGTGGCAAGGTGATGATGCTATGAATATTAGTTCTCAATAATCATTTTCATCTGTGTTTTCTATTCTCTCATTTCTACTCACTCTATACAAGAAACATTTAAACAAAATTCACTAAACAATCTACAAACATACAAACAGACATACAATGTATATGTACATGTATATGCAAAGAAATGATCACACATATCAACTAAAACCACATCAACAAAAACCAACAATTCTAGGACAATTATTCTATCAGCGACAGTCCAGAATTATCGAAAAAAATCACGGAGCGAGAACATCTATTTACAGGGTCCAAAGTCTAAAGGTCAAAGGTCAACATAGTGATCCCTCAAACTGACTGAAAATGAAGAAAGGAATGTCCATCGGTAACACAAATGTACAGACACACATGCATACACACAACACACACGCTCAATTATTATACATACACGCACATACAAGCACGCACACACAGCAATACTATCACGCATGCACACATACACACGTGTACTCATAATCATATACACAGACGGACTGTATGCCAGGAAGAAGTGATAGACGAAAACGAAGCTTTCTGCATAAGGACAGAAATCCGTCCATGTCAATCCTCTCACCTCCTCATTCCTCACTCTCACTTTATCCTTCATCGCCATACTCGTCTTCTTCTTCGTCATTCTCCACTTCGTCGTACCAGCGAAACTGCCAATACTGCAAATTCAGATCATCTCTGGCCATGGCACTTAGAGCATCGCGCAGCCGCGGAGACACTAGAGCTCTTTCAGGCATCCACAGCTCCTTCAGAGATGAGCAGCTCTCGACAGCGGTGGCGAACAGCTTTGCTTCGTCGTCAGCATCTCGGAAATCATTCCTCCCAACTCTGAGCTCGGATAGCTTGAGCAGACTGGGCAGCAGGGACGCAAGCACCGGCAGAGCTCCCGACGAGAGGCAGTCGTCGTCCAGGTACAGCTTCTCTAGGCGTCGGCACTGACTCAGCTCACCACGAATGGTTTCCAGGGAATCTCCAGTTAGCTCACTGCGACGGAGTGAGAGGATCTCCAAACTCTCGTGTTGCTGTTGAATGATTCTACTGACGATCGTAGCCGAGTTCTGCTTCATCCCAACCTTGTTCAGCACCAGCCTTCTCAGCCTCAGTGCTCCTAACAATGGTGCTAGCTGGGTTAGACCTTCCATATCCAGTACGCAGTCATAGAGACAGACGAACTGGAGATCTGGGCAGCTGCTGCAGACTGTGGTGATGACGTCAAGGTTGACTGCAGGATCGGTGCACTTTTGACCTCCAAAGTCCACTGCCATGCCAGCAGTCGCGTACAGCGGTGTGTGTTGCTGTGGACGGTGGCCATAGCATTGCTGCTGAACAGGTTCCAGCATGTGTAGAGTGCTTGCAGTGTTGACGTGTTGGATGCGATACACGCTGCGATATGGGCCGTGTGACGATCTGTTAGGTTGTTCGCTTGCAGGTTGATGAGCGTAAGATTGCGTAGTAGAGCCATGCCATCAGCCATGCATGCGTACCCGGTATCACCTATACCACAGTTGTACAGGTTGATGCGGGTGATGAACTGGTGGTGGTGAATCATGACTGCGTTGATGGCCTGACAATCGGATGGCGAGAGAGGAACCTCGTCGAAATCTACTCCGTACTGCTTGATGATGGCTTGCATGCTGGGGATGTCTTCGATGCTGCTTTGCTGGGCGTGGACGTGCTCGGCGAAGACCCGGAAGGCGTAGAGGATTCGTTGCTTTCGTTCCGCGGCACTGACATCGTCCTGGGTTGCGTTTGGCTGAGCTGCTTCGTCGGATGGAGGAACTGGCGGTAGCTTGGACGTGGGAGTGACGGCAAAGCATTGAATTGCCGATCCTTGTGCCTCGTTCGCCAGGCAGTCGTGCAGAATTTGTGTACTGGCACTCGGGACCCGATCCGTCCAAATGGCTAGCAATGAACGAACGAAATCCTGGCAGGTGATTTTGGTGACGGCTGGGTCAATCTTGCGGCGGACCACTTCCGAAGCAGACGCCAGGTCGATCCTGCCGGCCAGCAACTCTTCAGCAAGATGCTCTGCTTCATCTAGCGAGAGAAAGGAGGAAACGTGATCGGCCCAATCCATGATGTGGTCGTGTGTTGTGAAGAGAAAACACGTCATGTTGTGACTCTCTGCTCCTGTGGTTTGCTGGTCGGTATCCTGTGGCTGAGTAGACGATGTGGACTGAGGATTGACAATGGCTTCAACTAGTGTTGAAACGAATAATCGAATAATCGAATAATTTAGAATATTCGTGGGGTGAACGAATAATCGAATAGTCGTAGGAATTATCAGAAATCGAAAAAAAAAAAAAAAAAAAAAAAAAAAAAAAAAAAAAAGATCTATGCTCAGTGCTGACCCTACTGATATTTGCACTGCGTAGATCTGCTCGCAGTATTTCTTCTCAATCTCTTCTCCTCTAAGTTTTAATCACCTATCGGTATCTAGCAATACTTCTGTTCTTTCCATACGAGGGAAACATGGATGCAGTGAAGATCCAATTACCATGATTACACTCGACCAAGACCCTATGCGATATGCAGAGCTGGATCAGGCGTTGCACACTCTGGGGTGGGGGGGGGGGGGGGGGCGGGGGTTATGTACTCTTGGCGGTACATGTTATCCGGTTTTGCACCTCCACATAACAAAACCCGATAATCAGCAAAAAAAAAATTTTTAACTACTTAAAAAGTGCTGAAAAAGTGTTGAAAAATGCCATCATGCGTGCGATAGAATATAGATTATTCGTTCGATGGAGGGCGAAATTGTTCGATAGATTATTCGTTCGAAGAATCCGTGTTCGGTTTAAACACTAGCTTCAACCAACACATTGACGGACTCACTGTCCAGCTCAGTGGCCAGTAAGCGCCAAAACATGTTGAGGCTGCCCGTGAATGCTCCAAGGTGCCTCACAAGCCAGGCGACGTCAGCTGCACTCGGACTGTGGCTAGCGATGTAGCGAGATGCTAGAGCTTCCTGAAGTGCTAGGTGGCTGAAACGCCACTGAGCCCTGGACTGTGGTGATGCCGCGTCGCAGGCGATGAGCATGCCGAGTGTGCGAGCTGCCGATGGCAGTGAAAACATGTTGAAATCGGCATCCGTGAAGACGACTTTTCGACGGACAAGCATGTTAAAAGCGAATCGGGAGAGATCATGTAGATTTTCCTGCACATCATGGGGAACATCATCCCAATCGGTGTATTGCTCACCATCATGCGCTGGCTTTGATTTCTGCTGCTGCAGTATATGAAGGATCAGCGAGTCGAAGATTGCAGACGGCGTGTTGGGCAGACGATGGCTGTGTCGGTAGAGGCTGCATATTGCTTTGGCGAAAAATGGTGTGCGCATCATTGTGGCCAGCTCTGGGTTGCTGCGAAGCTCTGCTAGCAACTTGGCTGCATCGTCTGCCGACAGAACATTGCAAATGTAGTGCTCCAAACCCTCCTTCTCGAAGCCCAGCAGCTCCAGACGACGATGGAAGACTATCTCGCTGCTTTGTGTCAGCTTCATTGCTTCTGCTGAATGGCGTGACGTGATGATCAGGTTGATTCCCGGCAATTCCTTTCCCCGGATGACGTCGATCATGAACTTGCTGCAGTCGGCGAGCTTTATCTCGTCGAGGCCGTCGAGAATGATGCAGACAGACTCAGGATGATTGCAAACAAAATCAATGACTTCAGCCTGCTCACCTGGTTTTGTGATGCCGTAATTTTGCAAATTCAGCAGCTCAGCGATGCTTGTGATATTGCGCACTTCTGCCAAACGCAGCTCCAGTGCACGCAGGACAGCGATGTGTGGCCAGATATGCCCTCTTGCCCATTCATACGGACCCTTCTTGGTGAAGAGCATGGTTTTGCCAGCTCCAGCTGATGAGAAGGCAATGGTACGGAAAGTCTTCCCGTGCATGCGTTTTCGCATGGCTTTCTTGACAGTGAGGATTTCGGCAAGTTTCATCTTGCGCAGCTTCCTAGCTTCAGACGCAAATGAATGAGCCAGCTGCTCATTGCCCGCAGTTGTGCCAAGTCTCTCTGCTTCACGTATCCTAGTGTTTAACTTCTGCTTGGACACTACATGGAGATCAGCATAAAGCTCATCCATTTGCAAGATTCGTTCCTTCTCAACATTGGTCTCTTCTATGCAAAACTGCACATTGCTGTAAGCAGCACACAGACGTTCACGATATTTCTTCACTGGAGCAGGAAGTGAGCTTGCTCGTGCCCCAATGCTGCAGATGCACAGTAGGGAAAGGCAATAGCTACACTAGAACAGGCACTGGTTACTAGTAGAGCAAGCTAGAGAGATGAGCTACAGGTAGCGTAGCTGTAAGCACACTGTATGATTAGCTGCTGTTTAGAGATTTTCTCTTGTACTTGTGTGGTGTATATCTTACATGTATAGTCAGTACAGGTCATTCATACCTACCCGGGTACCCGTACACTTCACTGTACACACACTGACAACAACAGCAGCAGCAGTAGCTACTATTCTACGGTATGAGTACAAGAACTGTATGTGATAGTTGTAGTTTGATATCTGTGTCTACATGTATTGTAGCAGATCTCCCTCACACATAATATCTACATGTTTTAGTCAAGTATGTTCTCTGTGTTGAGTGTGCTACTTCAATGCATAGTAGAATTCTATTGAGAGAGAGAGAGAGCTGCCACTGCATGCTGCTGCTGCTGCTGCTGGTTCATTATGCTATGAACTACACTTTAAAAGTGGGATATCACGGACAAGTGCTGGTACTTGAAGCACTTGTGCTTGTTCACATTATACTGACTACATGCACAATATCAGTGGCAGTACTGAATAGCAACAGCAGCACATTGGGAAACACAGTCCCCTTCTGTTTGCAAGCTGCATGATGTGTACAATACGTGTCAGACACTCACCTGTGTCTCAGTCATTACCATACGGTATATTATCACTCCACACTGGTCACTGGACATGAATACAGCAGAGAATGGAATTCTTCATCAAGGATCACTTATCTTTGTGATGCAGATCTGGTCTGCGCTTTCCACTGCAGTTTGTGATTTGCAGATCTGGTCTGCACTTTCCACTGCAGATCTGGTGTCTGCACTTTCCACTGCGGACAGTGCAATACTGCACGGCTTGATGGTTGACTTGAGAGAGTGTGCGCAACTGAAAATTTCCCATCCTCAGTGAATGATCCGAGAAACGTCAGTGGGTGTCTGACTGACTGTGTGTCTGAATCATGATACAAGTGTAATAACACCACTAGAGGAAACGCAAAAAAGGTAACAAGATTACGTAACCAAAGGTGAGAAGGCACTGAACGCAGTGTCATCCTACGAATACAACCTTGGTGCAACAACGTGCTCTTTCTGCTTACACACACGAGGCTTATGAATACGTATGCAAACTGCCTCAAGAACTTTCAACTGCTGGACATAACGTGCACGACACAGTACAGAAAATGAGAGTCATTATACATACTAAGGCAGTCAGGACGAGATAACAAGTGTACATACACAGCCGACTTCCTACGAACAACACATTCATCCGCCTCATCTCGCTCTTTCCCATCCGATCCCTCCTCGTCCATCTCATGGTCCTCATCCTCGTTCCGTTCGTCATCAGCACGATCGTCATCACCACCATCATCCACCTCGTCCTCTGTCTCTTCACTGACCGTTTCTTTATCCAATTCCTCTTCAATCTTCTCTTCATCCGTCTCATTCTCCGTTTCTATACAGACCACTTGTCCCCCAATTGCTAGCTGCTCGTCCCGTGACCGTCATTGCTCCTCCAGATCCGCTTCACTCACTGACACGACATGATACTGCTCGACCCTCCTCCTGTTGGTACTGTCCGCAACGCGCGGTCTTTGGCCGTTTCTGGCATAAATCTCTGTGGAGTAGTTTGCTGTTGTCCTCCGAGGTCTCTGGATTAAGGGTGTATGTTCCGTGAGATGTCTGCATTGCCTGTCTTGCTGAGTAGGTGCTGCGTGCGCCGGGGTAATTTGTGTGAGAGTTGGTGATGCCAGTGCGGGTGTAGGTGGCTCTACCCCAGCCCCCGCCACAAGAAGAGCCAGTGGCAGTTCCGGTGGTGGCAAAGGCAACGGTGGTGCTGATGGGGTTGGAAACTTGGGCGGCCTAGCTCTCCCACACGGCACTGCATTTTGTGTTGGCTCAGTCTGTACCACTGGCAAAGGGCGTGGGTTCTTGCACGGTCGACCACGTTTCGGCCGCTTGGATTTAGCAGCATACGGTAGAATATGCAGCGACACATGCTGTTTGCTTCAACAGCTGACCGCACGTATCAAACAGCATATGCCCGCTGCATTACCATTAGTAGTAGTGAGACGTGTATCTCATGATCTGGCATACGCTTGTCTGTTCTCACATCAACACTACTTCAGTACACTATAAACACAGTGACTTTGTATGCAGTAGTTCATACTGTGAGTGGCTACTAATACAGATATACAGTATACACTACTGTCTGTAGGTATTCTATTCCTCACTCATATTCAAAGACAGTGACTTTGTATGCAGTAGTTCACAAGAGAGAGATTGGGAGCTTTGTTACAACTCTGAGTTTCACGTATTACTACGATCATCAGGCAACTCATGGATCCAAAACGGGCAGCCAGAACATAAGGAGGAGCAAGGTGGGAAATAATTCTGAGGGGCATCATAAGCGACGCATATCATTGCGCAAGAGTCAGCAGGCGTGAAGTAAGTAAGTAGCCAAGTCTTCAGACTTGGGGCTATGCAGCAGCACTTCCGGCGTGAGTGATATAGAATAGAGCTGGGGACTTAAATGCCAAATCCACATGTCCACACCATTACACACACATACACCCACACTCTCTCCCTTTTCTCACGTACACATACTAGTACACCCACACGGGCGTACACACACACACCACACATTCTGTTGTTGTTGTTGTTGTTGTTGATTTCTATTTTACTTCGCAAGGCCAAACGGGCAATGGTGCCCAATTCTATGGAAGCGAATTTCAAAAGGGAGAGAGCTACGGGGAGAGAGAGAGAGAGAGAGAGAGAGAGAGAGAGGGGGTGGGGGGGGGGGGAGGGAGGGAGATGATAATCAATTTTGCAGCGTCAACAGAGCGATTTTGCAGTGTCAATAGAGCGTCAACAGAGGGAACACAAAGAGTTCATAAGCGCACAAGCACGCAGAGAAGAGTAAATGACGTGGTATGTGGACGGGAAAGGTCAGACAGAGCATTCATTGCAAGGTGTAGGGGATGGAGGCAAGCTTAAATTGCTGGGCAGCCTTGATCTCCCTTTCACTCCTTGGGAGAGCGTTCCAGGCCAAGGCTGCCTGAAAGGCCAGGCGAGATCTGCCGGCTTCTGACTGTGCCGAGGGGACAGTGAGGCCCCTGGAAACCTGGTGCCGGGTGGTGCTGCCAGCTGATGGTGAGAATAGGTCCTGGAGGACACTGCTGGCTTTCCCATTGACACAGCGCCACACCAGGACGAGCCGCTTCTGGGCGTAGCACTCGCGAACTCTGTACAGGGACATCCGTTCGAGCAGAGGCTGAGCCGAGGTGTTAGGCCTCGGTCACACTACGGCAAAAATGCTGCGTCAGCGTCAGAATCATGAGCTTTTCCATGGCAACTGACGCAACGCGGGAAGTTTGAGCGTCAGACGCTGCTGCGTCTGACGTGGGGAAATCGGCTGCGTTGCCGCTGATGGGAGTGACGCTTGGCGGAAAAACAGTGTCTTTCAAGTAAAATTAGTTTCAAGACACTTTGCTTGAGTTGAGCAGTTATTCTACATTCGTCTGTTCAAGGTTTGTTTTGTTCCCTCTTTTTGTTCGAGATGAGTCCGTGGACCTACGAGGCCGAGGCTGCTCTGCTCCGAACCTGGCGGAAGAGCGAGGCGTTTTCTGAGAAGAAAATGATGTCGAGAAAGGACCAGTTGTTTGAGTGGGTCATCGGCCAACTGGAGCCTGTTGACTTATGAGTGTTGTGTTGTCGTCAAGAGCCCCAAAAAGGACAACCAGTATGACGAAGTCAGGAGAAACACAGCTGCGATGCGGACTTTTCTTGCCTGATCAATGACACTACAAGTACAACTGAAAATGGCTTCAAATTCGGAAAGAAACAACAACGATCGTGCACGCGTCGAGGACCTTTCGTCTTCTTGTAATCAAAAATCAATGAAAAATTCGAAAACTTAGTCCGACAATTTTTTGTATAATAAACAACAGGCCGGTTTCCGTGGAGATCCGTGTCGTCATTGAGTATCCCTGGTGATTTTGTGACGTTGACAAATGCGTCAGGCCGCGGCAGTCATCTGGTCATGAGCTGGAAAAAAACAAAACACTGTGTGACCCCCCGGCTGCGTCAAGTGATGCGGCTTGACGCTGCGTCCAGCTTCAAACTGCCGTAGTGTGACCGAGGCCTTAGGCGGCAAACCGTATACCGCTCTCGCCGCTCGGTTCTGCAGGACCTGAAGGCGATCAAGCTGCGAAACCTTGAGGGAGGAAGAGAAGGCGTTAGACCCATATAGGAGGTCAGGCATGACGACTGACCTCACATACTGGATGCGACTACTGAGGCTCAGACATCTGCGGGACCGCCACAATGCTCCAATCTTCTGCACAACTTTCTTCGCCATCGCGTCAACATGGGGTCCCACTTCACAGCTGCGTCAAGGGTCACGCCGAGGTATCTTGCTGTTGGGCTCAGGGGAAGCTCTGTCTGGTTGCAGCGGACAGCGACATGCTGACCCGCATTGCGTTGTGGTACAATTGACAGGACCTGGCTCTTCTTGTCATTTAGAAGCAGATGTCGAGGCTTGAGCCAGTCAGCGACGTTGGTGACGGCCCCTGATAGGCAGGCTGATGTGGCTAGCACTGATTTTCTGTGGCAGTGCACGGCAATGTCATCGGCAAATTGCAGAGATGGAGCAGGATTCTCTACATCTCTTTTTCGCACACACACACACACACACACACACACACACACACACACACTTTATTCAGCTTTTATTTCTTGTGTACTTGCATACTGGTATTAGTTTAGTCCCACAACCTGCGATAAAATGATCAGCTGTAGCACCTACTCCACTTTTATGTTTATGTATCTATGTCATTCGGATCTTCCCAAGTTGTACATTGTACTGTTGAGATACCGAATTCAAATAAATCATTTACCAATACCACACGCACACGCACACGCACACACATACACACACATTCACTCTCTCTCTCTCTCTCCATCTCCATCTCTCTCTCTCTCTCTCTCTCTCTCTCTCTCTCTCTCTCTCTCTCTCTCTCTCTCTCTCTCTCTCTCTCTCTCTCTCTCTCTCACACACACACACATTTATTCTGTAAATCTCTCTCTCTCTCTCTCTCTCTCTCTCTCTCTCTCTCTCTCTCTCTCTCTCTCTCTCTCTCTCTCTCTCTCTCTCTCTCTCTCTCTCTCTCTCTCTCTCTCTCTCTCTCTCTCTCTCTCTCTCTCTCTCTCTCTCTCTCTCTCTCTCCCTCTCTCTCTCTCTCACACACACACACATTTATTCTGTAAATCTCACACATACACACACATACACACACGCAAACCATTGAACCATTGGA
The DNA here is from genome assembly GCF_964019385.1 of Sycon ciliatum. Taxonomy (NCBI): domain Eukaryota; kingdom Metazoa; phylum Porifera; class Calcarea; order Leucosolenida; family Sycettidae; genus Sycon; species Sycon ciliatum. Next base: position 2,470,898 of record NC_088649.1, on the reverse strand, counting down.
CGCCCATCGCCGGAGGCGATGATAGCGATGCTACAGCAGAAGCCATAGCAGCTTGTGCTGGGATTTAGGCCTTGACGGATTATGCTAATATTTTCGTGAAATTACGCTTTTCGCATTGCTGAATAAATTGCAGAATTATGCTAGTTATACATATTATGCCGCATTAATGCTCACATATGCTGCTAATGTATATGATGGTTCTGTGCAAAATAACAGGGACATTTTTGTAGAGGGCGCTATACTGTAGTAGCAAAAGTTCAACGGGGTCAACGCACCGTGTGACCTAGCTACGACCGTCACTGATTGTACAGTCTGTTTCAAAAAGATTCGCAATCAAGTTTGGGTCTTAAAAAGTATGAAGATAAGTGAAATTTGAACAACAAAGTACATAAAATGGCTTGTTAGGGCACTGCAAATTGTTCTGTGAAGGTTTCGGAACAATTAGACCAACCGTTAAGGAGTTAGAATTTCGGCCAGGTTTCTGGCCTTTTCCCATGGTTTATAATTTGCCCTGGAAGCCAGTATCGATTTGTTATCAAAACCCACGATTTATCCCTTCCTTTTTGGCCTTGTGGTTATGAATGCTGTCTGCTGACCATGAAGACAGTTGTGAGTTCAAATCCCAACAAATCTTCAAGTCAAACATTTTTTCTTCATTTTTTCATTTTATGGTGATCACGCTGGTGTTGACAAAGAAGGTGGCTGCGCCAAACGACTTGTTGTTGGATCTCGCGTTTCCTGCCGAACTGACACTTGACTGGCTCACGCCATGTGAAGTTGTGAACACACACAACACTGAAACCGTGTGTGTGAACACGGAAGTCATTGCGCTGTAGCTACGTGTTGTTGAATACCCTGGCACATCGATCGATCGATTTCTGTTTGAGAATTATTTTAGTATTTGAAGATCGCCAATTTATTTGAATTTAGGAGTCAACGCCGTCTTCTATCTGCTTTCACAGGCGTCTGCTTTTCTCAAAATGTCGTCGAAGTCACACGAATAGCTTTGCCACATGGGAATGAGTCTGTGTCGATGCCGTTTTCATCACATCGTGAGAGTAAATTGCATCCGCGGCATGGTCACAAAACGAATTGGGACGCATCCCGCTTGTCAAAATTTACCACACTTTCGACATGTTCTCTCTGACTCCATATCGATACGAGGAAGAACTCGTTTGTTGTAAACCAGACGAACATGTATTGTACGAGTACCGACGTCAGTGACTTGTCATTTTCATGCTTTCGCGCGGAATATTTCTTCGAGTTCACAGTGGGTTTTTCCAGGCAGCGATCGAGCGCTCATACGGTAAGACGGCAAACTCCCCGGGCGATCGCCAGGATTGCTAATCTTTTTGAAACTGACTATTATAGTGCCAGTGGACTGGACATGTTATTATGGGAGTCGTAAACCTACGACTTCCTGGTGCATCAACTTGTACTTGTACTTGTAGAACTTGAAAACTGTATGGATTTTGATGGGAACAGGCGGATTATTCCAATTTATGCGATTCGTATGCAATTTGCCCCGAATTATGCGATTATTCGATTTTGGTAGGAATTATGCGAAAAATTATGCTAGCATAATCCGTCAAGGCCTACTGGGATTGCACCATTCAACAGTTTGCAAGGCTGAAGATTGACCACCACTATTCAGCCTGGTCTACACCGCACAGCTATGAAGTGGCTTTTTCTGGCCAGTGAATCCCTACTTTTTGGTCATTTTCATTTTTTTAATTTTTTTTCACGCACACACATCACACCACATACTTCGGCATGCACTGGCTGTTGGTAACCACCCAGGAGAATAAAAGAAAAGTCAGGAGGAGTCTGAGAAAGAGAAGAACGACGTGTGAATCGAACCCGCAACCTACCGATTGGAAATCGCTGCACATACAGTACCACTGCACCATATGGGACACACACACACACACACACATTCTGTAAATCTCTCTCACACACACACATTCTGTAAATCTCACACACATACACACACACACATTCTCCAAATCTCACACACACATTCTCTCTCTCTCTCTGCCTCTCTCTAACACACACACACACAGACACACACACACACACACACACACACACGCGCGTGTACGCCCACAATACTCATCCTTTCATTCTCACACCTACTGCACACATACACATACATGTACTTGCACCCGCACTTACATGTATCCAATATACCACACGCACTTCCTTTCTCACGCATGCACACAAACACACACACACACTCACACATGCGCGCGCACACTCACACACACACACACTCACACATGCGCGCGCACACTCACACACACACACTCACACACAAACGCGCACACAGACGCACACACACACACACACACACACACACACACACACACACACACACACACTCCGACACACAGACACAAACAAAATAGGCATCGGGACTACTAGCTAGATTCACGTGACCTTGCGGACAAAGTTACGAAGGTTGAACTTGATACGTCGCCTATGATACCCCTCAAAATGTCCCACCTTGCTCCCCCTTATGTTCAGGCTGCCCGTTTTGGATCCATCAGTTGCCTGATGATCGTGGTAATACGTGAAACTCAGAGTTGTAACAAAGCTTCCAATCTCTCTCTTGTGTACAAGGCTCTACCCTACATGGATAGTGAGCACTCTTCGGTAGTCATAGCCCAAATTTGCTAGCAATTCTTTGAGCAAAATATCGGATGCGCAAGTTGCCGGCAAGTTTTCAGCAAAATATCGAGTTTTGGTGGGCTTTTGAGAAAATCCAAGGCTTCTCAGGGACTGTCTCAACACAATCAGTCACCAAAGTTGAAAACAAGCACAAAAGTTGGACAAAACAGACTCATAGCCACATTTTTGTAGAAAGTTGAGCAGCAGCAGGAGCTCAATCAAAAATGCCTCGTCATCAGCGACAATTATCGTTGATTTTTCCTTGAAACTCATTTTATCTCGAGCAAAACCAAAGCAAAATATCGACGGAGAAAGGAAATGCCAAGCAGAATATCGAAAAGTTTGTGGCAAAATTATGCGGCAAAATATCGATATGGGCAGAGCAAATTTGGGCCATGACTACTCTTCGGACAGTGAAGCACATCACGTGACTATGTAATAGTTCATACTGTGAGTGGCTACTAATACAGATATACACAGAGGCAATATGCTTTGGTTCTGCAAGAGTGCTCAATGCCTGATTCAGGCAGAGCGGCGTACACAAAGGCACACAATGAAAACCTTGGCAAATTTATTCCGTTGTGACTCCGAGTTTCATGACAACGATCTTGTCTGATGATTGGTTCAGCCATGAAACTCGGAGTCACAACGGAATAAATTTGCCAAGGTTTTCATTGTGTGCCTTTGTGTAATACAGATATACAGTCTACACTACTGTCTGTAGGTATTCTATTCCTCACTCATAAGGCAAGAGATTCTCGCAGTCAGTGTCACGTAATCGCAACTCTCTTCGCTTGCACTGTTGTAGCATGCAGACCACGTGACAGATATAGACCAAGAGACAACAGATGTTTGACTGATTGAACTATTTCACTCTGTGATAATATGTTTTCATATTATTTGAGCACACAGAGTTGGCAGCTTCGAGACTATACACGTGACGTCACCACATCAGCCGTTATCATTTTCTCTCTCATCTTAGTAGGTTTAGTTGTTATTTTCCATAATTTATGTTATACATGATAGTACATTGTATGTGCTGTTCTCTCGTTCTGCTGGAGTTCATCTTGTTGCTCACTTCCACCTTCACAAACGACTCACCGAAATCTAGCTATCAAATCTGCAACCAACTGTACATTCAAGCGTTATTCTCTACTTTGACACTTCGTGCTTGGACTGATACAGCTCTGGCCTGCCCGTCCTCAAGTGTGCCGCATCACGACGGTCAATGGAATGAAATGGAATAAATTAGCGTGTCCGCTCCCGAACCTAACTCACGACGGTCGCCAACATAGGGTAAACCTAGCGACAGAAGCGGCGATTATCGGTGGGGGTGAGGGGATACGTCTCACAACCACTGGCACAATTGCGGAGAAATCACATTAGCCGCATGCATGTGCCCCTTGTGCACAGAACTACGTAGGTAGTTGTACATTTCTGACTCTCCTGACCCGAATCCGCAATTCGTATTTCCACTGGAAAATGTTCCCAAACTTGAACTCGATATTCGTGATGCTGATAGAGACTTCTCGGTAGAGTGTGTTGTGTTGTCCCGAGCAACACTTTACATGTACTTGTACTTGGTGTTTCTAATTTTTTATATTTTTTATGGTGTTTCTAATACCTACATTGTACAATGTACAGTGTACATTGTACATGATTGTGTGATGTATGGGAATGGGGGGTTGGGGGGGGGGGGTGGGGGGGGGAGCAAAGTGATGATTTAGAGAGGCTGGCGATAGCTGTGGAATAGCCGATCAGTGTCTCCCAGACCATCAGCATATCGATGTAGAAACTACAGTAAGATCTGGTGTAAGTGACCTCTGGGATTGGCGACCACCTGCTCTTAACGACCGTTTTTCCATGCACCGACAGTTCTACACGGACACCGTGGGACCTGGTTCTCAAGACCACCAGGCTTTAACGACCACTTTTGCTTGCACCGTGGGGTGGTCGCTTAAACCAGGTTTTACTGTAGTTGCAGTGTGTACCTGGTGGATATCAAAACACAGAGAAGTGTACAGGAGCGAAGAAATCTTGAGTTTCCACTTCAAACTGGTTACTCCAGCACTGTGAAGGCTAATATGTGAAGAAGAAAGCGAGAAATAGACAAGAGGTGACAGGGCAATAGTTGGCAGGAACTACACAAAGTAATGGGAACTACAGACTCTGCCGACCTACATTCACATGAACATATACATGAGTGTGTACCGTGAATTCTGTACAATGACTTATGTACATAATTGTACATGTAGGTCGACTGAGCCTGTAACACACAACACCATACACATGTATTATTTTTGAATGGTCCCGGCCTCCTGACACGCACCAGCATCATGCATAAGATACATGTAGTCAAATGAGCACGAAGGAGAGAGCAAATCGAAAGAGCAGAGAAATCAGCAGTGAATGAATGAAGTAGTGTTGTTCGAGGGTAGTATTGATCATAACTACATGTTATCACAGTCCGTTGTCCAGATCCAAGCTGTGTACATCAACCCAGTGAATGTTAGAGACGGGACTGCATGATGTATTTATCTACTTTTCAGTATGGTGTGTGATGGTTGAGATGTCCGTATTGACTACAGACCTTGTGTGTTGTACAGTGTAAACCTTGATCGATCTCGACCTGGAGTAGGTCCAGTGTGACTACGACCATGAGCAACGTGTGTGTAAACAAAACCAACCTGGACACCAGTATAGCAGCAGTCAACGGAGAACAGGGACTGACTAAGGGATTGCATATCATTCACCATGCACATCACACCATCGCCTGCGAGGACCATGCTGAGAACGCATTGCACGGAGCTGTCCAAACATACCTGACTTTGACATACGCTTGCCATACATCAGTGCTATGTGTCCAAGCTAGCCTAATCCATTCTCCCTGATGATGCCTGCTACTTTGTAGCAATCTATGTGGTGTGTGTTGGCTGGTAGCAGGGTAGTGGAGATGACTTGATGGTGGCACTGCTGCTCTTGCCGTGACTAATGATCATACATGTACTGTAGATACTGGAAATGTAACAGATGTCTTCCCAGTACAACTCTCCACTATATACACTGGAGAGTAGTGAACACTAAATGTGATGTACACTTGACATCCACAACAAACAGATCATGAGTACAAAGATAGAGGAAACGAACAACATTATTTTTTCTGAAACTGAGTGGGTTGGAAATCATCACACCCTGTGCTTCTGCTGCAAGATTCACAACTGTGTCTATATAGTTTATGCAATATGCTACAGACACAGGTCAATCCATGGCTAGGGATAACGGATATAGCTGGTTGGTATATCGGCTATCGCTATCTGATGTAGCAATCAGCTATGTATGAATGTCAGTCTCAACGAGGTGGCAGGATAAGTACTGGGTGAACAGTATCGTCTTCAACACGCAAATGACCCGTTACGAATGGTAGTCTCAGCTTTCACATACATACGCATACTTGTTACTGAGGCAGACAGGTGTTGAAAATGTATTCGTAAATCCTACTAGATTTGTACTGCTGGGGACAACTACCAAACAAACATAACCTAAAAAAAGATAACACTCTTGTAGCGACACAATCAGCATACGTTATTGTTACAGTACTTCTGTGATATTTCCACTTTTGTCACATTGTCTTGAGTAGCAGACAATTCTCGCCCATCCTACCGATGTTCTGTGGTGACGTTTGAATTTTGTAGCTGTAGGTTATTTCTGTTTGTGTAAATCACACCAGTAGAGAACTTCCCTATATATAGTCATGTAGTCTTGTAGTCTCTAATTTCACATGTCATCCTCATTCTATATGATGGTCCTGATGACAGAAACGTTTGATCATTCACTTGAAAACGTTCACCACGATATGACTCGCAACCGTGGAGTGATAGCCAGAGTTTGCAAAGGCGCTCCATGGGATGCAGTAAAACTTGCCGCTGGAGTAGTTTATAGCTTATGCATAGCTTCGTAGCAGGTCACCATTTCATCACGTGATCTCATTACGGTAATGTCTGCTAACCCGACCGACCGGAATGTCCTGTAAGAGCCATATACTAGTAAGTAGAGGTATAAATATTACTACTTCATTTCTAGACTCAGTGGAAACAGAGGAGAATGTTGGGAGAGTGGGTGTTAGCCAACCATGGGGATAAAGATACGTAGAGTGATATGAAAGAGTAGCAGCAGCAAAACTATCAGCAACTCATGCTATTGTCTTTAATTCTTTGTTGCCATCTTCCAGAGGTGCATCGAATAGTACGGTAATAGGTTCTAATTTGACCGGACGAGACCACACGACGCTTGCAGACCACAGCATGAACAGTTCACCAGCCACACTCCACGAAAGCAGTATTACTCCTGACAAGTCTTGTTTCGTGAAAGGAATTCGGGTGGACACACCCATTCCCACAGCGCTGCACATCCGAACCAGTTTCGGTATTTTTACAACGTTTCGGCACTTGGCTATCGTCAGGTCATTGTTCTTACCTGACGATGCCCAAGTGCCGAAACGTTGTAAAAATAACGCAACTGGTTCGGATGTGCAGCGTTATGGGAATGGGTGTATCCACACGAATTCCTTTCACAGATGAAGCTGCAGGAAGCCTCAGCCCTTCTTCAAAGTCTTGTTTCGTTCCATAAAGATGGCGGGGAACTCATCCGTGGAGTGTGGCTGGTGAACTGTTCATGCTGTGGTCTGCAAGCGTCGTGTGGTCTCGTCGGGTCAAATAAGAAACCTGTTAGTGTCTTTGTGCAATGTGCTGATCAGGACTTTTCAGAACAGTATGGAAGCGATTCAGCAAAGTTCAAAAGATTGGTGTTGCAAGTGCTGAGACACACAGGATATGGAAGCTCTTTTAAAGACTGACATTCCATACGTTAGTATGACGGTATGTATTGCCAGCATAAACCTACTGTGTGCGATGAAATTTGCATAGTGACGTAGGCGAGGATGAGCGTGTCCTGTCAAGATGTTTCCACTGTGAGTTGTAGGATTGAGAGTTTAGCAGATCAGTAGATGACTACACACACTAACCTACTGTACACAGATGCAAGTGAATAGTTTAGCAATGCCGGTGACCTGTGTAATGATAGAGAATTTCTCTGTCATTTTGCTAGTCTAGTGCATACATGTCAGTATGGGAGACAGTGCTACTGTCCTCACTGCATGACTGTAGCTGATCAGTGATGATGCGTATTTTCATACTGCCTGCCGCTGGAATACTTCAATTCATCAACAGCTCTCATGACAGATCAAAATAATCATCAACAGCTGACATGACAGGTCAAATCTTCAATAGATCTCATGACAGATCAAATCATCATCAACAGTCTTATGACAGATCAAATCATGGACAGATCACAAGACGTATCACTATCAGTCATGAGAACACATCTTACCAGCAATGAAGTACATTCTACACGGTCCACGTGGTGCACTGTAAAAACACGTGGTTAGTTGCCCCCTGGTGGTGTTGTTGACAGTACTGGACTGTCTTTCACTAGCGTCTTATCCTTTTATCATTCATTTTTACAGAACACACAACGTGGAAGTATTTGTGCGTAAAAATGTGTGAGTGTGTGTGCGCTAGTGTGTGTGCTCGTGTGCGTGTGTGTATATGCGTGTATATGCGTGTATGTGCTCGTGTGTGTATGCGCGTGTGTGTGTGTGTGTGTGTGCTCGTGTGTACTCGTGTGTGTGTGTGTGTGTGTGTGCTCGTGTGTGTGTGCGCTCGTGTGTGTGTGTGTATGCTCGTGTGTACTCGTGTGTGTGTGCGCTCGTGTGTGTGTGTGTGTGTGTGTGTGTGTGTGTGTGTGTGTGTGTGTGCTTGCCGTGTGTGCTTGTGTGTGTATGTGTGCTCGTGTGTGTGTGTGCTCGTGTGTGTGTGTGCTCGTGTGTGTGTGTGTTTGTGTGTGTGTGTGTGAAGCCACTTCAATCAGCTGTGTGGTGGACACCAGGCTAGAAAATAGTGGCGGTCAATTCATCAGCCTTGGAAGCTGTTGAATGGTGTAATCCCAGCACAAGTTGCTATGTCTAACATAGCTGTTCGCTATCATCGCTTACGCGATGGGCATGTCTGAGGTCTGAGGTGTGTGTGTGTGTGTGTGTGTGTGTGCGTGTGCGTGTGCGTGTGCGTGTGCGTGTGCGTGTGAGTGTGTGTGTGTGTGTGTGTGTGTGTGTGTGTGTGTGTGTGTGTGTGTGTGTGTGTGTGTGTGTGTGTGTGTGTGTGTGTGTGTGTGTGTGTGTGTGTGTGTGTGTGTGTGTGTGTGTGTGTGTGTGTGTGTGTGTGTGTGTGCCAACAAAGCGACATTCAGCGTGAAGGAGACATTTTATAGACACCTACAGGCGATCGTTGACAAAGTCAACCGTAACGACATCTTTGTACTCCTGGGCGATTTCAACGCCAGAGTAGGGTCACGCGGAACTGGTGATTTTCGGGACAGGTATGACGATAGGCCCCCCTGGGATCAGATCATTGGTGACTTTGGTCTTGGTCAATGTAATCAGGCTGGTGAGGATTTATTGTTGTTCTGCGCGAGGAACTCACTATGCGTTTTGAATACCTGGTTTCGGAAGAAGCTCCGCAAGCGTGGAACCTGGACTCATCCTGCCACACGTCAACCACACCTGATTGATTATGTCATTATGCGACAGGATCAGCACGTATACTGTCAGGATGTCTCTGTCATGCGTGGCGCGTCATTTTGGTCTGATCACTACATGGTCCGTGCACGTTTGGCTCTGAGTCGTGGTGCTCCACCGCGCAATGGGCGTACAAGTGGCAGCGGCAACCGGAAGCGTTTTAACGTGAGGAGTCTGCGGAACACTGATGTTTGTACAGCTTTCCAGGATAGTGTTCAGGAGCGTCTGGCCAGGGATTCTGCAGTGCCCAGAGAGTCGGTGGAGTCTATAGATCTAGAGTGGTCTGGCATCCGTGACGCTGTTACGTCTGCTGCCTCTGACATCATTGGTTTTGGTAAACGTGTTCAACCAGACTGGTTCTTGGAGAGCAGCTCGACTCTTGAGCCGCTCATTGATGCCAAGAATACCTGCCATCAAGCGTTGCTGTCAAACGATACAGTTGATACTCGGAAAGCCTTTCGACAGGCACAACGTGCAGTGGCAAAGGCTGTGCGGATGGCGAAGGAGAACTGGATATCAGAGGTAGTGCGTGATGCTGAGGAGGCTAAGAAAGATGGGCGCACTCGCTGGAAGTGCATCCGGAAGCTGCAGGAAATTGAGAAGGGCAGAACTTCAAAGCATACATCTGCTGTGCTGGATGAGAACGGCAACTTGATCCAGGATGCGGATGCTGTTCGTGCTCGTTTCGGACGGCACTTTGAGATGGTGTTAAATACGCAGAGCCAATTTGACCAACACACTGTTGACAGCATGCCTGCATTGGATGTTCGTGAACATCTGGACGACGTCCCTAGCATCGAGGAGCTCCAACGTGCACTTCGCCGTATGAAGAATGGCACAGCCAGTGGTCAATCAGGCATTCTGCCAGAGCTGATACGTTGTGGTGGTGAACTGTTGTTGGGTCGCCTCCATGAGTTCATCGTTAGGGTTTGGGAAACTGGATCGGTCCCTGCTGACTGGCGTGATGCAGAGATAGTCCCCATTCCCAAGAAGGGTAACCGGCATAGCTGCGATAACTGGCGTGGCATCAGCTTGCTCGATGTTGTGGGCAAACTGTTTGCTCGCATGCTCCAGGACCGGCTTGAGCCACTCGCTGAAGACTGGCAACCAGAGTCTCAGTGCGGTTTTCGGAAGGGTAGGGGCTGCATCGACATGATCTTTGCTGCCCGCCAAGTACTCGAGAAAGCCATTGAACATCAATCTGATCTGTACGTCTTGTTTGTGGATCTACGCAAGGCGTACGACTCGGTCCCCCGAACAGCGCTTTGGCTGGTCCTGCAGAAACTCGGTGTGCCTCCGCGCATGCTTCAGGTGATCCGGTCTCTTCACGAGGGTATGCTGGCGTCTGTTCGCGTGGGTAGTGGTCAGTCTGACAGCTTTGGGGTGGAGAATGGTCTACGCCAGGGTTGCACCCTGGCTCCGATGTTGTTCAACCTCTACTTCTCTGCCGTCCTTGCACACTGGCGCTCAACATCCACAGTGCCTAGTTTCCCGATGAAACATCGTATCGGCCGCAAGCTGGTTGGCGACCGTACTGCCAAGCACAGACTCACAGACTTATCCGTGTCGGAGTCGCTATTTGCAGATGATGCTGCCCTGTATACCACTTCGTACGAGCACATGGAGACGATGGTGAAGGAATTTACGCAGTGTGCGTCAGGCTGGGGCCTGACTGTTAGTGTGCAGAAGACGAAGTTCTTGGCGGTCGGTCCGAGTGTCATCCGTGCTGATATTGTGGTGCCTGGGAGTGCTGGTGACGTGATCGGCGTGGTCAGCGATTTTACCTACCTCGGCAGTACGATCAGCGACGATGGAGAGCTGGATGCCGAAGTCACAACTCGTCTCGCCCAGGCATCAAGGGCGTTTGGTAGCCTCCTCCAACCAATTTTCCGGAACTCGGGTCTGTCGCTTGGAATCCGACGTCAGGTCTACCAGGCCGTGGTCCTTACAGTGCTGCTGTATGGTTCTGAGACATGGACGCTGAAGGCACCCCTCCTGCGCAGGTTGGACACGTTCCATCGACAGTGTGTTCGCACGATCCTGAGTGTTACCCGAGACCAGCAGTGGCAGGAACACCTGTCAAGTGAAGACTTGGCGAAGCGCAGCGGCATGCCAGCCTCGCTGGAGGAGGCCATTCGTGCGAATCGCCTGCGATGGCTTGGTCACCTCGCAAGGATGGACGACACCAGGTTGCCAAAGCAGATCCTGTTTGCGGAGGGCACTAACACGCGGCCCCGCCATGGACCCAAGCGTCGTTGGAGAGATGTGGCAGCTGCAGACCTGCGTGCGACCGGTATCCCGGAGACGCAATGGTACCACCTTGCTCAGGACCGGAGGGACTGGCGCGAACGTAGCCGTCGGAAGCCACCAAGCCAGCCCCAACCAAGAGTGTTCGTCTGTGTCTGCGGCCGCGACTTTCGCCGTCCGAATGATTTATCCCGACACAAGAACTACTGCCTCGCCTAATAGCTATCATCGCCTTCGGCGATGGGCTTTCCAAAGGTCCAAAGGTGTGTGTGTGTGTGTGTGTGTGTGTGTGTGTGTGTGTGTGTGTGTGTGTGTGTGTGTGTGTGTGTGTGTGTGTGTGTGTGTGTGTGTGTGTGTGTGTGTGTGTGTGTGTGTGTGTGTGTGTGTGTGTGTGTGTGTGTGTGTGTGTGTGTGTGTGTGTGTACCTAGTCCAGGTGGATTGGCTACCCATCGTTGCGATCACGGACCTGCTTCCTAGCACCCCGCAACCCAGTCACTCCGCAGTGCAGCACATGTCACCGGAGTTTCAAGTCCAGCAGCGGTTTGGCCAGACACAAGTGCGTCCGCACGAACCGAAGGACAGTGTCGGAAAGGGCCGATTTCCCGTTTGAGTGCCCTTGCCAAAGAAAGTTCCGACTACGTCACCATCTAGTACGCCACCAGGAGTGCTGCTCCCCAGCCTCTTCCACCCCGCTACCCTGATGGGGACCGGTGTAACTTATCAAGGCAACGTGTATCAAGGTCAAGGTCAAGGTGTGTGTGTGTGTGTGTATATGTGTGTGTGTGTGTGTGTGTGTGTGTGTGTGTGTGTGTGTGTGTGTGTGTGTGTGTGTGTGTGTGTGTGTGTGTGTGTGTGTGTGTGTGTGCCCGTGCAAAGACCCTTGGTGGGCCTGAGGACATTGGTCACATCTTACGGGAACGGCGATTGCGCTGGCTTGGACACGTGGCACGGATGGAAGATCACCTTCTCTTCGGTGAACTGCCTGCCCCGCGCCCCGCGCATTGTCCACGCAAGAGGTGGAGGGAAGTCATTATGGATGACTTTGCGTCGGTTGAGCCACCGATACCAACATGTGGATGGTAAGATGCAGCCCTGAATCGTCCGGAGTGGCGTACCATTCCCCGTCGACCACCCAAGGCACCCTCTGCTGCTGGCTACGGTTGCGTCTGCGGCCGCTTGTTCCGTCCAAGCGGCGACCTGAAACGCCATCAGTCATTCTGTCGTGGACTGGAAAAATAACAATGCACAATCATTGCTACGCAATGGGCAAGGTCAAGGCCAAGGTCAAGGTGCGTGTGTTTGTGTGTGTATGTATGTGTATGTGTGTGTATATGGTATGTGCAGCGATTTCCAATCGATAGATTGCGGGTTCGATTCCCGACGATTATGGTCACACACGTCTTTCTTCTCTTTCTCAGACTCTTCCTGACTTTTCTTTCATTCTCCTGGGTGGTTACCAACAGCCAGTGCATGCCGGAGTATGTGGTGTGATGTGTGTGCGGGAAAAAAAAAAGAAAAAAAAAAAAATGAAAAAGACCAAAAAAGGGATTCACTGGCCAGAAAATGTCACTCCAAATAGCTGTATGGTGTAGACCAGGCTGAGTAGTGACGGTCAATTCTTCAGCCTTGCAAGCTGTTGAATGGTGTAATCCCTGCACAAGTTGCTATGGCTTCTGCCGTAGCATTGCTATCATCGCCTCCGGCGATGGGCGTCAAAGGTCAGGTGTGTATATTTGGGTGTGTGTGTTTGTGCGCGCGCGTGTGTGTGTGTCACAGTGTGTGTGAGTGTGTGTATTTGTGCGTGCGCGTGTGTGTGTGTGTCACAGTGTGTGTGTGTGTGTGTGTGTGTGTGTGTGTGTGGTGTGTGTGTGTGTGTGTGTGTGTGTGTGTGTGTTTATGTGTTTCCCATGATGAGCAGTTATGACTAAAACTAATGAAAACCCAAAATTATTTGTTACAAATACCTCCCACTATCATCGTGATTGTGTAGTTTGTAAAATGGATGGTATGCACTCTCCTTGTGGCATTTCTTGTTATCGAAGTTCAGTGACGATTTTCCACTGATAATGGTCACAAGAAGACGTTCTGGATTTCAAACGGAATGCTTCAAGTAAGTTGTTCTTTTTGTTCGTGTACATAACAACACAGCTAAGTATTTTTTAAACACTCCTTCTACATGTACGTGGTATTGCTCCATCCTTGCAGTGTTGAGCATGTGCGTGCGCGTGCGTGTGTGCACACATGTCTGTGTGCGTGACTGTGTGTGCGCATGTGCGTGCATATGTGTCTGTCCACACACACACACGCACACACACACACACACACACACACACACACATACACACACACGCGCGCACACACACACACACATACACACACACACACACACACATACCTATTTTGACCTTCTGACACCCATCATCCAGTGGATGATAGCGATGAAGCCATAGCAACTTGTGCTGGGATTGCATCATTCAACAGCTTGCAAGGTTGAAATAAAGACAACTTTTGTCGCAAGCGACTAGCCTGTCGCGCGCGCGAGACTCATCATGGGCGCGCTGGAGCTCCGGAGCTGCAGCAAATGCGAAGCGCGACACACGAGCGCGACCCAAACTGTGTCACGTGTGTGTCGAATCTGACCGTCGATTATTTATTTTCGTTCTACTAGACAATTCCAAAAATCAGTGCCATTGGCTTTAGCTTTGCCCTTGAACTTGAAATCTCGTGCCTTATTCTTTCCTGGGGACTGGTGTTGGATATTGAACGGGCGGAGTTACCGCCGGGATGATGGATGAAGGAGATGATGGCCTAAACTTGGCTGCGCTCATTCTCATTTTCGCGTGGCCTGCCAATAGTGTTTCGCAGATTCACAAAGGGTGTCACAGGCATAGCTGGAGGAAGAAAGGTGAGAGAATCGGTTGCACAGTGCAGATCAACCCAACCATTTGGTTGTTTTAATTTTACTTCGCACAGTCAAACGGGATGACCACCCAATAAAATTTCCGAACGTGACATTTTTTTAATTTATTGATTTTCCCGCATTATACCACAGTTTGTTGTTCAGGTTATTTCGCTTCAACTTTTGAGGTATGAATTCCTTAACTTTAGACTCGACATGCAAGCTCCATACTGACCAGGCTGTGTCAACATCAGGTCACGGCTTGTTTGACTTTGTCCGTTAGGCCGTGTTTGCATAGATATTGTGATGGCGTCAAAGACAGTTAAACATTGTGTTGGTCGTGTGTATTGTCCCCGCCGAAACTGAATGCAAGTTTAAGAAAGACTAGGTCTAGTGAGTTATGATCAGAAGTGTCCTGTGGGTCTAGCCCTCAGCCCCTCTGCAGATCTGCGGCAAGCAGTAAACTATATTTACACCAAAAAGCGCAAAACAAAACTTGATTTTTTACGCGGCTCTTTTCACCATGATAATTATTGTACACGTGTTATGAAAATTTGAAATACTCATGGCAACTGGTGGGTGAATCATTCAAAAATGCAAACGTGCCCGCTGTTGAGTGCAGCCATGTGAATCCACACAGTCACTTTTTCTCGTAAATCACTCGCCGTAAAACGTGCAAGTGGCTGTCGTGTGAATCGCCTATAACCGACTGTCCACAGTTGTCGAAGTATTTTCCAGCACTCACTGTACTTTATTAGAGAGGTTGCGCATAACGTAATTACGTTAGTTAAAAAATGTAGTCGATCTACGGAAAGTCTTACGTAAACATCTGGGTTGCGCCATACGGAGTTTTCAAATCATAGCAGACTCAGCGGAGGACGTTCAGGTTGGTTGTAACTCTTGAGTTTCATGCCGTTAGGCAATCATCAGACAACTGATACTCGGGTCTACCTAACAGTGAGTCAGTATGCTTATAAATACATAGGGCCACAAGCATAAACAAATTTAGCGCTAAATCTGGTGTAAGGTATGGGGAGAACAGCTGGCGCGGGCCACGGCGCGACAGTATAAGTGCCAGGAGGGTGGCAGGCAACAGGCAGGTGTGAGCATGAAAGCGCGGAAAGAGGCGATGGGGAGGCAGTGTACAGCAGATGGGTGGAGGTGCCAGGAGGATGGCGGGCAATGGGCCAGTGAGATCGCTAGGGGGTCTTTGGGTAATGGGCAGGCGTGGGCGTACTATTGACATCATGGATGTGTCCTCACAACAAGGCTCCACCATGAGCATGGCAAACTTTACAAAGTAAGCCTTTCAGTGCAAGTCTTGGTGGCGTGGTGTCTTTTGGGTGTTTTCTTAGGTTCCAAGAGACATGGAGCTACATTGTGTGTTTGTGTGTGTGTGTGTGTACGCGTGTGTGTGTGTGTGTGTGTGTGTGTGTGTGTGTGTGTGTGTGTGTGCGTGTATGTGTTTGGCACACGCCGTGTACTCTCTGGTGCAGGGACTACACGAATGCGAAACGCGACAAACTCTACAACGTCATTAGCCTGGAGTTCACCAAGACTAAGCTGGAGCCTCTAGTGGAGTCACCCAGTCTGGTACGTCAGCAATCCTACATACACTTGAGAGGATCAAAAGCGTTTCTGCTGTAACTCTGAGTTTCACGGTTTTAACCGATCATCAGACAGCAACTTGGACTACAATTTTCAGAATATATGATTGATATAGGCTGCAATCAATCAATCCTATGCATGTAACGTTACATGTAGTACACACTTATCTGTTGTATCCGGGCGGTCCGGGACCGGGGGCTCTGCCCTTCATTTGGAAATGTTCGTAATCATGTACATCTTGATGTGGAAGGCACGTAGATCTGGCATATTACGTCACTCCTGATATTTCCACAAATTGGTAGAAAAGTAGTAATATATCCACTAAAACTCACTCACAGGGTTCCCCGTAGACCAAGATGCCCGTAACTTGGAGTTCCGGATAGGAGCCGTGAGAAATGAGTGCACTGTAGTTGAGCACTCCACTGCACTACTGTCTCCCCTGTATGCCGTGTTGGGGGGTTTGGTGGGCGTTTGAGGCTCATGTCATACATGATCATGCTTAGGCTCGTTTTGAGAAAGTATGGATTTTTAACTCCTGATTGGTTTGTGCAATGTGTTTATATTGGTTTATCAATGCCCCATCACAAGCTGTATAGTATGTATTCGCAACCGTGTACGAATTGCTCATTTGTCTTTTATTCTTCCTACTGCTTGCTTGCTGCGGCTGCTGTTGCTGTTGTTGTTGTTATTGTTGTTGTTGTTGTTGTTGTTGTTGTTGCACGCAGGTACGTCATTTGGATTGGGTGGACTTGGTGTGGCTGGAAACATTGCGCGCTTTGCAGCAGGAGGCCAGCAACCGACTGGTCGCTATGAAATATCCCAAAGTGCAAAAGTATGTGTTTTGTTTGTTCTTGTTGATGGTGCTGCTGCTGCTGCTGCCGCCGGTGTTGCTGTTACTGGCCGACTGCTGGTGCTGTTGATCGTACTACAGGTGTAGCTGCCCTATTGCTGGTGATTGTGGTGCTGCTGCTGTTGTTGGCTTACTGATTGTGCTGCTGTTGCTGTTGTTGGCTTACTGATTGTGCTGCTGCTGCTGCTGTTGTTGGCTTACTGATTGTGCTGCTGTTGCTGTTGCTGGCTTACTGATTGTGCTGCTGTGGCTGTTGCTGTTGCTGGCTGCCCTACTGCTGGTGGTTGTGCTGGCGCTGCTGTTGCTGGTCTACTGTTGTTGTTGGCTTACTGATTGTGTGGCTGTTGCTGTTGCTGGTCTACTGCTGTTACTTGTGCTGTTGCTGTTGCTGGCTTACTGATGGAGCTGCTGTTGTTGTTGCTGGTCTCCTGCTGTTGCTTGTGGTGATGCCGTGCTGTCACAGGTTCTGCCTGATGAGCGTCGGTGGCTGCTACACAGATTTCCGTATCGACTTTGGTGGCACATCCGTCTGGTATCATATTCTCAAGGGTGGAAAGGT